>NC_141554.1:48268000-48601000 GCF_021556685.1 Rattus norvegicus | reverse complement strand
AGTATTTCTTATTTACATTGCAATTGTTATTCCCCTTCCCGGTTTCCAGGCCAACATCCAACTAACACCTCCCCCTCCCTTTCTATATGGGCTTCCCCTCCCAATGCTCCCCCCATAACCATCCTGCCCCAACAATCAGGTTCACTGGGGGTTCAGTCTTGGCAGGACCAAGGGCTTCCCTTCCACTGGTGCTCTCACTAGGCTATTCATTGCTACCTATGAGGTTGTAGCCCAGGGTCAATCCACATATACTTTTTGGGTAGTGGCTTAGTCCCTGGAAGCTCTGGTTGGTTGGCATTGTTGTTCATATGGGGTCTTGAGCCTGTTCGAGCTCTTCCAGTCCTTTCTCTGATTCCTTCAACGGGGATCCCGTTATCAGTTCAGTGGATTGCTGGTGGCATTCGCCTTTGTATTAGTTGTATTCTGGGTGTATCTCTCAGGAAAGATCTACACATGGTTCCTGTCAGCCTGCACTTCTTTGCATCATCCATCTTATCTAGTTTGGTGGCTGTATATATATGGGCCACATGTTGGGCAGGCTCTGAATGGGTGTTCCTTCTGCCTCTGTTCTAAACTTTGCCTCCCTATTCCCTCCCAAGGGTATTCTTGTTCCCCTTTGAAAGAAGGAGTGACACATTCGCATTTTGGTCATCCTTCTTGTGTTTAATGTGTTCTGTGCATCTAGGGTAATTCAAGCATTTGGGATAATAGCCACTTATCAATGAGTGCATACCATGTGTGCTTTTCTGTGATTGGGTTACCTCACTCAGGATGATATTTTCCAGTTCCATCCATTTGCCTATGAATTTCATAAAGTCACTTTTTTTGATAGCTGAGTAATATTCCATTGCGTAGATGTACCATTTTTTCTGTATCCATTACTCTATTGAAGGGCATCTAAGTTCTTTCCAGCTTCTGACTATTATAAATAAGGCTGATATGAACATAGGGGAGCACGTGTCTTTGTTATATGTTGGGGCATCTTTTGGGTATATACCAAAAGATGAGCTGGGTCCTCAGGTAGTTCAATGTTCAATTTTCTGAGGAACCTCCAGACTGATTTCCAGAATAGTTCTACTAGTCTACAATCCCACCAACAATGGAGGAGTGTTCCTCTTTCTCCACATCCTCGCCAGCATTTGCTGTCACCTGAGTTTTTAATCTTAGCCATTCTCACTGGTGTGAGGTGAAATCTCAGGGTTGTTTTGATTTGCATTTCCCTTATGACTAAAGATCTTGAACATTGTTTAGGTGTTTCTCAACCATTTAGCATTCCTCAGCTGTGAATTCTTTGTTTAGCTCTAAACCCCATTTTTAATAGGGTTATTTGTCTCCCTGCGGTCTAACTTAAGTTCTTTGTATATTTTGGATATAAGCCCTCTATCCATTGTAGGATTGGTAAAGATCGTTTCCCAATCTGCTGGTTGCCATTTTGTCTTAACAACAGTGTCCTTTGCCTTACAGAAGCTTTGCAGTTTTATGAGATCCCATTTGTCAATTTTTGATCTTAGAGCATAAGCCATTGCTGTTTTGTTCAGGAAATTTTCTCCAGTGCCCATTTGTTCGACATGCTTCCCCACTTTTTCTTCTATTAGTTTGAGTGTATGTCGTTTGATGTGGAGGTCCTTGATCCACTTGGACTTAAGTTTTGTACAGGGTGAGAAGCATGGATCGATCTGCATTCTTCTACATGCTGACCTCCAGTTGAACCAGCACCATTTGCTGAAAATGCTCTTTTTTCCATTGGATGGTTTTGGCTCCTTTGTCAAATATCAAGTTACCATAGGTGTGTGGGTTCATTTCTGGGTCTTCAATTCTATTCCCCTGGTCTATCTGTCTGTCCCTGTACCAATGCCATGCAGCTTTTTTTTTTTATCACTATTGCTCTGTAATACTGCTTGAGTTCAGGGATTGCGATTCCCCCAGAATTCCTTTTATTGTTGAGGATAGTTCTAGCTATCCTGTTTTTTTTTTTTTTTTGGTTATTCCAGAAGAATTTGCAAATTGTTCTGACTAACTCTCTGGGGAATTGGATTGGTATTTCAATCGGGATGGCATTGAATCTCTAGATCGCTTTTGGTAAAATGGCCATTTTGACTATGTTAATCCAGCCAATCCATGAGCATGGGAGATCTTTCTATCTTCTGAGGTCTTCTTCAATTTCTTTCTTCAGAGTCTTGAAGTTCTTATTGTACAGATCTTTTACTTGCTTGGTTAAAGTCACACCGAGGTATTTTATATTATTTGGGACTATTATGAAGGGTGTCGTTTCCGTATTTTTTTTTCTCGGCTTGTTTCTCTTTTGTGTAGAGGAAGGCTACTGATTTATTTGAGTTAATTTTATACCCAGCCACTTTGCTGACGTTGTTTATCAGCTTTAGTAGTTCTCTGGTGGAACTTTTGGCATCACTTAAATATACTATCATATTATCTGCAAATAGTGATATTTTGACTTCTTCTTTACCAATCTGTATCCCCTTGACCTACTTTTGTTGTCTGATTGCTCTGACTAGAACTTCAAGATCTATATTGAATAAGTAGGAAGAGAGTGGGCAGCCTTGTCTAGTCCCTAATTTTAGCGGGATTGCTTCAAGTTTCTCTCCATTTAGTTTAATGTTAGCAACTGGTTTGCTGTATATGGCTTTTACTATGTTTAGGTATGGGCCTTGAATTCCTATTCTTTCCAGGCCTTTTATCATGAAGGGGTGTTGAATTTTGTCAAATGTATTCTCAGCATCTAATGAAATGATCATGTGGTTTTGTTCTTTCATTTGTTTAAATCATGGATTACGTTGATGGTTTTCCATATATTAAACCATCCCTGCATGCCTGGGATGAAGCCTACTTGATCATGGTGGATGATTGTTTTGATGTGTTCTTGGATTCGGTTTCTCAGAATTTTATTGAGTATTTTTGCATCAATATTCATGAGGGAAATTGATCTGAAGTTCTCTTTCTTTGTTGGGTCTTTGTGTGGTTTAGCTATAAGAGAGATTGTGGCTTCATAGAAGGAATCCCGTAGTGCTCCATTTGTTTCAATTTTGTGGAATAGTTTGGATAGTATTGGTATGAGGTCTTCTATGAAGGTCTGATAGAATTCTGCAATGAACCCATCTGGACCTGGGCTCTTTTTGGTTGGGAGAACTTCAATGACTGCTTCTATTTCGTTAGGAGTTATGGGGTTGTTTAAATGGTTTTTCTCTTCCTGATTTAACTTTGGTATCTGGTATCTGTCCAGGAAATTGTCCATTTCCTGGAGATTTTCAAGTTTTGTTGAATGTGGGCTTTCGTAGTAGGATCTGATGATTTTTTGAATTTCCTCTGAATCTGTAGTTATGTCTCCCTTTTCATTTCTGATTTTGTTATTTTGGACAGACTCTCTGTGTCCTCTGGTTAGACTGGCTAAGGGTTTATCTATCTTGTTGACTTTTTCAAAGACCAACCTTTGGTTCTGTTGATTCTTTGTATGGTCCTTTTTGTTTCTACTTGGTTGATTTCAGCTCTGAGTTTGATTATTTCCTGCCTTCTATTCCTCCTGGGTATATTTGCTTCTTTTTGTTCCAGAGCTTTTAGGTGTGCTGTCAAGCTGCTGATGTATGCTCTCTCCTGTTTCTTTCTGCAGGCACCCAGAGCTATGGGTTTTCCTCTTAGCATAGCTTTCACTGTGTCCCATAAGTTTGGGTATGTTGTACCGTCATTTTCATTAAATTCTAAGAAGTCTTTAATTTCTTTCCTTATTTCTTCCTTGTCCCGGTTATCATTAAGCAGACTATTGTTCAATTTCCTTGTAGATGTGGGCATTCTTCCCTTTCTGTTATTGAAGACCAGCTTTAACCCGTGGTGTTCTGATAGGACACATGGGATTATTTCTATCTTTCTGTATCTGTTCAGGCCTGTATTATGACCAATTATATGGTCAGTCTTGGAGAAAGTACCATAATGTGGTGAGAAGAAGGTATATCCTTTTGTTTTAGGATAGAATGTTGTATAAATACCTGTTAAGTCCATTTGGTTCATGACTTCTCTTAGTCTCTCTATGTCTCTGTTTAATTCCTGTTTCCATGATATGTCCATTGATGAGAATGGGATGTTGAAATCTCCTACTATTATTGTGTGAGGTACAATGTGTGTTTTGAGCTTTAGTGAGGTTTCTTTTATGTATGTAGGTGCCCTTGTATTTGGAGCTTAGATATTTAGGCTTGAGAGTTCATCTTGGTGGATTTTTCCTTTGATGAATATAAAGTGTCCTTTTTGTGTTTTTTGATGACTTTTAGTTGAAAATTGATTTTATTCGATATTATAATGCCTACTCCAGCTTGCTTCATCAGACCATTTGCTTGGAAAGTTGTTTTCCAGGCTTTAACTCTGAGATAGTTTCTGTCTTTGTCACTGAGGTGTGTTTCCTGTAGGCAGCAGAATGCTGGATCCTCATTGCATATGAATTTGTTAATCTATGTCTTTTAGGAGAGTTGAGACCATTGATGTCGAGAGATATTAGGGAATAGTGATTATTGCTTCCTGTTATATTCATATGTGGATGTGAGATTATATTTGTGTGCTTTCCTTCTCTTTGTTTTGTAGCCAAGACGATTAGTTTCTTGCTTTTTCTAGGGTATAGCTTGCCTCCTTTTGTTGGGCTTTACCATTTATTATCCTTTGTAGTGCTGGATTTGTAGAAAGATATTGTGTAAATTAGGTTTCATCATGGAATATCTTGGTTTCTCCATCTATGTTAATTGAGAGTTTTGCAGGATACAGTAACCTGGGGTGGCATTTGTGTTGTCTTAGGGTCTGTATGACATCTGTCCGGGATCTTCTGGCTTTCATAGTCTCTGGTGAGAATTCTGGTGTGATTCTGATAGGTCTGCCTTTATATGCTACTTGACCATTTTCCCTTACTGCATTTAATAGTCTTTATTTTGTGCATTTGGTGTTCTGACTATTATGTGATGGGAGGAATTTCTCTTCTGGTCCAATCCATTCGGAGTTCTGTAGGCTTCTTCTATGTTTATGGCCATCTCTTTCTTTAGGTTAGGGAAGTTTTCTTCTATGATTTTGTTGAAGATATTTCCTGTTCCTTTGAGTTGGGGGTCTTCATTCTCTTCTATACTTAATATCCTTAGGTTTGATCTTCTCATTGAGTCCTGGATTTTCTGTATGTTTTGTATGTTTTGGACCAGTAGCTTTTTCCATTTTACATTATCTTTGACAGTTGTGTCGATGATTTCTATGGAATCTTCTGCTCCTGAGATTCTCTCTTCTATCTCTTGTATTCTGCTTGTGATGCTTGTATCTATGGCTCCTTGTCTCTTCCTTTGGTTTTCTATATCCTGGGTGGTCTCCCTTTGTGCTTTCTTTATTGCTTCTATTTCCATTTTTTTATTCCTTCACTGTTTGATTGTGTTTTCCTGGAATTCTTTCAGGGATTTTTGTGGTTCCTCTCTATAGGCTTCTACTTGTTTATGTTTTCCTGTGTTTCTCTAAGGGAATTCTTTATGTCTTTCTTGAAGTCCTCCATCATCATGATCAAATGTGATTTTAAATCTAGATCTTGCTTTTCTGGTGTTTTTGGATATTCAGGGTTTGCTTTGGTGGGAGAATTGGGCCCGATGATGCCATGTAGTCTTGGTTTCTGTTGCTTGGGTCCCTGCACTTACCTCTTGCCACCAGGTTGTCTCTGTTGTTACCTTGTTCTGCTATTTCTGACAGTGGCTAGACTGTCCTATAGGCCTGTGTGTCAGGAGTGCTGTAGACCTGTTTTCCTATTGTTTATTTTTTTTTCCAGCCAGTTATGGGGACAGAGTGTTCTGCTTTTGGGCGTCTTGTCATTCCTGTCTACTGGTCTTCAGCTATTCCTGTGGGCCTGTGTCCTTAGTCCACCAGGCAGGTCGCTTGGAGCAGTAAAGTTGGTCTTACCTGTCGTCCCATGGCTCACATTTCTTGTTGGGGGCTGCTTTTGAGCTCTCTCTGATGGCATCAAGCAGGACGGCCTGGGCCACCATTTCCTGGGGCCCTCGTGCACTGGGGTCCCGGATGGCTTTAAGTGTTTTCCTCTGGTTTCAGAAATGTGGTCAGAGTGTAGTCTCTTCTGGCTTCCCAAGCATGTCTGCCCCTCTGAAGATTTAGCTCTCCCTCCCACGGGATTTGAGTGCAGATAATGTTAACATTATCAAAGATAATGTTCCAGAACAGTTAACTGGTTCCCTTCAGGTCCGGGTTGTGTCTGGACTGTGGTGGATCTATGAATCAAATTTTCTAACTATGATTTTTTTTCCATTTACACACACACACACACACACACACACACACACACACACACATGCACACAGAGGGAGAGAGAGAGAGAGAGAGAGAGAGAGAGAGAGGGAGAGAGAGAGAGAGAGAGAGAGAGAGAGAGAGAGAGAGAGAGAGAGAGAGTTTATGTTAGTTTAAAAGTCCAGAAAGTTTTGAAGGGACTTTTCTTTTTTTTTTTTTTTTTCTTTTTTTTTTCTCAGAGCTGAGGACCAGATGAAGGGACTTTTCTAGCTGCATAACTTTTCTTATCTTTATCTAAGTAATGATCGTATTTGTTGCTGGGTTGCAGTTGTTGGCAATCATTCCCAATCCCAAATGTTTTCTCACTTCTCTTCATTTGTATCAAAGTCCTACTGGTTATAACTTCCTTTATTGTCAGGTCAGTTAACTTCCTTGAGATAAAAATTCTCAACACCCTGGCATTCACCTACATTTGGAAAATGAGCCTTCACAGTCAGGCTCTGAAGTTCTCTGAAGGAGAACTTTTATAGAAACTTTATGGAGAACTAAGAACTTAGAAATAAAATCTAAAACAACTTTTCAATGTATCCCCTTTCCTTCTGAGACTTCAACTAGAAGGCTGGGCTTTCCTACAGAGATAGAACAAGGCTACTTTACTTAATCCCCAGCTGTGTTAAGATGAAGTGTTAAATGCCAGAGGCTGCAGTTTCTGGCCTCAAGAGGACTGAGGCAGGTCAACTATAGTAGCCCATCACCTAGTCTTTAGATAGGTAAAGGTTTTATTATTATACAGCAATCCTAAATGTCTTGTAAGACCAAGTCTTACCCCTCACTGATGGCATTCCCTCTCAGCCACCTCAAGAGGACCCAAGAAGAAAGAAGAACTACCAGGACTGACTTCATGCAAACCTGGACTCTATTGTTAGGTATGATTAGTTTTATAAGCCATCTTGATTAGACTCTAGGAAGTAGCTATTTGGCTAAACAATGATCCACATATTGCTGTTGGGAGACTTCTTAAATTTAATTTCATAAAAATCACTGGATCTTAAGGAAATCAGATCACCTGAGAGTATGTGGTATGACATTCAGTTGACGGTCTTATGAACAAAGACAGAAGTTTCACAGAAAAATGCTTCTACAGCAACGATACACTGCTATGAGCCAAGACTATAGCACATATTGATTTCAACCTGAACCTTAGCTAATGTGGCTAATTTGCAGTATTGGCAGTGACTCAACTGTTTAAAATAAGTACTTATGTTTGTACTTCTGTGTGTTTTTCTATCTTTCATCTGACCTAATCTTTGCCATTTATCACATCTACGTTTGGATTAAATCCCTTCACCCATCTCTTCTGCTTATCCATCTGTCTATCTATCTGTCTGTCTGTTTATCTATCTATCTACCTTTCTATCTATAATTTATCTCATCTATTGCTTTCTTATAATTCGTTTTGTTCAATTGTATCATATATCTATCACCTATCAATTATCTATTCATATCATCCATCTGTCTATCTGTGATGGTTTGTGTATGCTTGGGCCAGGGAGTAGCATTATTTGGAGGTGTGGCCTTGTTTGAGTAGGTGTGTCACTGTGGATGTGGGCTTTAAGACCCTTGTCCCAGCTGCCTACGAAGCCAGTATTCTGCTATCAAACTTCACATGAAGATGTAGAACTCTCAGCTTCTCTTGCAACATGCCTGCTTGTATGTTGCCATGCTCTCACCTTGATAATGGATTAATCCTCTGAACTTGTAAGCTAACCACAATTAAATATTGTCCTTTATAAGACTTGCATTGGTCATGGTGTCTATTCACAGCAGTAGAACCCTAAGATACTACCTGTCATTTATCTCTATATCTCTCTCTATATATATCTCATCTATTATTTCCTATTTATTCATTTTGTTCAATTGTATCATATATCTATCACTTATCAATTTTCTATTCATATCATCTGTCTACTCCTATACATTATCTTCTTTTATATCTATTCATTCTATCCATTTATGTTTCTTTTTTCTTAAAAAAAAAAAAACCTAACCAGGAGTTGATGTTATGTTAAAGAAAAGTAGCTACTTTTCTTTATAGCCTCTTTACCCCCCCCCACTTGAAATCTAAAGTTTTTCTAGAAGTTTGAATTTCCACCCACCTTGTGCAGTTGCCCTGTATCATCTAATGATGTTCTTCTGTTCCAGGGTTTAAGTGTTCTCAGAATGCCTAGAACCGTCTAGGATTGATGTAATTCATTTTAGTCCATGCGATATTCCTTCCATATTGAACCTTAGTTTCTTCTGATTCATGCTTTCCCACACACCAACATTTAAGATTGTATACTGATGCACTTAAGACAACACTACAAAGCCACAATGTTCCATCCATGCTTCATTTAACAATATTCATGAAATCTAAGCATTGGCTCAATCTTTCTGCTTTGTGTCAAACATAGATTTCACAATCATTTTGCAAGTAGAAGTTTTGCCATAGTGTCTACATGTTCCCTAGAATTTATCATGTGGGATATTGTTGTGAGTCAGAAGAAAAAAACATTGTAAAACATTTAGTATAACTAAGATTCAAAGAAGTAAGACAAAATATTCTTTGGGAAAGTCCTGAATTGAACTTTTCCAGAAGGAAAATGGAAGGAGGTATATTAAATTCCAACAATCATTAGGTTACTATCATATGCTGGAAAGTCTATCTTAGGGCAGGCTTATCTAGAAGCCTGCTAGCTTTTTACATAAAATAGAAGAATGTATGTGAGTGGAATCTAGACTCTCCCAGGGACTCCTAATGTTGTCTTTGACTCTGATGCCTGCCTTTGGGGTGCTTTCTCCTAACAGGTCTGCTTCGTCTAATCTGAATAGGAGAAAATGCATCTACTCTTACTGCAACTTGATATGCCAAGGCTCATTGATTTCTGTGGGAGCTCCCTCTGGTCTGAAGAGAAAGGGAAGAGGAAGGGATGTAGAGGGTGATGTAGGGGAAAAGACAAGGAGGAGAGGAAGGAGGGAAAACTGCAATTGAAATTTAAAGCAAATGAATGAATGAATGAGTGAATGAATGAATTCTAAAAGAACCTCCCAGGAATGGGTTTGTTCTTACTAGCATTGTGGGCATAGCTTTTCTTCATTAGGTCTAGTGAGTGGAATTTTCTGGGTGAAAGGTAAATCCCACCCTCTTCCCTTACACTCTATGTGACCAGCCTTCTTAACTGTCTCTACATTCTTCTCATCCTTAGGCTCCTGACCTTTATAAGTCATCCATTGTGGAGTCTAGACAATGAGGTGAACCAAGTACCTTGCTGTGAGGGAAATCTCAACCTTTTCCCTATGGGAGGCTTAGAAGCTTCACTTTAGCGAATATCCTGTCAAGAAGCACGGTGTCCAGTACATAGTACACCAGCAGCTCACAAATATCTGGTATCCTCAACTCCTTTAAGAATGCTAAGCTAAATGTTGCATGTCTTACCATTTTTTTCAGAGCAGAATTTTCCTATCAACTATTGTTTAATGATGCCATTCTTCTATAATAAGAGTATCAGTCATTTATAGATTGCTTACTTGGAAGGATGCCTGTATCAAATTTTGGATAAATAGATGCATATTAACAACCCCCTTCATGTATTTGCATTATGACTTCCCTTGCATTGGTGGAGAAAGAGTAGAAAAGTGGCTATTGAAAGCAGAAGCTTCTTTGGTGAGGGTTTAGGAATGCACTAACCTATGGGAGCAACAATAAATAATTAGTGGTCAGTTTAATACTATGTTCATTTCGCAGTGATTGTATTCCAAATGAAGGGAACACATCTAAAGATATATTGGCAGCACCAATAAAAAGGGGTACTAAGTTAGGTAGGTAGGATAGAAGGAGCATATCTAGAAGGAGTGGGGATTAAATATGATCAGAATACATTAATAAGATTCTAAAAGTACTAATAAAAATAAAAATGACAAATATCAACGGTGTGCTTCAACTTAATTGTGGGTATTTCATAATAGCTAACCAAAAGAATGTTTGCTGCAGAAAGGTGTATTTATTTTCCCTGGCTGTATAACCATTGATGTTACAGTGGTTATAACATTGTATAACGATAGTATGTTATAGTTTCTATTAGTACTAGATTTGGATATAAGGTGGCTGGGCCACCTGTGCATCTGTACCTCTCCAGATTGAAATCATTGTGCAGGATTTGCTCTGTGTTCCATTCTCAAGCTCAGTATCCTGTCTACACTTCCAGTTGGCAGAAAGCATTTCCTTACAGCTGTGTCTTAGTGATTAGGCTCTTTTTCTTGCTGGCTGCCTGCCTAGGCCACTTCAAAAATTAAAATTCTAGGAGTTACTTGAAGTTTCCTGTCACAAAAATCACATAAGGCGTTGCTAATAGAGTGCCTGGCTCTTCTCTCTCTCTCTCTCTCTCTCTCTCTCTCTCTCTCTCTCTCTCTCTCTCTCTCTCTCTCTCTCTCTTTGTGTTTAGGGTATACATGTGTATGCTTCAGCTTAGGCAGGCATATGTGAAGGTCAGAGGTTAAATGTAGGCATTATTCCTCAAGTTCTATCTGTATTGTTTTTTGGAAAGGGTCTCTGTCTTTGGCCTGGAGTGTGCCAATCACTCCCTGCTTTGGTGAAAGGACAGCAAGCCCATATCTACTTCTATACTGCTGGAATTACAAGCATGTGTCACAGGTGGCTTTTTAACATGGGATCTGGGTCTCAAACTCAGATTCTCAGGCAACCCAGTATTTTTCCAATTGATTTATCCCTATCCCCACTACTTGTCAATGTTTTGGGAGTAGGGAGTGAGTGAGTAGGTGGATCCAGCAAAATGAGCAAGCATCTTTTTGATGAATTCAGTCACCTGATGACGAACTTAGTCCTTGGAGTGACATTTGTTCTACTTACTGATCCTACCTTTGCCCAAGGAAGGAAATATAAGGCAAATACACTTGTATGTCATAATTTTAGGGCACATCATAGAATTCTGCCTATCCTAGGTAAAAATATGGGTAGATGATTATATAGGTGCCAGAAAAACAATGATGATAGACATTTTACTCTGTATCAGGAACAGTCATCTTGAAGCAGGATTGGGAGAAGATACCAAGTGCTAAATGAGTGTTTACCAGTAATGTGACCCTTTGATGTAGCTCTTCATGTTGTAGTAAACTTCAACAATAAAATTATTTTAGCTGTTATTTCATAACTATATTTTTGCTGCTATTATGAATCATAATGTAAATATCTGATGTTTCTGATGCTCTTAGGTGACCCCTGTGAAAGGATTATTCAATCCCTAAATGGATGGTGATCTACAGGTTGAGAAGCACTCTGCTAGATAGAGAAAACACAGTAAAGAAAAAACGAGTTATCAGCAGGTCAGTGGTAATTGTTTTTGCATTTTATTACTAGATATTTTATGTATTTGCATTTCAAATTTTATCCTGTTTCCCAGTTCCCCCCACTTCCATCCCCCATGCTTCTATGTGGATGCTCCATCCCACTCATCCACTCTCAACTCACCACCCTGGAAGTCTATTACACCGGGTAAACAAGCCTTCACAGGATGAAGGGCTTCTCCTATTGATGCCAGACAATGCCATCCTCTGCTACATGTCCTGCTGGAGCAATGGGCCCCTCCACGTGTATTCTTCTGTAGGTGGTTTAGTCCCTGGAAGCTCTGGAGGGTCTTGTTGGTTAATATTGTGGTTCTTCCTATGTGGGTGCAAACCCCCTCAGCTCCTTTAGTTCATTCTCTAGCTCCTCCATTAGGGTTCCCATGCTCAGTCCAATGGTTAGCTGCAAGCACCCTTATTTGCATCACTAGGGCTCTGGCAGAGCCTCTCAGGATACACCCATATCAGGCTCCTGTCAGCAAGTACTTCTTGGCATCAGCAATAGTGACTGGGTTTGATGGCTTTATATGGGATACATCCTCAGGTGGGGCAGTCTCTGGATGGCCTTTCCTTCAGTTTTTGCTCCACTGTTTGTCCCTGTATGTCTTCCTGTGAATATTTTGAACCCCTTCTAAGAAGGACTAACATATCCACACTTTGCTTTTCCTTTTTTTGAGCTTCATGTGGTCTGTAAATTGTATCCTGGGTATTCTGAGATTTTGGGCTAATATACACTTGTCAGTGAGTGCATACAATGTGTATTCTATTGTGACTGGATTGCCTCACTCAGGATGATATTTTCTTTTTTTTGTTTTTTATTAGATATTTTTATTTACATTTCAAATGTTATTCACTTTCCTAGTTTCCAATCCATAAACCCCCTATCCCATCCCCTCTCCCCTGCTTCTATGAGAGTGTTCCCCCTCCCACCCACTCCCTCTTGCCTCCCTACCATGGCATTCCCCTACACTGGGGAATCTAGCCTTCAGAGGACCAAGAGCCTTTCCTCCCATTGCTGCCATCCTCTGCTACATGTGTAGTTAGAGCCATGGGGTCACTCCTTGTGTATTCTTTGATTGGTGTTTTTGTCCCCTGGAGCTCCGGGGTATCTGGTTCATTGATATTGTTCTTCCTATGGGGTTGCAAACACCTTCAGCTCCTTCAGTCCTTTAACTCCTTCATTGGGGACACTGTTCTCAGTCCAATGGTTAGCCACAAGTATCTATCTGCCTGTGTATTTGTCAGGCTCTGGCAAAGTCTCCCAGGAGACAGCTTTATCAGGCTCCTATGAGCACGCACTTCTTTTTTTTTAAGATTTATTTATTCATTTATTATATGTAAGTACACTGTAGCTGTCTTCAGATACACCAGAAGAGGGCACTGGATCTCTTTACAGATGGTTGTGAGCCACCATGTGGTTGCTGGGAATTGAACTCAGGACCTCTAGAAGAGCAGTTGGGTGCTCTTAACCACTGAGCCATCTGTCCAGCCCCGAGCATGCACTTCTTGGCATCAGCAATATTGTCTGGGTGTGGTGGTTGTATGTGTATGGGGTGGATCCCCAGGTGAGGCTACGACTGGATGGCCATTCCTTCAGTCTCTGCTCCACACATTGTCTTTGTATATCATCCTATGAATATTTTTGTTTCTGCTTTTAAGAAGAACTGAAGCATCCACATTTTGGTCTTCCAACCCTTGAGCATCATGTGGTTTATGGATTGTATCATTGGGTAATCTGAGATTTTGGGCTATTATTCACTTCTCAGTGAGTGTATACCATGTGTGCTTTTTTGTGATTGAGTTAGTTCACACAAAATGATATTTTCTAGTATCATCCATTTGCCTATGAAATTCATGAAGTCATGGATTTTAATAGCTGGGTAGTACACCATCATGTAAATATACTACATTTTCTGTATCCATTCCTCTGGTGAGGGACACCTGGGTTCTTTCCAGTTTCTGGCTATTATAAATAAGGCTACAATGAACATAGTAGAACATGTGTCCTTATTATATGCTGGAGTATCTTTTGAGTATATGTGTAGGAGTGGTATAGCTGGTTCCTTAGAAAGTACTATGTTCAATTTTCCAAGGAACCTCCAGACTGATTTCCAGAGTGGATGCACGAACTTGCAGTCCCACCAACAATGGAGGAGTGTTTCTCTTTCTCCACATCCTCACCAGCATTCTGTTGTCACCTGAGTTTTGATCTTAAGCATTCTGACTAGTGTGAGGTGGAATCTCAAGGTTGTCTTGATTAGCATTTCCCTGATGACTAAGGATGTTGAACAGTTTTTTATAACCTTCTCAGCAACTTGATATTCCTCAATTGAGAATTCTTTTTTTAGTTCAGTATCCCATTTTTAATAGGGTTATTTGATTTTCTGGGGTCTACATTCTTGAGTTCATGGTATATATTGGATATTAGCCCTATATTAGATGT
The DNA here is from genome assembly GCF_021556685.1 of Rattus norvegicus. NCBI lineage: Eukaryota > Metazoa > Chordata > Mammalia > Rodentia > Muridae > Rattus > Rattus norvegicus. The sequence goes on along the minus strand of NC_141554.1, from coordinate 48,586,905 downwards.
AGGATTGGTAAAGATCTTTTCCTAATCTGTTGGTTGTCATTTTTTCCTAATGACAGTGTACTTTGCCTTTGCCTTACAGAAGCTTTGCAGTTTTATGAGATCCCACTTGTCAATTCTTGATCTTAGAGCAAAAGACATTGGTATTCTGTTCAGGAAAATTTCCCCAGTACACATGTGTTCGAGGCACTTCCCCAATTTTGTTCTTATTAGTTTGAGTGTATTTGGTTTTATGTGGATATCCTTGATGTACTTGTACTTGAGCTTTGTACAAGGCGATAAGAGTGGATCGAAGTGCATTCTTCCACATGCTCTCCAGTTGAACTAGCACCATTTATTGAAAATGCTATTATTTTTTCACTAGATGATTCGAGCCCCTTTGTCAAATATCAAGCAATCAAAGATATGGGGGTTCATTTCTGGGTCTACAATTCAATTCCATTGACCTACCTGCCTGTCTTTGTGTCCTTCTACAAATACCATATAGTTTTTATCATTGTTCCTCTGTAATAAAGATCAGGGATAGTGATTCCCCCAGAAATTCTTTTTTTATTACTTTTTTTTTATTAACTTAAGTATTTCTTTTTTTTTTCTTTTTTTTTTTTCGGAGCTGGGGACCGAACCCAGGGCCTTGCGCTTGTTAGGCAAGCGCTCTACCGCTGAGCTAAATCCCCAACCCTAACTTAAGTATTTCTTATTTACATTTCAAGTGTTATTCCCTTTCCCGGTTTCTGGGCCAACATCCCACTAATCCCTCTCCCTCCCATTTTTTATGGGTGATCCCCTCCCCATACTCCCCCCATTGCCGCCCTCCCCCCAAAAATTTAGTTCACTGGGGGCTCAGTCTTAGGAGGACCAAGGGCTTTCACTTACACTCGTGATCTTACTAGGATATTCATTGCTACCTATGAGGTCAGAGTCAAGGGTCAGTCCATGTATAGTCTTTAGGTAGTGGCTTAGTCCCTGGAAGCTCTGGTTGCTTGGCATTGTTGTACATATGGGGTCTCGAGCCCCTTCAAGCTCTTCCAGTTCTTTCTCTGATTCCTTCAACGGGGGTCCTATTCTCAGTTCAGTGGTTTGCTGCTGGCATTCGCCTCTGTATTTGCTGTATTCTGGCTGTGTCTCTCAGGAGCGATCTACATCCGGCTCCTGTCGGTCTGCACTTCTTTGCTTCATCCATCTTGTCTAATTGGGTGGCTGTATATGTATGGGCCACATGTGGGGCAGGCTCTGAATGGGTGTTCCTTCTGTCTCTGTTTTAATCTTTGACTCTCTATTCCTTGCCAAGGGTATTCTTGTTCCCCCTTTTAAAGAAGGAGTGAAGCATTCACATTTTGATCATCCGTCTTGAGTTTTATGTGTTCTATGCATCTAGGGTAATTCAAGCATTTGGGCTAATAGCCACTTCTCAATGAGTGCATACCATGTGTGCTTTTCTGTGACTGGGTTACCTCACTCAGGATGATATTTTCCAGTTCCAACCATTTGCCTATGAATTTCATGAAGGCACTGTTTTTGATAGCTGAGTAATATTCCATTGTGTAGATGTAACACATTTTCTGTATCCATTCCTCTGTTGAAGGGCATCTGGGTTCTTTCCAGCTTCTGGCTATTATAAATAAGGCTTCTATGAACATAGTGGAGCCTGTGTCTTTTTTATATGTTGGGGCACCTTGTGGGTATATGCCCAATAGAGATATAGCTGGATCCTCAGGTAGTTCAATGTCCAATTTTCTTTTTTTTTTTTAATTAACTTGAGTATTTCTTATATACATTTCAAGTGTTATTCCCTTTCCCGGTTTCCGGACAAACATCCTCCTCCCCCCTCCCCTTCCTTATGGGTGTTCCCCTTCCAACCCTCCCGCCATTGCCGCCCTCCCCCCATAGTCTAGTTCACTGGGGGTTCAGTCTTAGCAGGACCCAGGGCTTCCCCTTCCACTGGTGCTCTTACTAGGATATTCATTGCTACCTATGGGGTCAGAGTCCAGGGTCAGTCCATGTATAGTCTTTAGGTAGTGGCTTAGTCCCTGGAAGCTCTGGTTGCTTGACATTGTTGTACTTTTGGGGTCTCGAGTCCCTTCAAGCTCTTCCAGTTCTTTCTCTGATTCCTTCAACGGGGGACCTATTCTCAGTTCAGTGGATTGCTGCTGGCATTCTCCTCTGTATTTGCTGTATTCTGGCTGTGTCTCTCAGGAGCGATCTACATCCGGCTCCTGTTGGTCTGCACTTCTTTGCTTCATCCATCTTGTCTAATTGGGTGGTTGTATATGTATGGGCCACATGTGGGGCAGGCTCTGAATGGGTGTTCCTTTAGTCTCTGTTTTAATCTTTGCCTCTCCATTCCCTGCCAAGGGTATTCTTTTTCCTCATTTAAAGAAGGAGTGAAGCATTCACATTTTGATCATCTGTCTTGAGTTTCGTTTGTTCTAGGGATCTAGGGTAATTCAAGCATTTGGGCTAATAGCCACTTATCAATGAGTGCATACCATGTATGTCTTTCTGTGATAGGGTTAGCTCACTCAGGATGATATTTTCCAGTTCCAACCATTTGCCTACGAATTTCATAAACTCGTTGTTTTTGATAGCTGAGTAATATTCCATTGTGTAGATGTACCACATTTTCTGTATCCATTCCTCTGTTGAAGGGGATCTGGGTTCTTTCCAGTTTCTGGCTATTATAAATAAGGCTGCGATGAACATAGTGGAGCACGTGTCTCTTTTGTATGTTGAGGAATCTTTTGGGTATATGCCCAAGAGAGGTATAGCTGGATCCTCAGGCAGTTCAATGTCCAATTTTCTGAGGAACCTCCAGACTGATTTCCAGAATGGTTGTACCAGTCTGCAATCCCACCAACAATGGAGGAGTGTTCCTCTTTCTCCACATCCTCGCCAGCATCTGCTGTCACCTGGGTTTTTGATCTTAGCCATTCTCACTGGTGTGAGGTGAAATCTCAGGGTTGTTCTGATTTGCATTTCCCTTATGACTAAAGATGTTGAACATTTCTTTAGGTGTTTCTCAGCCATTCGGCATTCCTCAGCTGTGAATTCTTTGTTTAGCTCTGAACCCCATTTTTTAATAGGGTTATTTGTTTCCCTGCGGTCTAACTTCTTGAGTTCTTTGTATATTTTGGATATAAGGCCTCTATCTGTTGTAGGATTGGTAAAGATCTTTTCCCAATCTGTTGGTTGCCGTTTTGTCCTAACCACAGTGTCCTTTGCCTTACAGAAGCTTTGCAGTTTTATGAGATCCCATTTGTCGATTCTTGATCTTAGAGCATAAGCCATTGGTGTTTTGTTCAGGAAATTTTTTCCAGTGCCCATGTGTTCCAGATGCTTCCCTAGTTTTTCTTCTATTAGTTTGAGTGTGTCTGGTTTGATGTGGAGGTCCTTGATCCACTTGGACTTAAGCTTTGTACAGGGTGATAAGCATGGGTCAATCTGCATTCTTCTACATGTTGCCCTCCAGTTGAACCAGCACCATTTGCTGAAAATGCTATCTTTTTTCCATTGGATGGTTTTGGCTCCTTTGTCAAAAATCAAGTGACCATAGGTGTGTGGGTTCATTTCTGGGTCTTCAATTCTATTCCATTGGTCTATCTGTCTGTCTCTGTACCAATACCATGCAGTTTTTATCACTATTGCTCTGTAATACTGCTTGAGTTCAGGGATAGTGATTCCCCCTGAAGTCCTTTTATTGTTGAGGATAGCTTTAGCTATCCTGGGTTTTTTGTTATTCCAGATGAATTTGCAAATTGTTCTGTCTAACTCTTTGAAGAATTGGATTGGTATTTTGATGGGGATTGCATTGAATCTGTAGATTGCTTTTGGTAAAATGGCCATTTTTACTATATTAATCCTGCCAATCCATGAGCATGGGAGATCTTTCCATCTTCTGAGGTCTTCTTCAATTTCTTTCCTCAGTGTCTTGAAGTTCTTATTGTACAGCTCTTTTACTTGCTTGGTTAAAGTCACACCGAGGTACTTTACATAATTTGGGTCTATTATGAAGGGTGTCGTTTCCCTAATTTCTTTCTCGGCTTGTTTCTCTTTTGTATAGAGGAAGGCAACTGATTTATTTGAGTTAATTTTATACCCAGCCACTTTGCTGAAGTTGTTTATCAGCTTTAGTAGTTCTCTGGTGGAACTTTTGGGATCACGTAAATATACTATCATGTCGTCTGCAAATAGTGATATTTTGACCTCTTCTTTTCCGATCTGTATCCCCTGGATCTCCTTTTGTTGTCTGATTGCTCTGGCTAGAAATTCAAGACCTATATTGAATAAGTAGGGAGAGAGTGGGCAGCCTTGTCTAGTCCCTGATTTTAGTGGGATTGCTTCAAGTTTCTCTCCATTTAGTTTAATGTTAGCAACTGGTTTGCTGTATATGGCTTTTACTATGTTTAGGTATGGGCCTTGAATTCCTATTCTTTCCAGGACTTTTATCATGAAGGGGTGTTGAATTTTGTCAAATGCTTTCTCAGCATCTAATGAAATGATCATGTGGTTCTGTACTTTCAGTTTGTTTATATGATGGATCACGTTGATGGTTTTCCGTATATTAAAACATCCCTGCATGCCTGGGATGAAGCCTACTTGATCATGGTGGATGATTGTTTTGATGTGCTCTTGAATTCGGTTTGCCAGAATTTTATTGAGTATTTTTGCGTCGATATTCATAAGGGAAATTCGTCTGAAGTTCTCTTTCTTTGTTGGGTCTTTGTGTGGTTTAGGTATAAGAGTAAGTGTGGCTTCGTAGAAGGAATTCGGTAGGGCTCCATCTGTTTCAATTTTGTGGAATAGTTTGGATAATATTGGTATGAGGTCTTCTATGAAGGTTTGATAGAATTCTGCACTAAACCCGTCTGGACCTGGGCTCTTTTTGGTTGGGAGACCTTTAATGACTGCTTCTATTTCCTTAGGAGTTATGGGGTTGTTTAACTGGTTTATCTGTTCCTGATTTAACTTCGATACCTGGTATCTGTCTAGGAAATTGTCCATTTCCTGAAGATTTTCAAGTTTTGTTGAATATAGGTTTTTATAGTAAGATCTGATGATTTTTTGAATTTCCTCTTAATCTGTAGTTATGTCTCCCTTTTCATTTCTGATTTTGTTAATTTGGACACACTCTCTGTGTCCTCTCGTTAGTCTGGCTAAGGGTTTATCTATCTTGTTGATTTTCTCAAAGAACCAACTTTTGGTTCTGTTGATTCTTTCTATGGTCCTTTTTGTTTCTACTTGGTTGATTTCAGCTCTGAGTTTGATTATTTCCTGCCTTCTACTCCTCCTGGGTGTATTTGCTTCTTTTTGTTCTAGAGCTTTTAGGTGTGCTGTCAAGCTGCTGACATATGCACTCTCCTGTTTCTTTCTGCAGGCACTCAGAGCTATGAGATTTCCTCTCAGCACAGCTTTCATTGTGTCCCATAAGTTTGGGTATGTTGTACCTTCATTTTCATTAAATTCTAACATGTCTTTAATTTCTTTCTTTCCTTCTTGACCAGGTTATCGTTGAGAAGAGCATTGTTCAATTTCCACGTATATGTGGGCGTTCTTCCCTTATTGTTATTGAAGACCAGCTTTAGGCCATGGTGGTCTGATAACACGCATGGGATTATTTCTATCTTTCTGTACCTGTTGAGGCCTGTTTTTTGACCAATTATATGGTCAATTTTGGAGAAAGTACCATGAGGTGCTGAGAAGAATGTATATCCTTTTGCTTTAGGATAGAATGTTCTATAAATATCTGTTAAGTACATTTGGCTCATGACTTCCCTTAGTCTGTCTACGTCTCTGTTTAATTTCTGTTTCCGTGATCTGTCCATTGATGAGAGTGGGGTGTTGAAATCTCCTACTATTATTGTGTGAGGTGCAATGTGTGTTTTGAGCTTGAGTAAGGTTTATTTTACATATGTAGGTGCCCTTGTATTTGGGGCATAGATATTTAGGATTGAGAGTTCATCTTGGTGGATTTTTCCTTTGATGAATACCAAGTGCCGTCCTTATCTTTTTTGATGACTTTTAGTTGAAAATTGATTTTATTTGATATTAGAATGGCTACTCCAGCTTGCTTCTTCTGACCATTTGCTTGGAAAGTTGTTTTCCAGCCTTTCACTCTGAGGTAGTGTCTGTCTTTTTCTCTGATGTGTGTTTCCTGTAGGCAGCAGAATGCAGGGTCCTCATTGCGTATCCAGTTTGTTAATCTCTGTGTTTTTATTGGGAAGTTGAGACCATTGATGTTGAGAGATAGTAAGGAATAGTGATTATTGCATCCTGTTATATTCATATTTGGATGTGAGGTTATGTTTGTGTGCCTTTCTTCTCTTTGTTTTGTTGCCAAGACGATTAGTTTCTTGCTTCTTCTATTTTGTTGCTTGCCTCCTTATGTTGGGCTTTATCATTTATTATCCTTTGTAGAGCTGGATTTGTAGAAAGATATTGTGTAAATTTAGTTTTGTCATGGAATATCTTGGTTTCTGCATCTATGTTAATTGAGAGTTTTGCAGGATATAGTAACCTGGCTGGCATTTGTGCTCTCTAAAGGTCTGTATGACATCTGTCCAGTATCTTCTGGCTTTCATAATCTCTGGTGAAAATCTGATGTGATTCTGATTGGTCTGCCTTTATATGTTACTTTACCTTTTTCCCGTACTGCTTTTAATATTCTTTATTTTGTGCATTTGCTGTTTTGACTATTATGTGTCGGGAGTAATTTCTTTTCTGGTCCAATCTATTTGGAGTTCTCTATGCTTCTTGTATGCTCATGGGTAGCTCTTTCTTTAGGTTAGGGACGTTTTCTTCTATGATTTTGTTGAATATATTTACTGGTCCTTTGTGCTGGGAGTATTCTCTCTCTTCTATACCTATTAACCTTAGGTTTGATCTTCTCATTGAGTCTTGGATTTCCTGTTTGTTTTGGACCAGTAGCTTTTTCTGCTTTACATTATCTTTGACAGTTGAGTCGATGATTTCTATGGAATCTTCTGCTCCTGAGATTCTCTCTTCTATCTCTTGTACTCTGTTGGTGAAGCATGTATCTACGGTTCCTTGTCTCTTCTTTTGGTTTTCTATATCCAGGGTTGTTTCCATGTGTTCTTTCTTGATTGCTTCTATTTCCATTTTTAATTCCTTCAACTGTTTGATTGTGTTTTCCTGGAATTCCTTCAGGGATTTTTGTGATTCCTCTCTGTAGGCTTCAACTTGTTTATTTATGTTTTCCTGTGTTTCTTTAAGGGAGTTCTTCATGTCTTTCTTGAAGTCCTCCAGCATCATGATCAAATATGATTTTGAAACTAGATCTTGCTTTTCTGGTGTGTTTGGATATTCCGTGTTTGCTTTGGTGGGAGAATTGGGCTCCGATGATTCCAAGTAGTCTTGGTTTCTGTTGCTTGGGTACCTGTGCTTGCCTTTCCCCATCAGATTATCTCTAGTGTTACTTTGTTCTGCTATTTCTGACAGTGGGTTGACTGTCCTATAAGCCTGTGTGTCAGGAGTGCTGTAGACCTGTTTTCCTCTTTTCTTTCAGCTAGTTATGGGAACAGAGTGTTCTGCTTTCGGGCGTGCAGTTTTTCCTATCTACAGGTCTTAACTGTTCCTGTGGGCCTGTGCCCTGAGTTCACCAGGCAAGTTGCTTGGAGAAGAAAAGTTGGTCTTACCTGTGGTCCTGAGGCTCAAGTTTGCTCATGTGGTGTTGCTTATGAGCTCTCCATGGGGGCAGCAACAAGGAGACCCGGCACCGCCCTCTCCGGGAGCCCCCGTGCACCAGCGTCCCAGATGGTGTTTGGTGTTTTCCTCTGGAATCAGAGATGTGGGCAGAGTGTAGTCTCTTCTGGTTTCCCAGGCGTTTCTGCCTCTCTGAAGTTTTAGCTCTCCCTCCCATGGGATTTGGGTGCAGAGAACTGTTTATCTGGTCATTCCCTTCAGGTTCTGGCGGTGTCTCAGAAGTAGTGGACCTGCTGCTCCTGTGCCCTTATCCAAGGGAACCAGAGGCCATATACAGTTTCCTCTTGGGCCAGGGATGTGGGCAGGGGTGGGCAGTCTTGGTGGTCTTTTCCACTCTGCAGTCCCAAGAGTGCCCACCTGTCTGGGCGGTAAGCTCTCTCTCCCAGGGGGTTTGGGAGCAGTGAGCTGGAGGCAGTAAGCGGGGGATTCCAGAAATTCTTTTATGGTTGAGGATAGTTTTCACTATCCTGTGTGTTTTGTTATTCAAAATGAATTTGAAAATTGCTTTCTCACTCTATGAGGAATTGAGTAGAAATTATGATGGGGATTGCATTGAATCTGTAGATTTCTTTTGGCAAGATGGCTATTTTTAAAATATTAATCCTGCCAATACATGAGCATGTGAGTCCTTTCTAACTTCTGAGTTCTTCTTCAATTTCTTTCTTCAGAGACTTGAAGTTCTTGTCATACAGATCTTTCACTTGGTTAGAGTTACACCAAGGTATTTCATATTATTACTGACTATTGTGAAGGATGTCATTAATCTAATTTCTTTCTCAGCCTGTTCATCCTTTGAGTATAGGAAGAATACTGGTTTGTTTGATTTAATTTTATATCCAGCCACTTTGCTCAAGTTGTTCATCAGGTTTAGGAGTTCACTAGTGGAACTTTTGGGGTCACTTAAGTATACTATAATATCATCTGCAAATAGTGATATTGTGATTCCAACCTTTCCAATTTGTATCCCTTTGTTGTCTGTTTGTTTTTTCTAGGATTTCAAGTACTATATTGAACAAATAGGGATAGAGTGGTCAGCCTTGTCTAGTCCCTGACTTTAGTGGAATTCCTTCAAGTTTCTTTCCATTTATTTTGGTGTTGGCTATTTTTGTGTATATTGCTTTTACTGTGTTTAGGGAATCTTTCCAAGACTTTTAACATGAAGGGGTGTTGAATATTTTTCAAATGCTTTCTCAGCATCTAATGAGATTAACATGTCTTTTATTCTTTGAGTTTGTTTACATAGCAGGTTATGTTAATGGATTTCTTTATATTGAACCATCCCTGCATCATTGTGATGAAGCCTACTTGTTCTTGATAGATGATCATTTTGATATGTTCTTAGATTTGGTTTTAGAGCATTTTACTGAGGATTTTTGTTCTGATATTCATATGGGAAGTTGGTCTGAAGTTCTCTTTCTTTGTTGGGCCTTTGTGTAGTTTAGGTATAAGCATAACTGTGGCTTCAAAGAAGGCATTGGGTAGTGCTTCTTCTGTTTCATTTTTGTGGAATAATTTGGACAGTAGTGGTATTCAATCTTCTATGAAAGTCTGATAGAATTCTGCACTAAACCCATCTGGTTCTTGGCTTTTTTTTTTTTTTTTTTGGTTGGACGTCTTTTCATTGTTGCTTCTCTTTCTTTAGGAGTTATAGGACTGTTTATATGGTTTATCTGATCCTGATTTAACTTTGGTACCTGGTATCTGTATAGAAAATAGTCAATTTCCTCCATATTTTCCAGTTTCGTTGAATATAGGCTTTTGTAGTAGGATCTGATGATTTTTGAATTTCCTCATATTGTGTTGTTATGTCTCCCTTCTCATTTTTTATTTTGTTAATTTGGACACATTCTCTGTGCCCTCTGGTTAGTCTGGCTAAGGGGTTATCTATCTTCTTGATTTTTCTCAAAGAACCAGCTCCTGGTTTTGTTGATTCTTTGAATAGTACCTTTTGTTTCTACTTGTTGATTTCAGCTCTGAGTTTGATTATTTCCTGCCTTCTACTCCTCTTGGGTGTATTTGCTTCTTTTTCTTCTAGAGATTTTAGGTGTGCTGTCAACCTACTAATGTATGCTCTCTACAGTTATATTTGTGAGGCACTTAGAGCTGAGTTTTCCTCTTAGCACTGCTTTCATTGTGTCCTATAAATTTTGGTTTGTTGTGCCTTGATTTACATTAAATTCAAAAAAGTCTTTGATTTCTCTTCCTTTATTTCTTCTTTGACCAAGTTATTATTGAGTAGAACATTGTTCAAATTCCATACATATGTGGACTTTCTGTCATTTTGTTGTTATTGAAGAACAGCCTTTGTCAGTGTTGATATGATAAGATGCATGGGATTATTTTTATCTTCTTGTATCTGTTGAGGCCTTTTTTGTGACTGATTATATGTTCAATTTTGGAAAAGGTACCATGAGGTTCTGAGAAGGAGGTATTTTTTTTTGTTTTAGGATGAAATGTTCTATAAATATCTGTTAAATTCATTTGGCTCATAACTTCTGTTAGTTTCTCTGTGTTTCTGTTTAGTTTCTGCTTCCATGGTCTGTCCATTGAAGAGAGTGGGGTATAGAAGTCTCTCACTATCATTGTTTGAGATGCAATGTGTGCTTTGAGCTTCAGTAAAGTTCCTTTTATGAATGTAAGTCACCTTGCCTTTGTAGTATAGATATTGAGAGTTCATCTTGGAGGATTTTTCCTTTGATGAATATGTAGTGTCTTTTCTTATCTTTTTTGATAACTTTTGGTTGAAAGTCAATTTTATTCAATATTAGAATGGCTACTCCAGCTTGCTTCTTCCAACTGTTTGCTTGGAAAATTGTTTTCCAACATTTTACTCTGAGGTAGTGTCTGTCTTTCTCACTGAGGTGTGTTTTCTGTTTGCAGCAAAATACTGGGTACTCTTTACTTATCCAGTCTATTAGTCTATGTCTTTTTAATGGAGAATTGAGTCCATTGATATTAAGAGATATTAAGGAATATTGATTGTTGTTTGCTGTTATTTTTGTTGTTAGAGGTGGAATTATGTTTGTGTCTCTCTTCTTTTGGGTTTGTTGTAAGATTACTTTCTTGCTTTCTCTAGGATGCAGTTTTCCTCCGTGTGTTGGAGTGCATAAAATGTGTGTTGTTTTGGGATTAGGTTACCTCACTCAGGTTGATATTTTCTTGTTCCATCCAGTTGCCTGTGAATTTCATGAAGCCATTGTTTTTAAGGGCCATGTAGTACTCCATTGTGTAAACGTACCACATTTTCTGTATCCATTCCTCTGTTGAAGGACATCTGGATTCTTTCCAGCTCCTGGCTATTATAAATAAGGCCATTATGGAAATGGTAGGGCATGTGTCCTTGTTATATGTTGGAGCATCTCTTAGATGTTTGTGTAGCAATGGTATAGCTGTTCCTCATGTAGTTCTATGTCCAATTTTCTGAGGAACAGCCACAACTGATTTCCACAGTGGTTGTACCAGCTTGCAATCTCACCAACAATGGAGCAGTGTTCCTCCTTCTCCACATTCTCACTAGCATCTGCTGTCACTTGAATACTTGATCTCAGCCATTGTTACTAATATGAGGTAGAAGCTCAGGGTTGTTTTGATTTGCATTTCCCTCATGACTAAGTATGTTGAACATTTCTTTAGTTGCTTCTCAGCTGTTTGATATTCCTTAGCTGAGAATTCTTTGTTTAGCTCTGTACCACATTTTTATTAGGGTTATTTGGTCTAAGAAGTCTAGCTTCTTGAATTCTTTTTATATATTGAATATTAGCCCTCTATCAGATGTAGGATTGGTAAAGATCTTTTCTCAATCTGTTGGTTGCCGTTTTGCCCTATTGGCAGGCTCCTTTGCCTTTCAGAAGCTTTGCAATTTGTTGAGTTCTCATTGGTTGATTCTTGATCTTAGAGTATAAGACATTGGTGTTTTGTTAAGGAAATTTTCCCCTGTGTGTATGTTTGAGGCTCTTCTCCACTTTCTCTTCTATTAGTTTGAGTATATCTGGTTTTATTCACTTGGTCTTGAGCTTTGTTCAAGGAGATAAGAAAAAAGAGAGCATTTTCCATAAATTATGCTGGTTCAACTGGCAGTCAGCATGCAGAAGAATGCTAATGGATCCATTCTTATCTCCTTGTACAAGGTGCTGATATTCTTTGATTGATAGTATTAACTCTGGACTGGAGTTCTCCAGGTAGGGCAGGCTCTTATGCAGCTCTGTGTTCATTGTCTTTCATTTTTTGTGTGTAATGGAGAGTGTTCCCAGGTATCCCTGCCCTGTGGCACAAAAATAAATAGATGTGTGTGTGTCTGTGTAGGAGGTTGGGTACAGGAATAAGAGGATGATATCAGGGTTGAGAATGGAGAGAGTACTTGGAAAGACAACTGGAATCTGTACGCTATCTGTGGGATGAGATAGAAATCTAATGTAGTGGAATCTGTGAGGGTTACTGTAGCTAAGACTTCTACATAGCAATGAGGAATATGAAGCCAGAATCAGCCATCTCCTGTAACCAAGCAAGACTCCATGGAGAGATTGGTATACCAACCCAGCCACAAAACCTTTGACTGACAAATTATCTTGCCCACAAGATGTGTTGGGATAAATATAGTTCAAAAAGTATGGGAATAGCCAACCAACTATTGTTCCAGCTTGAGACTCATGGCATGAAAGGGAGCCTACCTCTGACATATTAACAATATTGTATACAGGAGCCTAGCATAACTGTTATCATAAGTGCTTCACCAAGCAACTGATGGAGACAGATGCAGAGACCCACAGGCAAATATTAGTTAGAATTTTGGGGAATCCTGTGGAAGATGGGGAAGAAGGATTTTAGAAGTTAGTGGGGTCAAGGGTACCACAAGAAAACCCACAGCATCGGGGTTGGGGATTTGGCTCAGTGGTAGAGCGCTTGCCTAGGAAGCGCAAGGTCCTGGGTTCGGTACCCAGCCCCGAAAAAAAAAAAAAAACCCACAGCATCAACTAACCTTGGATTGTATGGGTTCATAGAAACTAAACCAACAACCAAGGAACCTGCATGGGACTGACCCAGGACCACTACATATATATTACAGTTGTGTAGTATGGTCTTCTTGTGGGACTCCTAATTGTTGGGACAGAAGCTATCTCTGACTACATTGCATACTTTAGGGGCCCTCTTCCTCCTACTGGGTTTACTTGTCCAGCCTTAATATAAGGGGAAGTGTCCAGTTTTATTGCAACTTGCTAAGTCATGGCTGGTTGATTATTCAAGGGATACTTGTCGATTTCTGAAGAGAAACAGAGGAGGAATGGAGGGACAGATTGGAAAGAGGAAGAAAAGTTGGTCAGGATGTAAAAGAAAAAATGAAAGCAATAAAAGAAAGATGCATTTATATAAAAATACATAGATGTTCAAGAGCCTTCTGTAAGAAAATCGAGTGTTTGTATGTAACACATGCACATCACCACCTATACTTCAAATAATCTCTAGGTTACTCAAAATGTTTATGGAAAGTACATTAGTATTCAGTGATACATAGTTATACAGCATTGCTTGAGAAATTATAAGAAAGAAAAAAGCACTTTTCCAAGTTTAATACACACATATACCCAAGGATTTTCTTCTACTAATGAATCAATATATGTTTACAAAACTATACATTAAAAATAGCCTAACATATGTATGTGCCTAATAATATTTATAATGTATTTTGTGGTACATTTATTTTCTATTGTCATAGTAACAAATTGCTACACACTGAGTGATTTAAAATAAGCAAAATTTATTCTTACCAATCTTCAGAGTAAGGAATCAGATGGACCTCAGTGGGTTAGCTCTTTGCTGATAGATGTTCTACAAGACAATTTGTTAGCATGTCTGGACAGTCTTCTTAGGGTTGCCAGTACTTTTTGCTTCATTGCCTCTTCTTCTATCTTCAAAGGTGATACTTAAACCTCAGTCCCCATCCTTATATCTTCCTTTATTCTGTTGATCCTCTTGCCATCATCTTTCAGAGACCCTTGTGAGTTGGCCATATTCACTCAATGAAATCATGCCCCTTATTTAAAGTTAACTGGTCATAGACTTCAATCACATCTATATTACTCAGATGTGAAATCATAAAATTCACAGGTAAATTGTAAACAGTAGAAAAAATCATCTTGACTATGGAAAGTCGGAATCAGAAAGACAAGTATGGTGTATGGCAGTATCTGCTTTTATTTGGATGTAAGCTCTTATGTCACTGATAATCAAGTGAAAATCTGGATAAACCACAGAGATTATATAATTATGGATGGATAGGGGTAGCCTGAAATGGGGGGCCATACTCAAGATAATTTTATTCAGTGAATATGGCCAACTCACAAGTAGAGATGGGCAGGAAAGGGGAGGATAAGGCAGGGAACATAGGGAAAGGACAGTTAAAATTAAGGGAGACTTGAAGGGTCATAATGAAACCAAATATAGCAGAAGTAAGCTTTCTAAAATATATACATACATGAGAGTGATCTAAATGATATCACCAAATAATGGGGGGAGACAAAGACCCAAGTGTACCTGTCTCATCACCAAATAGAACTTCCACTACCAGGAATATTTTATATGAAATCAATTCTTAGACAAAGGTGTCTCAAAGGAACCCACAAACAACCCAAGGCTATTGCCAATGAGGTGGGTCTCCTCAAAGTGATGGTAATTCCTTTTGGCTGAAGACAACACCTGCACAGCTCATTGAACACAGAAAAGTTGATCTGCTGGGTACTTAGGGCCTTTACCTCTACAGAATTTATCGTACTGGAAGGTACTCTGTCAACTACAAAAGGAGAAAGGCAACCATCAGTACAGCTAAAAACCCTTAGATATACAAGAGTGACCTGCTTGCACAATGTGCTGGTGCAATAATGGCACAAAGCTGGTGGGATTAACCAACCAATATTTGACATGACTTAAATCCCACTCCATGAGATGGAACCTATACCTGACAGTGCTTGGATTATGAAGAACCTGAGACTAGAGAGGTGAGCCACCTAAGGTAACCAAATACTACTGTAGTACAAGAGGAATGTAGCAATAAAATGGTTCTTAATGCCATTCTTCTATACTCACAGATCAGAGCCTTGCTCAGCCTACATCAGAGAAACTTTCTCCTACAGCAGATGTGAAAAAATATAGAGAGACCCACAGCCAGCCAGACAATACTTAGAGAGTGAGACCCTGGAACACTCAGAATTAAATGGGACATCTCCATTAAATTTCTACCCTAGGTGCTCAGGGAACCTTGAAGAAGAGGAGGTGGAAAGAGTCTAAGAGGCAGAAGAAATGCAGAACACCAAGGAATCAAGACCCTTTAAACAGAACAGGGTTGGTGCACACATGAACTCACAGAGACTGTGACAGCATGCACAGGGACTGCTGTCATGCACATGTTTCTTTACCAGATGGAATCTTAGAGCTGAAAGGAAAAGTACACACGTACCCTATCAATAACCCAGAAACAATCTTCTATTGATAACCACTAGTGAATAAAAATTAGTCTTATCCAAGTCAGTATCACTGGGGAACCTAGCCAGTCTAGAGGGAAGTCTCCATGCCTAGCAGTAAATAGCCAATAGAAAATAAACTAAATGTTTACTTTAGAATTTCCTTGTCTCATAATGTTAATTCAAGGCATTTTTTTAACTCTATATGTCCCTTGTGTACATATTATGGCTCCTTTTTGTGTTTTTACGGGATCGTTGTAGGTGTGTATGTCTGCATTTATATGCATTTCTTGTGCTTTTTCTTTGGGTCCTTTCCTTGTTTTTTTTTTTTGTTTGTTTGTTTTTTTGGGTTTTTTTGTCATATTCCAATATGTTTATTTTTTAATGTTTTATTTTACATTATCATTATTCCTTAGATGCTTGTTTTCTTTTTTAAAAAATTATTTTATTAATTTACATTCCAGTCCTTGCCCCCCTTCCCTCCCCGCCTCGTAATTCCTCATCCCATTCCTCTTCCTACTTGCTTCCAAAAGGGTGCTCCCCTCACTAAAACTCCCCTTTCTTCAGAGTCTCAAGTTTCTGCCCTTTCTTTGGAGTCTCAACTTTCTTGAGGATTAGGCACATCTTCTCTCACTAAGACCAGAACAGGCAGACCTCTGAGATACATACATACATACATATACATATATATATATATATATATATATATATGCATGCCAGAGGTTTCAGACTGGCACATATATGCTCCTGGTTGGGCATCAGTCTCTAGGAGCTCCCTGGGGTTCACATTAGTTGAGACTGCTGGTCTTCTTATAAGATTGCCCCCTTCAGTTTCTTCAATCCTTCCCATAATTCAACCATGGGGTCCCTGATTTTAGCCCAATGGTTGGGTGTAAATATCTGCATCTGTCTCAGTGAGCTGCTGGCATGGCCTCTCAGATGAAAGCCATGCCAGGCTCCCTTCTGTAAGCAAACCAAAGCATCAGGAATCAGTAATAATGTCAGGCCTTGGTGCCCTCCCATGAGATGGTCATTGGACTGCCTTTCTTTCAGAATCTTCCTCATTTTTGTCCCTGAAGTTCATTTAGAAAGCAACATTTCTGTGTTAGAAATTTTGACTGTGGGTTAGTAACCCATTCCTTATACTTGAGACCCTGTCTGTCTATAGGAAACGAACTCTTTGAGTTGCCACTCCTCACTCTTGGGTATTTTCAGTAAGGTCAGTCCCACAGAGTCTTGAGAATCTTTCACCTCCTGGTCTCTGATAATTTCTAGAGGGTTCCCTCCCTCCCACTCCCCAAGGCTGCTTATAGCCACTCATTATCCTAGCTCTCTGGCCTTCTCTCTTGTCCCCCGACCCCACCATACCTGATTCTGTTGCCCTTTTCCCAGTCCCTTTACCTCTCCCACCAAAGTCCCTTACAATCTCTGCCTCCCATGATTATTTTCTTCCTCCTTCTAAGTGAATTAGAGGCACCCTCACTTGGGCTTTTCTGCTTGTTACACTTCTTACTGTCTGTGGGTTATATCCAAGGTATTCTGTAACTTTTTGCTAATATCCACTTATTAGGAAATACATACCATGTATGCCCCTTTGGGTCTGGGTTACCTCACTCAGGAAACATTTTCTAGTTCCATCCATTTGCCTGCAAAACTCGTGATGTCCTTGTTCTTAGTAGCTGAGTAGTATACTATTGTATAAATGAACCACATTTTCTGTATTCACTTTTTTGTTGAGGGACATCTGGATTGTTTCCAGCTTCTGGCTATTATGAATAAGGCTCCTATAAACATTGTGGAGTATGGGTCCTTGAGGTATGGTGAGGCATCTTTTGGGTATCTGGGTCTTTAGATAGAACTATTTCCAATTCTCTGAGAAACTGCCAGAATTATTTCCAGAATAGTTGCACCAGTTTGCAATCCCAAAAGCAATGGAAGAGTGTTCCTCTTTCTCCACATCCTTGTCTTCATGTGTTGTCACTTGATTTTTTAGCTTAGCCATTCTGATTTGTATGAGGTAGACTCTCAGGGTAACTTTGATTTGTATATCTCTAATGACCAAAGACTTTGAACATTTCTTTAAGTGCCTCTTGGCCATTTGATGTTCTTCTGAAGTGAATTCTGTGTTTAGCTCTGTACACCATTTTGTATTTGGGTTATTTGGTTTTCCGAATGTTAACTTCTTGAGTTATTTATATATTTTGGATATTGGCCCTCTATCAGATGTAGGGTTTATGAAGATATTTTCCCAATCTCTAGGTTGCAAATTTGTTCTATTGATGGTGTCTTTTGCCTTACAGAAGCTTTTCATTTTGTGAAGTCCCATTAATCAGCTGTTGATATTATAGCCTAAGCCATTGGTGTTCTGTTCATGAAATTTCCCTATGTGCCACAGAGTTCAAGAGTCTATCCCACTTTCCCTTCTACTAGATACAGGGTATCTGGCTTTAAGTTGAAGTCACTGGATTCAATAAAAATTAAGTCACATCAAATGCAAACTGATAGGACACAATGAAAGCAATGTTAAGAAGAAAATTCATAGCACTAAGTACTTTCATAAAGAAATTGGAGAGATCCCAAAAAGCAACATAACTGTACCTGAAAGCTCTAGAAGAGAAAGAAGCAAACACACCCAAGAGGAATAGACAGCAAGAAAGAGTCAAACTCAGGGCTGAAATCAACCACTTAGAAACAAAGAGAACAATATAAAAAGTCAACAAAACCAAGAGCTGTTTTTATTTTTGAGAAAATCAACTAGATAGATAAACCCTTAGCCAAACTAAATAAAGGGCACATAGCAAATTAACAAAATCAGAAGTGAAAAGGGAAATATAACAACAGAAACTGAGGAAATTCAAAAAATCATCAGATACTACTAAAAAGCATATACATTGCAAAACTGGAAAGTCTGGAGGAAATCAATTATTATTTTCTAGACATATAATATATATCAAAGAAAAATGGGGATCTGTAAGCTATCTAAACAGGTTCATATCCCCTAAGGAAATAGAAATAGTCATTAACACCCCCTCCAACAAACAAAAGCCCAGGGCCAGAAGGTTTTAGTGTAAAATTTTACCAGACTTTCAAAGAAGAGTTAATACCAACACTCCTCCAACCATTTCACAATATAGAAACAGAAGGAACACTACCTAATTGATTCTATGAAGCCACAGTTACTCTGATACCTAAACCACATAAAGACACAAAAGAGCTTTGGGCCAATTTCACTTATCCATATCAATGCAAAAATACTCAATAAAATTCTGGTGAACCCAGTGAGAATGGCTAAGATCAAAAACTCAGGTGACAGCAGATGCTGGAGAGGATGCGGAGAAAGAGGAACACTCCTCCATTGTTGGTGGGATTGCAGACTGGTACAACCATTCTGGAAATCAGTCTGGAGGTTCCTCAGAAAATTGGACATTGAACTGCCTGAGGATCCAGCTATACATCTCTTGGGCATATACCCAAAAGATGCCCCAACCTATAAAAAAAGTCACGTGCTCCACTATGTTCATTGCAGCCTTATTTATAATAGCCAGAAGCTGGAAAGAACCCAGATGCCCTTCAACAGAGGAATGGATACAGAAAATGTGGTACATCTACACAATGGAATACTACTCAGCTATCAAAAACAATGACTTTATGAAATTCGTAGGCAAATGGTCGGAACTGGAAAATATCATCCTGAGTGAGGTAACCCAGTCACAGAAAAACACACATGGTATGCACTCATTGATACGTGGCTATTAGCCCAAATGCTTGAATTACCCTAGATGCCTAGAACAAATGAAACTCAAGACGGATGATCAAAATGTGAATGCTTTACTCCTTCTTTAAAAGGGGAACAAGAATACCCTTGGCAGGGAATAGAGAGGCAAAGATTAAAACAGAGACAGAAGGAACACCCATTCAGAGCCTGCCCCACATGTGGCCCATGCATATACAGCCATCCAATTAGACAAGATGGATGAAGCAAAGAAGTGCAGGCCGACAGGAGCCGGATGTAGATCTCTCCCGAGAGATACAGCCAGAATACAGCAAACACAGAGGCGTATGCCAGCAGCAAACCACTGAATTGAGAATAGGACGCCCGTTGAAAGAATCAGAGAAAGAACTGGAAGAGCTTGAAGGGGCTCATGACCCCTTATGAACAACAATGCCAAGCAACCAGAGCTTCCAGGGACTAAGCCACTACCTAAAGACTATACATGGACTGACCCTGGACTCTGACCTCATAGGTAGCAATGAATATCCTAGTAAGAGCACCAGTGGAAGGGGAAGCCCTGGGTCCTGCTAAGACTGAACCCCCAGTGAACTAGATTGTTGGGGGGAGGGCAACAAGGGGGGAGGATGGGGAGGGGAACACCCATAAAAAAGGGGAGGGGGAGGGGGAGGGGGATGATTGCCCGGAAACCAGGAAAGGGAATAACACTCGAAATGTATATAAGAAATACTCAAGTTAATAAAAAAAATTCTGGTGAACCAAATCCAAGAATACATCAAAACCATCATTCAAGTAGGCTTCATCCTTTGAATACAGGTATGGTTCAATATAAAAAAAATCCATCAACTTAATCCACTATATAAACCAACTTAAGGAAAAGCATCAAATGATCATCACATTAGAAGCTGAAAAGTCATTTGTCAAAATACAGCACCCCTTCATGTTAAAGGTATTGAAAAGACCAGGAATTCAATGCCCACACCTAAACATAATAAAAGCAATATACACCAAACCAGTAGCCAACATCAAACTAGATGGAGAGAAACTTGAAACAATCCCAATAAAATCATGGACTAGACAAGGCTGCCCACTCTCTCCCTACCTATTTAGTACAGTACTTGAAGCCTTGCCAGAGCAATTAGACCACACATGGAGGTCAATGGGATACAAAAAGAAAGGAAGAAGTCAAGATATCACTATTCACAGATCAAATGATAGTATACATAAGCAACTCCAAAAATTCTACTAGAGAACTACTACAGCTGATAACTTCAGCAAAGTGGCTGAATATAAAATTAACTCAAACAAATCAGTAGCCTTCCTTTATACAGATGCTAAACAGGCTGAGAAAGAAGTTAGGGAAACAATATCCCTATAATAGCCACAGATAATACAAAAAATATCTACGTGGAACGATAACCAAGCAAGTGAATGATCTATATGACAAGACCTTCAAATCACTGAAAAAAGAAACTGAAGACCTCAGAATATGGAAAGATCTCCCATGCTCATGGATTGGTAGGACTTACATAGTGAAAATGGCCATCTTGGCAAAAACACAGATTCAATGCAATCACCATCAAAATTCCAACTCTATTCTTTATAGAATTGGAAAGAGCTATTTGCAGTTTCATTTGGGATAACACAAAACCCATGATAGCCAAAACAATTTTCAACAATAGAAGAACTTCTAGGGTAATCACCATTTCTGACCTCTTGTTGTACTGTAATCAAATAGTGATAATAAACTCTATGGTATTGGTTATTGATACAGAGATTGACAGGTTGATAAGTGGAATTTAATTGAAGACCCAGCAGTCAACCCATACACCAAACCCAGTCAACCCATGGACACTTCATCTTTGACAAAGAAACCACAAACGTACAGTGGAAAATGAAAACATCTTCAAAAACTGGCATTGATCTAACTGGTGATCTGTAGGTAAAAGAGTGAAAACAAATCCATATTGATCACCTTTCACAAAGCTCAAATCCCAGTGGATCAAGGACCTCAACTTAAAACTAGATGTCTGTTTTCTAGCAAGATACTGAAAGCGTGTGACTCTGAATGGGAAGGGAGATTGGATGAACTAAGAGGAGTAGTGGGTGGTGAGATTGTATGGAAAAAATCCATGTTTAATAAAAAAGAAAAATTTCAATTGTCATTATGCAACAAAATATAGGAAACAATCTGGATAAGATAGAGTTGAAATTTTTAGGTAAACTCAAATCTCTGAGTCCAAATAGAGCTTTGTGTCAATGTACTGGAGTTTCATCTACCCAAAAATGGGCAAAAAAGAGAAGGAAGAGTAGATGAATGTGACAATACTAATGAAATTTCACATGTGGTCTACAAATATTAACTCATGGATAACAAGATGACTTAGTGCTTAAATGCTCTTGCCATCCAAGCCTGGTAGCATGTAGTTCATCTACAGCATCCATGTCTTAGTGAAAGAAGAAAACTGACTACACAAAGTTGTCCTCTGTCTTTGTTATGGGGTCTATGGCAAGTATGTCCATGTATGTGAGCAAGCACAAAATAATAATTTTTAAAAATTAATTAAAAATTTCTTTCAATTCTTAAGGCATTAGCTTACATTCCTAGGTCATTTTCATTCTATTTATTTTGGTTTTGGCTCAAAATGAAACATGAGACTGTCAAAGGATCTGCTGAGCATTAGTATTCATTGTTTCCTGAAATTTACTGACTGGAAATCATGGGGTGAGTGGAGAGAACAATGATTTTTCCTTTCCTTTACTGAAGAGTTAAATGTGATGACTGTGCCCTATATAATGGGGGAATCTTGGAATTAATAAGCTGAAATGTCGAAGCATGACTATTTGTATACTTGACATCTCATAATTACACCATTTATCATAAAAAATCTGGCAGTCTTAAACTTGAGAGCATTTATAATTAATTTTCCTGACCTAGAAAGACCAATTCATTCCCACAGTCAGAAAGAGTCAGTGTTAATTTCTTTCCTATCAGCCTCAGGCCACAGGAGTTAATGCATTAGAATCAGAACATTTACAATAACCCACTAATTAAATTATTTCTTCTACTGTAGTAAAAAATGCATAGTTCCAACACTAGATGATCAGTCACAAAAATCAAGCCCATTTAATTCTTTTAAAAGTCAATGGCAGCATTTAACTGTCACATGCATTGAGAAATTCAGTTTAAGATAGTAAGAAAGACTATTATTTTCTTTTATGTATCATTCTTGATAACATACTTTAAATGAGACTAATAGGGAGCTCATTAAAACAAGACTTTTTAACAGATGTGTGTGAGCCATTGGAATTGCTAGAAGAACTATCATCATATTATATAGAATAATGAGTACAGATTTTTAAATGTTTTTCCTCAGACACTATCTAACAAATGGAGATCTGAAAAAATCTGAGTTTTAAAATACAAACGCAATGAGACACATGACAACTTTCCACTGGAATCCAAAATCTGGATCAGCAGAAGCCAGAAAAAGGAAGGCTGTCAGTATTGAAGCTTTCAAATTATAGCAGTGTAGGATAGATTGTCCCAAACAGTCATTAGGAACATCTAAGTAAGAAAGACAATTACAAGGCTGGAATGAGGGTATTAAAAGTGTATGTATGTGTTCTAAATGTCTGAGAAAAAAGTGAAATGTTTTGTGGTTGCTTCATAGCATGAAAAGAATGAGAATGGCAGTGGTACAAATCTATTTTAGCCATCCAAATGGAAAGAAAAGGTAGAGATATGTTCAGGGCTTTAGACTATGACCCAGAGATGATGGTTCATTTCATGCAGTCTTTGAGAGAAAAGAAAACTATAAAATCCTTGTAGTGTGGTAATGCATACATGGAACCCTAGAATTGAGGAGACTGTGATTTTGAGGATAGCCCTGGATGTACAGAAATAAGGAAACAAGTAAGTAGGAAGACAAAAGAAAGGAAGGCCAGAAGAAAGGAACAGATTGAGAAGAGAGGCAACAGAAAGAAAGAAAGGAGTGAGGAAGAGAGAAACAGAGAGATATCTACAAGAGAATTTCATTCATATATTAATCATATTAAACTCTAAGGATCCAGCCAAGTGACTTTACAGAAATAGCACTTGCTATGAAAACATGAAATCCATATGAAGGTAGAGGACACAAAGTATCCTCTGACCTCTATGTGCACATCACTGTTTACACCCCAAACCCTAATCACATTTCACAGACACACACACACACACACACACACACACACACACACACACACACACACACATACACACACTCGCACACACACACACACACACGCGCACACACACAGAGAGAGAGAGAGAGAGAAAGACACAGACACAGAGAGACAGAGACAGAGAGACAGAGAGATACACAGAGAGAGAACCCAAGCAATAATAAAAAATATTTTTAAATCTGAACCTTATTCAAGGATTAGAGTTGTAGTTCCAAGGTAGAGGACTTGTCTTGCAGGCATGAGGTCCTGAGTTGCATATCTAGCACTGCAGAAAAGCAAAGCAAAGCAAAGCAAAGCATAGTACCCCAAAGACAAAAATGTTCATTAAAAGATTACAGATATCTGGATATTGGCAATACTCAAGAATTGTGTGGCATATATTAGGCACTCCATATGTATATATATATATATATATATATATGTATATATATTATATATATACATACATATATATATATGTAGCACTATTACTTATCTATATATCTAGTTCTCAGAAGCAGTTCAATAAAATTGACCTTCTCTTTACAATATTGTTCTTAAAGACTAAACTCTGAAATAGCCATATTTAGACAAGCTGTCAGTGTATACAGGAAATATTTGGACCAACCATCCATCTATTCCCATTTATAGACCTAATGCTGCCTAGCTACACACCACTGGTGATGAGTAGAATGACATACCTCCTGCTACAACAGCAGGGACTTTATAAAAACCCCAGAAAGACTAATGTTTTTTTATCTATGTGAAATGTGTCTACTACCTTTGGAAATAAAGAACAAAGAAATATGGGAAGAATGTGGAGAGAGAAATTATGGCAAGCTGTGAATAGGAGAACAATTAGAATTAGAAGAACAATTAGATTTAGAATTATAAGTAGATATAGAATGAAAGAAAATGGAGAGAAAGGATGAGGAATAAGAGAAGGAAGGAAAAGGAAGATGAAGATGAGGATACTAAGAAGAGAAAGTAAAAATATAGCAGGAGGAAGATGAGAAGCTGAAGACACAAGAAGAGAAGGAAGAAGATGAGAAGGAAGGACATGAAACAAGTTGAAGACATAACAAGAAAGATGAGAAGAGGACATGGAAAGGAAGGAGGGGAGGGAAGAGGAAGAAGATGAATAAAAAGGGAGGCAGAAGAGTAAAAGAATGAATGTATGGTCAGATAACAGAAACAAAACCTCAGAAGCAGTGGATTAGTTTCCACAATACAGGCAGTAAAAGGAAATCAGTAAGGCAGACATTCAAATTTAGTATCAACTTTCTTATGAACACTAAAATTTAATGTTCCTTACCCCTCTTACCCCCTACAAACCTTCTGCCTACATCTTCAATTTTGTTGTGCTTTATATTTGCAGTAGATACATTCCCCCACTTACTGATACATCAACTTGGGTTTTGACATCACTAAAGATAGATGAAGTGAGGCATTAGGCATCTTAACCTTCCTAAGGCTTTGAGCCTTTAATATAATTCCTCTTATGCTCTCTTTCTACCATTAAATTATTTCTGTTGCTACTTCATAACTCTAATTTTGCTACACATGGAGTTAAGTTTTGTGCATGTTGATAAATACCGATCTATTTTCATTCTTCTACATGTAGGCATCCACAGGACCAAGGGGCTCCCCTCTCAGTGATAACAGATAAGGCCATCCCCTATACATATCTATCTGAAGCCATGGATACTCCCTGTGTACTCTTTGGTTGGTTGTTTAGTCCCTGTTGTGGGGTCTGGTTGATTTATATTTTTGTTCTTCCTGTAAGGTTGCAAACCCCTTAAGGTCCTACAGTTGATTCAACTACTCCTCTGTTGTGGACCCCATGCTCACTCCGAATTCTGGCTGTGTACATCTGAATCTGTGTTGGTAATGTTCTTGCAGAGCCTGTCAGGGGACAGCTATACTGGACTCCTGTCAGTAAGTACTTCTTGGTATTAGCAATAGTGTCTGGGTTTAGTGTCAGCAGGTGTGATGGATCCCTAGGTGAGTCAGTCTGTGGGTAGCCTTTTCTTCAGTTTCTGCTCCACTCTTTGTCCCTGCATTTCCTTTCAATAGGAGGAATTCTGGATTAATATTTTTGAGAAGGGTAGGTAGTCCCTAAAACTGGTCATGCCTATACACTGGGTATCGTCTCTACAAGTTCTATTTCCCCTTTGTTGGGTATTTTGACTAATATTCTCCCTGTTAGGGCCTGAGATCCTCTTGGATCCCTGGCATCTGGGACTTTCTAGTGGCTACCTTTGGTTCTTGCTCCCCTACTGCTACACACCTCTTTTGCAATTCCTGACACTCTTTACTTCTCCCCCATCTCCTCCAATATTGGAACTTGCCTCCATTTTTCAATGCCTCTCCTCTCTCCCTACAAGATTCCCCTCTCACAATGTTTCCCAAATATTATTCCCTTCCACTTACTGATTAGGACTCATCCACACTTTGGTGTAATCTTCTTTCTTCTTGATATTCATATGATCTGTGCAGTGTATCATGGATATTACAAGATTTTTATTGGCTAATATCTACATATCAGTGAGTATATACCAGGCATGTTTTTTGTGAGTGGGTTACCTCACTCAGGATGACATTTTCTAGTTCCATCCATTTGCCCGTGAATTTCATGAAGTCATTGTTTTTAATAGCTGAGTAGTACTCCGTTGTGCAAATGTACCACATTTTCTGTATCCATTCCTCTGTTGAAGGACATGGTGTGTTTGGTACTTTTTGTTCTAGAGTTTTCAGATGTGTTGTTAAGCTGCTAATTTATGCTCTCTCCAGTTTCTTTATGGAAGCATTCAGAGCTATGAGTTTTTCTCTTAGCACTGCTTTCATTGTGTCGCATAAGTTTGGGTTTGTTGTGCCTTCATTTTCATTAAATTCTAAAAAGTCTTTAATTTATTTTTTTCTTTCTTCCCTGACCAACTTATCATTGAGTAGACAGTTGTTCAGCTTCCATGTGTATGTGGGCTTCCTGTTGTTTCCATTGTTGTTGAGGACCAGCCTTAGTCTGTGGTGATCTGATAGGATTCCTGGTATTTATATTTTCTTGTATCTGTTAAAGCTTTATTTTTGTATTTGGTTATATGGTCAATTTTTGAGAGGGTACCATGAGCTGCTAAGAAGGTATATTCCTTTATTTTAGCATAAAATGTTCCATAGATATCCGTTATATCAGTTTTGTTCATAACTTCTGTTAGTTTCACTGTGTCTCTGCTTAGTTTCTGTTTCTGTGATGTGTCCATTGGTAAGTGTAGGGTGTTAAAGTCTTATACTCTTATATTGTAGGTGTCAATGTGTGCTTTGACCTTTAGTAATGTTTCTTTTACATATGAGGGTCCCCTTGTATTTGAGACATAGATGTTCAGAATTGAGAGTTTCTATTGGTGGATTTTTTTCATTTTATGTGTATGTAGTGTCCTTCCTCATGTCTTTTGATAACTTTTGGTTGAAAGTCTATTTTATTTGATACTAGAATTGCTACACCAACTAGTTTCTTGAGACCATTTGGAAAAAATTTTCCAACCTTTTACTTTGGGGTAATGTCTGTCTTTGTCACTGAGATGTGTTTCCTGTATGTGTCAAAATGCTGGGTCTTTGTTTCTTTTGTTTGTTTGTTTTGTTTTTATCTAGCATGCTATTCTATGTCTTTTTATTGGGTACTTGAGTCCATTCATGTCAAGAGATATTAAGGACCAATGATTGTTGCTTTCTGGGTGTTGTTGTTGTTGTTGTTGATGCTGCTGCTGCTGTTAGAAGTGGATTTATGCTTGTGTGGTTCTCTTCTTTTGGGTTTGTTATGAGATTAGTTTCTTGTCTTTTCTTGGGTATAGTTTCACTCTGTATGTTGGACTTTTCTTCTATTATCCTCTGTAGGACTGTCTTGATTGAAAGATATTGTTTAAATTTGGTTTTGTCATGAACTATATTTGTTCTTTCTTCTAGGGTAATTGGGAGTTTTGCTGGATATAATAGCTGGGACTGGCATTTTTGTTCTTTTATGGTCTGTATGATATCTCCCAAAGATTTTCTGGCTTTTATAGTCTCTGTTGAGAAATCTGATGTAATTCTATTGTGTCTCCCTTTATATGTTATTTGACTTTTTCCCCTTACTGCTTTGAATATTCTTTCTTTGTTCTCTGCATTTGGTGTTTTGATTATTACGTGATGGGAGGAATTTCTTTTCTGTTCCCATCTGTTTGATGTTCTGGAGGCTTCTTGTATGTTCATGGACACCTCTTTCTTTAGGTTAGGGAAGTTTTCTCCTATAATTTTGTTGAAAATGTTAGCTGGCCCTTTGATTTGGGTATATTCACTCTCTTCTGTACTTATTATTCTTAGGTTCAGTCTTTTCATTCCTGGATTTCTTAAATGTTTTAAGTTAGGAGCTTTTTGATTTTTCTATTTTCTTTGACTGTTATGTCAATGTCTTCTAGGATATTTTCTATGCCTGAGATTCTCTCTTCTATTTCTTGCTTTCTGTTGGTGATGCTTTCATTTATGACTCCTGATCTCTTTCCTAGGTTTTTGATCACTAGGCTTGTCCCTCTTTGTGTTTTCTTTATTGTTTCTAATTCCATTTTTAGATCCTGAAGAGTTTCCTTTGCCTGTTTGATTATGTTTTCTTGTATTTCTCTAAGAGATTTGTTTCTTCTTTCAGGGCTTCTACTTGTTTACCTATGGTCTCCTGTATTTCTTTAAGGGAGTTATTTATGTCCTTCTTAAATTCCTCTACTATATTCATGGCATGGGATATTTGTTCTGAATCTTGCTTTTCATGTATGTTAGGGTATCCTGGGCTTGGTGTGGTGGGATAACTGGGTTCTGATGTTGTCAAGTAGCATTTGTTTCTGTTGCTAATGTTATTGTGCTTGCCAGATGTCATTTTGTTATCTCTAGTGCTAACTGCCCTTGCTGTCTTGAGCCTGACCATCCTGTGATCCTGGTTGTGTCAGAACTCCTCAGACTCCAACTGTCTCTGTGACCCTTGATTCTCGGATCCTGTGGTCCTGAGATCCTGGGTGTGTCAGAGTCGGGAGTCAAACTGCCTATGAGATTCTCAAATCCTGGTATGACCAAGCTCCTGATATCCTGTTATGTCAGAGCTTCTGAGAGTCAAGCTTTCTCTGGGCATTTCAGGAGTGGCTGGTGAACCAGAGCCCTGGGTCTGCCCTAGAGACAGGTGCAAACCAGAAAGAACCCATGTCTCTGGCTGGGCAGTGGTTCATGATTCTGGTTCTTCTTGGGAACACAGTTACACAGGGTGTTGGGAAAGATGTTGTACCCTCAACTGTCTGCTCCAAGTGCAGGTTCAAACAGGAAGGAACCTGTGGCTCTGGCTTGGTGGGGATTCCTGTGCCCCTGGATCCGAGGAGTCCCAGTTATTCTGGGTCGTCGGGCAGATGATGTGACCTCTTCTGTGATCCTGGGCCTGTTAGAGCACCTAGGGGTCAAGCTTCCTCTGGGTATTTTAGAAGTGGGTGCAGAGTCAGTGCCCCAAGTCTTAAATTTTTATCTTTTCCACTTAGAATGATGTTTGTGCTGGGTGGCTCAGGAAGTGTTATATGCTGGTGTACCCTCCCAAGGCTACCAACTGCAGAAAGCTGCATATTCTTACATACATACTAAACAACTATATACCATGCACCCCCCACATACACAGTACACTCTTGAAAACATATGCTTTCTAATTAAGAATCCCAACACTTTCTAACCCGTCAACTATCATTGTTTTTGTGTTAACAGATGTCATCTGATTTTGGAACAGGAAATTCAGTTCTTCAAATACCATTCCTTAAGTTCAGAAAATAAAATTTCTCACAGAATTGTTTATCTTCACAAGCTTTTTAAAATTGCTACAAGATTCAACAATTATTTACCTTGTATTAACTTATATAAATTAGGACTGTGTCAAAAAAGGTATAGAAATCATCATAATTTTATGAATTCCTTAGAAAAGTAAAGCTAAAAACAATCCGTATCCATTTATAGTAACAGCTGCTATTTCAGAATCCAACTGGAGAAAGATTGGATTTGAACAGGAGCAGTTCCTGGCTCCTGGCAACTTGAGATAAAATAAGCAGGTAAATTATATATTACTTTCCATGTTGGAATCATCAAGAGTGCATGGCTTAAGAAAAAGCTACAGCACCAGTCTTAGATTGTTACAAGTTGCAATTTTGAGGATTACTTCCAATCACAGGAGAATCATTCCTTTCAACACTCTTGAAATTGTTTACCATGTGTTCATTCTGCCTTAAGTCTCCAGCATTTCCCCCTGTAGTGGGTATGCCAAGTAATAACCTGAAGAGTGATAAACCTGACCAAGCTATCAACCTTTAACCACAGTACAAGCAGAGGGAAGCCAATATTAGCAGTCAGTTTAAATAAGCATATATTTGCAAACTGTCTGGGAACATTATAGAAATAGGTGAAAGCATATATTATTGTTCAAAAGGTGAGAAGAGCCTGTATTTTTAAATAAACTTGAATATTCCACAAATTTTAGCATGAATAAACAACATAGTTCTTTAGCTAGAAAATTGCCTACTTATTTATATTTTAATTGCCTGTATAGGCTAGGAAAGGAGGTCAGATCCCCTGAAGCTGAATTACAGGTGATTGTGAGTTGTATGTCCTGGGTGTTAGGAGTAGAATTTGGATCCTCTGAAAGAGCAGTACATAACTGTAGACCTTGAGCCATCTCTACCACAACAGAAAAACTGATTTTTAAAAAATGTGTTTGTTTGTTAGTTTGTTTGTTTTTACACTCCAGATTTTATTCCCTGCCTGGTCTACCCCCCCCCCCGATTGTTCCACATCCTCTACCTCCTCCCTGTCACCCCATCTCCACAAGGATGTTCTCACCCCATCCACCACATTAGACCTCTAAAATTCCTGAGGCCTCCATTGTCTTGAGGGTTAGGTGCATCTTCTCTGATTGCACCCAGACCCGGGAGTCCTCTGCTCTATACGTGTTAGAGGCCTCATCTCAGCTTGTGTATGCTGCCTGGTTGGTGACCCAGTGTCTGAGAGATCTCAGAAGTGCAGAAGAATGCTGGTCCTCCTACAGGGTTGCCCTCCTCATCAGCTTCCTCCAGCTTTTCCCTAATTCAACCATAGGGGTCAGCAGCTTCTGTTCATTGGTTGAGTACACATATCTGCATCTGACTCTTTCAGCTGCTTCTTGGGTCTTTTGGAGGGCAGTCACTATAGGTCCCTTTTTGTGAATGCTCCATAGCTTCAGTAATGGTGTCAGGTCTTGGGACCTCCTCTTGAGCTGGAACCCACTTTGGACCTGTCACTAGACCTTCTTTTCCTCAGACTCTTCTCCATTTCCATCCCTGCATTTTGTTCATACAGGAAGAATTATGGGTCAGAGCTTTGACTGTGGGATAGCAACCATATCCCTCACTTGATGCCCTGTCTTCCTGCTGGAGGTGGGTTCAATAAGTTCCCTCTCCCCACTGTAGAGCCCATTTCATTTAGTATCCTCCCTGCTTTGAGTCCTGAAGATCTCTTACTTCCCAGGTCTATGGTATATTCTAGAGCATCCTCCCAACCTCCTTCCTCCTGAGGTTGCCTGTTTCCATTTTTTCTGCTGGCCCTTACCCTGAGATTCCACCTCACACCAGTCAGAATGGCTCAGATCAAAACCTCAGGTGACAATACATGTTGGCCAGGATGTGGAGAAAGATGAACACCTCTCCATTGCTGGTGAGATTGCAAACTGGTCCAACCACTCTGGAAATCAATTTGGAGATTCCTCAAAAAATTGAAGCTACTACTATCTAAAGACCCAGAAAAACCACTCTTAGGAATATACCCAAAAGCTGTCCCACCATGCCATGGGGACACATGTTCCACTACATTCATAGTGGCCTTATTTGTGGTAGACAGAAACTGGAAATAACTGAGGTGTCCCACATCAGAAGAATGGATACAGAAAATGTGGTTCATTTGCACAATGGAATAGTACTCAGCTATTAAGATTGAACACATTTTGAGTTTTGCAGGCAAATGGATGGAACTAGAAAATGTCACCCTGAGTGAGGTAACTCAGACCCAAAAGTACATACACATTATGTTCTCACTAATAAGTGGATATTAGTAAAAAAAAGTACAGAATACCCAAGATACAGTCCACAGAACTCAAAAAAGTCAACATGCTGAAGGGCCCAAATAAGAACACCTCAGTCCCACTTGGGAGGGAGTAGAAAGAAATCACCAGGGGGTAGGAAGGGAGAGACAGGGGAGGGAAAGGGGGTGTCAGTGGAGGAAAGGAGAACATGATCTGGTATTGGGTTGGGAAAAACTGACTTTTTAACTTTACCCTCTGTTTCAGAAAGCTTGAACCAAAAGAATGTAGTAATGTTTCCTTCCCCTGAACACCACAACATTTGCTGCTGATAGTGCTTCAGAATGAATGGTTGTAGGGCCTGGTGTGAGTCATGCTGAGAACTTTTGGTCTGGTTAATCTTATATCAGCTTGACATAAACTCATGTCATCCGAGAGAAGGGATCCTCAATGGAGAAAATACCTCAATAAGATTTGGCTATAAACTGGACTTGGGCATTTTTTGTATTAGTGATGGATGAGGGAGTGCGCAGGCCTTTGTGGGTGAAGCCAGGTCTGGGATGGTGGTCTTTGGCTCTGCAAGAAAGCAGGATGAACAAGCCAGTAAATAGTACACATTTATGGCCTCTGCATCAGCTTCCTGCCTCACAAGTTGCTTCCGTATTTGACTTCTGTCCTGACTTCCTTTGATGATGAACAGTGATGTGAAAACAAAATCTGAATAAACTCTCTCATCCACAAGTTGTTTTGACCATGGTGTTTCAGCATAGTAATACTGAGACAACATAGATCTATTGTACTGCTGAGAAAAGTTGATTCAAATGTAGTTTATATGGCCCAATTTCTATTACCTGACTCATACCACCTCCTATTTCTTTAAGAGAATGTTACCAAAGATATCCGTCAAACAAAGGCAATGAGTGGGGTCTGCAATCCCCCGAGTTTTAGATTTATGTGAACTCTTGGCAGAATTCATTTCTAGTCTGATACATGGGGGTCCTCCCTTCCTAGCTGGTTTCCAGGTGGGGCTCTACTCAACCTATAGTGTTCCCAGGCCCATGACTCCAGTTGTCTGTTAAGCTAGGAATGGTCAAAGTGAAAACAATCCATTTTCCTTTGGGTGATTTCAGTGTTGCTGATGCTTGCTCAGCAAAATTCCTTGAGGCAGGCAAGGAGAATCACTTCCAAAGCACCACCTGAATAAACACAGAAAGATGGTGACTTTACTCTACAAGTCTCTATATATTTTTAGAGAACAGCCTTTAGAATTGGGCACATTCACGGACATGATTTAAATAAAATGTGTATAGGCTGAAGAGATGACTCAGTGGGTAAGAAGCTTTTGTCTGTAAGCATAAAGACATGAGTTTGGATCATCAGAACCTACACAGCTGAACTCAACCATGGCTTATCCTTTGGTAAGCTAATGCATAACAGCACCTGGTATAACAACAACAAAATCACAGCTATTTTGGTAGAGATGTGGCTATATTTCCATATTTGAACATTATTTTATGATCCATTTATTGGGAAAAATTCAGAACAACAATGTAGGTTGTTTTGGGGCTTAATCAATTTCTAAGGTCTTGCAATCTTCTATTTTTGTTAAGACATCAATGTTCTTAATATTTTTTCTTTTTTTCCATCTTTGTTAAATTGGGTATTTCTTATTTACATTTCTTTATTTTCCTCCATCTTTATTAACTTGGGTATTTCTTATTTACATTTTGATTGTTATTCCCTTTCCCGGTTTCCAGGCCAACATCCCCCTAATGCCTCCCCCTCCCCTTCTATATGGGTGTTCCCCTCCCCATCATCCCCCTATTACCACCCTCCCCCAAACAATCACAGTCACTAGGTGTTCAGTCTTGGCAAGACCAAGGGCTTCCCCTTCCACTGGTGCTCTTACTAGGCTATTCATTGGTACCTATGCAGTTGGAGCCCAGGGTCAGTCCATGTATACCCTTGGGTAGTAGTTTAGTCCCTGGAAGCTCTGGTTCGTTGATATTGTTGTTCATATGGGGTCTCAAGCCCCTTTGAGCTCTTTCAGTCCTTTCTCTGATTCCTTCAACGGGGTCTCATTCTCAGTTCAGTGGTTTGCTGCTGGCATTCGCCTATGTATTTGCTGTATTCTGGGTGTGTCTCTCAGGAGAGATCTACATCCAGTTCCTGTCGGCATACACTGCTTCATAAATCTTATCTAGTCTGGTGGCTGTATATGTATGGGCCACATGTGGGGCAGGCTCTGAATGGGTTGAACCCCATCTTTTAATAGGGAAATTTGTCTCCCTGAGTTCTAACTTCATGAGTTCTTTGTATATTTTGGATATAAGCCCTCTATCAGTTGTAGGATTGGTAAAGATCTTTTCCCAATCTGTTGGTTGCCGTTTTGTCCTAACAACAATGTCCTTTGCCTTACAGAAGTTTTATGAGATGCCATTTGTCGATTCTTGATCTTAGGGCATAAGCCAATGGCGTTTTGTTCAGGAAATTTTCTCTAGTGCCCATGTGTTCGAGATGCTTCCCCACTTTTTCTTCTATTAGTTTGAGTGTATCTTCTTTGATGTGGAGGTCCTTGATCCACTTGGACTTACACTTTGTACATGGTGACAAGAATGGATCGATCTGGATTCTTCTGCATTCTGACCTCCAGTTGAACCAGCACCATTTGCTGAAAATTCTCTTTTTTCCATTGGATGGTTTTGGCTTCTTTGTCAAAAATCAAGTGACCATAGGTGTGTGGGTTCATTTCTGGGTCTTCAATTCTATTCCACTTGTCTATCTGCCTGTCTCTGTTCCAATACCGTACAGTTTTTATCAATATTGCTCTGTAATACTGCTTGAATTCAGGGATTGTGATTCTCCCTGAAGTCCTTTTATTGTTGATGATAGTTTTAGCTATCCTGGGTTTTTTGTTATTCCAGATGAATTTGCAAATTGTTCTGTCTAACTTGCTGAAAAATTGGATTGGAATTTTGATGGTGATTGCATTGAATCTGTAGATAGTTTTTGGTAAAATGGCCCTTTTTACTGTATTAATCCTGCCAATCTGTGAGCATGGGAGATCTTTCCATCTTCTGAGATGTTCTTCAATTTCTTTCTTCAGAGGCTTGAAATTCTTATCATACTGATCTTTCCCTTGCTTGGTTTAAGTCACACCGAGGTATTTTATATTAATTTGGGACTATTATGAAGGGTGTCATTTCCCTAATTTCTTTCTCACTTTCTCTTTTGCGTAGAGGACAGTTATTTTTTTATTTGAGTTAATTTTATACCCAGCCACTATGCTTAAGGTGTTTATCAGGTTTAGTAACTCTCTGGTTGTACTTTTGGGATCACTCAAACATACTATCATATCATCTGCAAATAGTTATATTTTGACTTCTTCTTCTTCTTTAATCCATATCACTTTTATCTCCTTTCGCTGTTTGATTGCTCTGGCTAGGACTTTGAGAACTATATTGAATAAGTAGGGAGAGAGTGGGGAAACTTGGCCTAGTCCCTGATTTTAGTGGGATTGCTTCAAGTTTCTCTCAGTTTAGTGTAATATTAGCTACTGGTTTGCTGTATATGGCTTTTACTATGTTTAGGTATGGACCTTGAATTCTTGTTCTTTCCAGGACTTTTATCATGAAGGGGTGTTGGATTTTGTCAAATGCTTTCTTAGCATCTGTTAAAATGAGCATGTAGTTTTTATCTTTCAGTTCATTTATATAGTGTATTACATTGATTGTTTTCTGTATATTACACCATCCCTACATACCTGGGATGAATCCTACTTGATCATGGTGGATGATTGTTTTGATGTGCTCTTGGATTCTGTTTGCAAGAATTTCATTGAGTATTTTTGCATTGATATTCATAAGGGAAATTGGTCTGAAGTTCTCATTCTTTGTTGGGTCATTGTGTGGTTTAGGTATAAGAGTAATTGTGTCTTCATAGAAGGAATTTGGTAGCACTCCGTCTGTTTTAATTTTGTGGAATAGTTTGGATAGTGTTGGTATGAAGTCTTCTATGAAGGTCTGATAGAATTCTGCACTGAACCCATCTGGCCCTGGGATCTTCTTGTTTGGGAGACTTTTAATGACTGCTTCTATTTCTTTATGAGTTATGGGGTTGTTTAAATGGTTTTTCTGTTCATGATTTAACTTCAGTACCTAGTATCTGTGTAAGAAATTGTCCATTTCCTCCAGATTTTTAAATTTTGTTGAATACAGGCTTTTGTAGTAGGATCTGATGATTTTTTGAATTTCCTCTGGCTCTGTTGTTATGTCTCCCTTTTCATTTCTGATTTTGTTAATTTGGACACACTGTCTGTGTCCTCTCGTTAGTCTGGCTAAGGGTTTATCTATCTTGTTGACTTTCTCAAAGAACCAACTTTTGGTTCTTTTGATTCTTTATGGACTTTTTTGTTTCTACTTGGTTGATTTTAGCTCTGAGTTTGATTATTTCCTGCCTTCTACTCCGCCTGGGTGTATTTGCTTCTTTTTGTTCTAGAGCTTTTAGGTGTGCTGTCAAGCTGCTGATATATCCTCTCTCCTGTTTCTTTCTGCAGGCACTTAGAGCTATGAGTTTTCCTCTTAGCACAGCTTTCATTGTGTCCCAGAAGTTTGAGTATGTCATACCTTCATTTTCATTAAATTCTAAGAAGTCTTTAATTTCTTTCTTTATTTCTTCCTTGACCAGGTTATCATTGAGTAGAGCATTGTTCAACTTCCATGTATATGTGGGTGTTCTTTCCTTATTGTTTTAGAAGACCAGCTTTAGTCCGTGGTGGTCTGACAGGACGCATGGAATCATTTCTATCTTTCTGTATCTGTTGAGGCCTGTTTTGTGACCGATTATATGGTCAATTTTGAAGAAAGTACCATGAGGTGGTGAGAAGAAGGTATATCCTTTTTTTTTCAGATTGAATATTCTATAAATATCTGTTAAGCCCATTTGTTTTATGTTTTTAATTTTATAGAAAATAATTCTATAAATTATGCAAATTTAATTTTGTTATAGGTATGGTATATAACACTCTGCATGTCAGAATAATTAAAGATAACATACAAAAACCCATACAACTGATATGGAAATATGAATACGGCAATGGGAATAGATTCTTAGTAGGAAAATTGGGCTGACTAGTTCATATACCTTGATATACATATGCTTCATGCACAAATGTAAAGGGATTTTTATAACTCCAATTTGTAAACAGAGAGGCATTGTAGTTATTTGGTCAGTCTTGCTATTACCTCTGTTAAGTAAAAGGCTTTGCTTAAATGACAACTATGCTTAGAGAAAACCTCCCTCTTCCTAGTACTTTTCAAAATTTAATTTTTTGAGGTTTAAGTTCAATAAGACGAAATGACATTTAAATGGCCTATTTCAAGTGAAACTGGGTAGTCCAGAAGACAAACCATGATTTCCAGCTCTAGTGAAATATTGTGGGAAAAACCAAAACTAAGAAACTTCTGTCTTTGGAGCAATTCTGCCATCTTTAGAGTCATTTTAATGTGCATTTAAAACCTTTCAAAAATTTTAGGACCAAAGATGTATATTTATGCAGCTGAAAATGCAACAATATGCTTCCCTTTATACCAATCTCAAGAAAATGCAAGCAAAGATAATTGCATTTCCCTGGGTGACCTGACTCTAGCACCATGATTAAATGGCCTGTCTAAGAAATGCGGCAGCAAAAACTTGTACAAAAGATACAGTACTCAAATTCTCCAAATATGTGGCAGGGAATCTCCCTAATTCTCAATACTATATCTAAGCATTCACAGCCTGTATCTTAGAGTTGCATCACCATAAAATTTCAGCTTCTCAGTTCTCTTGAGAGGTTAAGTGATTATCTGACAAGCATGAAGATATTAATTAGATCCCAAGAAGCTACATTTTAAAACAGTATGTTTTGCACACTTGTAATTTTAGAACTATAGAGGAAGATCACGGGGACTCACTGACGACCCTAGCCTTCTTGTTGATTTCTAGACCAGTAGGAACCCAATGTAAAACAAACAAACAAACAAACAAACAAGAAAACAAAGTTCCCAGCCCCAGAAGAATGATATTTGAATTTGTCCTCTGGCATCTACATGCAAACAAAATAATTGTCATCATCTAGTTTCATGTTTTCCAAAAGGCAATAAATAAAACCTCTTAGAAAACTACTAACATATTGTCATTTCTGTGTGACATTGTCTTATTGGACCGGAATGATGCTAAATCCATTGTAAGAAGCAACAAAAGCACAAGAGTCTAAATTTGTTCTATACGTAATCACTAGGTTTCTCTATCTTCCTGTCAAATAACAAAATAACAAACAAGACTTTCACTCAAAATCAGGATGTTGAATCTATTAATAAACTAATGGCTATCTTCTGGTACTATGTATTTTATGAATAATTGTGCTGGATCTTAAATCAAAAGACTCTTTCCACAAGCTAATAATGTTGAAGCATTATATGGAATGGATCAAATTAACTTAGTTATTACCTCCAAAGTCACAAGGAATAGCTTTCACAGAGTTAGCTGTAATTCTTGTCAGTCAGATGACTTGTCCCCCCAGTCACTATTCATAGAGGGGCATTCTACTGATATGTGAGGACTTTGAACTGTTCACTAAATGATCATTCAAAATTCACACAGAAAAGCACAAATTTATGTTCTATTAATGTTGATAGCAAAATTTCAAAATCATGATTTTATACTTCTTTATATTAATTTAGTCATCTTCAAGTTTTATTTCTTGATGTGCTCCACTCAAAGTCAAGGCTAAGCATTCTATTTTTTGGTTTTGTTTTGTTTTGTTTTTCATCTTTATTAACTTGGGTATTTATTTACATTTCGAGTGTTATTCCCTTTCCCGGTTTCCAGGCCAACATCCCCCACCTCCTCCCCCCCTTCTCTATGGGTATTCCCCTCCCCATCCCCCCCATTACCGCACTCCCCCCAACAATCACGTTCACTGGGGGTTCAGTCTTGGCAGGAACAAGGGCTTCCCCTTCCACTGGTGCTCTTACTAGGCTATTCATTGCTACCTATGCAGTTGGAGCCCAGGGTCAGTCCATGTATAGTCTTTGGGTAGTGCTTATTCCCTGGAAGCTCTGGTTGGTTGGTATTGTTGTTCCTATGGGGTCTCAAGCCCCTTCAAGCTCTTTCAGTCCTTTCTCTGATTCCTTCAAAGGGGGTTCCATTCTCAGCTTCACTCCTTCTTTAAATGGGGAATAAGAATATCCTTGGGAGGGAATAGGGAAGCAAAGTTTAAGAGAGGCAGAAGGAACACCAATTCAGAACCTGCCCCCCCATGTGGCCCACACATATACAGCCACCAAACTAGATAAGATGGATGAAGCGAAGAAGTGCAGGCTGACAGGAACCGGATGTAGATCTCTCCTGAGAGACACACCCAGAATACAGCAAATACATAGGCGAATGCCATCATTAAACCAAAGGCTAAGCATTCTTAAACTTATTAAATTTTCATTATCTTGCCAACTGTTTTACAATCTGCCACATATGAGGCTAAACACAGGGTCTTCTTGATGGTAAAGGTGAAATAAGAAGAGTTGGTTATGTTAGACAATGATATGTCTTTATGAAATTTCAGAACTCAGGGCAAGATATGAATAAATATTATTTTTATTCCACAAATCTTAGTATATGGGGTATGACTGTAACATTTTAGCCATCTAAGTGGTTCACTGTGATGTTATGGCATTCCTTAGTAGTTTGATTTAGTGTTCCAAATACCCGGTTTTGCTAAAGACTTAGCCCTCAGGTCATGCTATTGGTAGGTATTAGGCTAGGAGTTGGAGATTAATGGGGGCCCTTTGACACATTTGCAGATATATCCTCCAAAATAACTGTGGGATCCTACCTATTCTCCATCCTTTTTCTTCTCTCTATCTTCATTCTTCTTCCTTTGATGCTTCCTGGCCCTAGATAACTCTACTTAACCTGATACATGTCAGTATGATATACCAGAATCCACTTCTTTTCAGAGTATTAAGCCAATGCAAGAGACATGCCACTGAAGCTCAAAACTATCAATCAGCTAAATAAACTACTCTTTATACAGATCAGTTAGCTTATCAGTTTATCATAGTATCATAAAGCTGACTTTCACAAAATGTGTAAAATTCAGTTTCTTGGCCTGCTTGACATGCAGAAAGATTTGCTTTAGTTTAAGTGGCATAGAGATTTTTGTTTAGATGTGAGAGTTATAATGAGAAACAGTGACAAAGCCACCCCCTTATATTTTAGTGTGTGTTTTGTAATTAAGAACATGTGTACAAGAGAGTAGAATTGGGAGATGAGAGATATAAGAGACACTGTCTATTGATACTCTTTATTTATTGCTTGTTTGCCATTATTGATCAAGGTGGACTGTAATTTGCCACCCAGCCCCTGTGTTACTCTTACTAGGTTTATATCTCTACTTTATTATTATATATTCAATAAATACAGTAGTGTGTCATGATTACATTTGATACTTCTTAGCTTTATTTACTTTGCCAATAAAAATGGGAAGGAGGATAACATTTGAAATGTAAATAAACAAAATAGCCAATAAAAAATTAAAAGGAATTTTACTACTAGTGCAAATTAAGTTTTAGGTTTTTTCCCAACCTCTTTTTTTTCTAGTAATAGGATCCCTCTTTCCTGTTGGGATTCTTCCAGAGCATAGTTTCTCTTTACCTTTGCACTTCAGAACCATCATGCCAGACAGTCAGTCCTTCAGAAATGAGTATAGAATCTTAGAAAAGCCTACCAGAAGTCTCTGGTTTCCATCTAAAGACCAAGATAGACACCTTGTATCATCATGCTCATGGAACTGGAAATGTTACTATTACCTCTTAATCAGGAGACCTCTGCATAAGGCACTGGCACAAAGACAAGTCAGCCTCACAGGAATGTTATGTGAAAAATAGTAAATATTTAAATATTGGGTGTCAAATATTAAAGGCAATAGAATTCCTGGAACATACCTGAGCAGGGAGTGAAGAATTAGTTCTGTGCTCCTCTATTTTTCCCTAGGTTCGCACTCTGAGCTATTTCTTATCCTTAGTCAAACTGTTGAAAAGCAACATCACAAGTCTTGAACTCCAAAAACAGAGAGCATCAACATTCTTTGAGTGCTCATACATGCAAAATTTGTGTGTCCTATTATGCTTTCTGTGAATAGTGTAGCCATATCAATAAATAGAGAGGCAAGGACATCAGAAAAAAGGGAGTTCTCTTTACATATTAGAATATACATGATCACAATTACATTCTTATGAAAAATTTCTTTGTCCAATTTGTTTATGTGTGCATATTTATGATGACCAGAAGATGATGATACATTTCATCTTATATAGACACTGGACCTGAAATTCACAGATTCATCTACACTGGCTGGCCAGTGTGCCACTGGGAGCTTCCATTCTCAGGCTCCCTAATTCTGGTATTGTAGCTCTCAAATCACCATGCCCAACTCTTCATAGATTCTGGGAATCAGACTCATTTTTTTTGTTTTTGTGGTAATGGTAATCAAATTATTTATGAGCTATCTGCCTAGCCCTACTTGTTCAAGTTTGTATTTAAATATTATGTGAGGATAGGTTGAATTAAAGCCACCTTTTAGTAATGCCTGCAACAACAGTCCAACCATCATTTTGCAGACTGGCATTCTCTTTCATTATAAATGTGAGAAATTACAAATATTGTGTTACTGCTGTGTGTGTGTGTGTCTGTGTGTGTGTGTGTGTGTGTGTGTGT
This sequence comes from Rattus norvegicus, assembly GCF_021556685.1. Taxonomy (NCBI): domain Eukaryota; kingdom Metazoa; phylum Chordata; class Mammalia; order Rodentia; family Muridae; genus Rattus; species Rattus norvegicus. The sequence goes on along the minus strand of NC_141554.1, from coordinate 48,545,960 downwards.
GTGTGTAGCAGTTGCACATGTTAAAATGAAACACTCAAGTGGCTTTAATAACATTCATGCTGCTATGTAACTATCACTGCTGCTTCTTAAATGTTTCCATCACCCTATTCAGAAAACTCTATGTCTATTAATCAGCAAGTTTATACTATCTAACTTCACCTGAACTCTGATAATTGTTCATCTATGTTTTGCCTCTGTGAAAACCATCAGTCACCCATGTAGCTTGGGGAAATGTCAGTTTCTTAGAAGACAAGGTAAACTTCAATGCCATTTTTTAAAGATAAAATTTGGGTCGTTTTATTCATCTTTGTGACCACAGAGATTTAAACAAATAGCTAAATTAGCATGTCATCACACATTAACATCTCGAGGTGAGAAAATAGCATCCTTTTCCAAAGCCTATACTTATTCCCATAGGAGAAACCCATAGACATAGTTCTATCATTTTCTATGTGTTCTGTGAGTGTCTGATGTGTGTGTGTGGTGGTGGTGGTATGTGTTGCTGTGGTTAGAATACAAGAAAAATGAAGTCTATATTATTTATATCTAAGGTAATATGGTGGATTTAAAATATATGAATAGAAAATTATTTTCTTGCCAAATCGGAAAGAAAAGATTATCGTGGACATAGTAACACCCATGAATTCAATTCGTGCCTTCTATAAATGATCAAGGCTATGGGATAGAGTCTGAAGTCCTGATTATATGTGGGTAGCTTGTCGAGAGGCATATATCACCCTATTTTCTTTTGAGAAACAGGCATGAGTATCTTTGAAAATTAACTTCCTGCAGACCCAAAGACCATTTCCATTATCAGAAGCTGAAGCACTATGTTTATTTTGATAGACTCCTACTTTTGAATTCAAGGCCAGAGCTAAGAATCTCAGGACAAAGAGTAATCTCTCTGCTTTTGAGTTTCCCTTCTGGAGACAGTATGCTGCATATTAATGTGCTATTTTGTACTTCCTGTTTCCCTCTTGCTGTAAATTTGACAATTGTGAGATTTGGTGAAGCTGATTTGCCCCAAGGTGCAGGGAGATGGGTCTATAAAAAGACTATGCTGAAGGGTTGATGGCCCAGGCACTCTGAATTGTTCTCTGTAGTTGTCACTGTCAGTTTCATCTTTTGTAGTAATAAACTCTCATCACAACCGCTCTTTTGTGTAGAGTATGCAAGCTGTCAACATTCTCTAATACCTTCCTTTCAATAATACAAAGTCTTTCTATGATCCTAAGACACTCTTCACCTTCTTGTAACCTTGCACAATTTAAAACTCAATATGCTTCCAACTGAATGTGACCAGTTCATTCCTCAAATACCAACATAAACTTTATATCTGTTTGTCACATTCTTCCTATTGCCTATTTCCTTCCTGTGGATGCCTGGACAGGAATGGGGAGATGTGACTTAAATGAAGAATTCTGTTTGTGTGTTTTGTGTGTGTGTGTGTGTGTGTGTGTGTTAGTATGGTATCCAAATAACTGAATGGGAACGAAATTGAAAGCTCTACAGAGAAGCCTTTATACAATATTTTGTTGAATGACATAAGGAATAGAGACTACAGAAGACAGTAAATTTTAAGGCCTATAAAATACACACTGTGGTCCACTGTAGTTTCACTTTGATTTATTATTTGAAAATTGTATCATGATTTTTGATATTGTTTTGATTTTCAAAACTGGTTTCCCTGTACACACAACCAGAAGGAATGAAAAAGAGAATATATATTATAGGTATGCTGCTCTTTCTCAAACATGTTAATAAGAGACAGGTTCTCCTGAAGGATGATTTTGAAGTCTTTCGTACCAGAGATCAGTATAAGTAAAGTTAAACACTCCCAGAAACAAAGTCTTATTCCTCAGCCAACAGCAAATGTTACATTGGATTTTAGTTCACAGTACTGAGGGTTTCAGTCCATGATTGGTTGACCTTGTTAATGGGTGGGAATATTAAGTGATTTCAATAGATGGAACACATCTGTGTCATGACATTTTCCCTCAGTGTACAATTTATGCCAGGACAAGAAACTGCTAGTCTGGTCAACTGAACAAATGAGAAATTGACACAGCAAAGATTTGTCACTGCTTCATTTATAGTTCTTGAATGGCATTTCAGCTTGAAATAACCAATGTACCAATTCTATACATTTTGCTTTAAGTCTTTCAAGGTTCTCTCTCTTATTTTTTCATTTATTATGGGATATTTTCTTTATCTGGATTTCAAATGTTACCCCACTTCCTGGTTTCCCCTCTGGAAACCCCTATACCATCTCCCCAGACCCAGCCTCCATGAAGGTGTTCTCCTACTGATCCAGTCACTCCCTATTGCCTACCAGCCATGGCATTCACCTACACTGGGGCATCAAGCCTTCAAAGGACCAAGGGTATCCCCTATCATTGATGCCCCACAAGGACATCCTCTGCTATATATGTGGATGGAGCCATGGGCCAATACATGTGTGTACTCTTTGGTTGGTGGTTTAGTCCCTGGAAACTCTGGGGGGTATGATTGGTTGATATTGTTGTTCTTCCTGTGGGAATACAAACCCCTTCAGCTCCTTCAGTCTTTTCTCTAACTTCCCACTGGTGACCTCTGTCTTAGTCCAATGGTTGACTGCAAAGATACTCTTCAGTATCTGTAATGCTCTTGCAGAGCCTCTCAAGAGACAGCTATATCAGGATCCTGTCAGCATGCACTTCTTGGTATCTGCAATAGTGTCTGGGTTTGGTGTCTGTATATGAGACAGATCCCCAGGTGGGACAGTCACTGGATGGCTTTCTTTCAGTCTCTGCTCCACATTTTGTTTCCGTATTTCCTTCTGTGAGTATTTTGTTCTCCCTTATAAAAAGGACTGAAACATCCACACTTTGGTATTATTTCTTCTTGAGCTTTATGTGGTCTGTGAAATTGGATCTTCAGTATTACAAGCTTTTGGGCTAATGTCCACTTTTCAGTGAGTGCATATCATGTGTTTTCTTTTGGAATTGGGTTACTTCACTCAGGATGATATTTTCTAGCTGCATACATTTCACTGTGAATTTTATGAAGTCATTGTTTTTAATAGCTGAGTAGTACTCTATTGAGTAAATATACCACATTTCCTGTATCCATTCCTCTGTTGAAGGACTTCTGAGTTCTTTCCAGGTTCTGGCTATTATAAATAAGGCTGCTATGAAATGAGTGGAGTATGTGTCCTTGTTATATGTTGGAGCATCTTTTGGGTATTTGCCCAAGAGTGGTATAGCTGGGTGCTCAGGTAGTGCAATGTCCAATTTTCTGAGGAACCTCCAGACTGATTTCCAGAGTGACTGTACCAGCTTGCAATACCACTGACAATAGAGGAGTGTTCCTCTTTCTCCACATCCTTGCCAGTATCTGTTGTCACCTGAGTTTTTTATCTTAGCCATTCTGACTATTGTGAGGTAGAATCTCAGTGTTGTTTTGATTTGCATGTTCATGGTAACTAAAAATACTGAACATTTCCTTAGGTGCTTCTCAGTCACTCTATATTGCATTGTTGAGAATTTGTTTAACTCTGTATCTCGTTTTAATAAGGTAATTTGATTCTCTGAAGTCTAACTTCTTTGGGTCTTTTTTATATATTACATAGCAGCTCTTTAATGGATATTGGATCAGTGAAGATCTTTTCCCAATCTGTCAGTTGCAATTTTGTCCTATTGACAGCATCCTTTGCCTTACAGAAACCTTGCAGTTTTATGGGGTCCCATTTGTTGATTCTAGATCTTAGAGCGTAAGCCATTGTTGTTCTGTTCAGGAAAATTTTCCCAGTACCCATGTATTTGAGACTCTTTCATACTTTTTTTTTTCTATTAGTTTCAGTGGATCTGGTTTTATGTGGAGGTTCATGATCCACTTGGACTTGAGCTTTTTATAAGGAGATAAGAATGGAAGAACATGCTTTCTTCCACATGCTTACTGCCAGTTGAACCAGCGCCATTTATTGAAAATGCTTCTGGGTCTTCAATTCTATTACATTGATCTAACTGCCTGTCTCTGTACCAATACCGTACAGTTTTTTTCATGTTTGCTTTGTAATACAGCTTGAGGTCAGGGATGGTGATTCCCGCAGAAGTTCTTTTATTGTTAAAGATAGTTTTTGCTATCCAGGGTTTTTTTATTTTTCAAATGAATTTCCAAGCTGCTCTTTCAAACTCTATGAAAAAATGAGTTGGAATTTTGTTGGGGATTGCATTGAATCTGTAAATTTCTTTTGGCAAGATGGCCATTATTACTATATTAATTCTGCCAATCCATAAGCATGGGTGGTCTTTGCTTCTTCTGAGATCTTTGGTTTCTTTCTTCAGAGACGAAGTTCTTGTCATACAGAGCTTTCACTTGCTTAGTTAGAGTTACACCAAGGTATTTTATGTTATTTTTGACTGTTGTGAAGGGTGTCATTTCCCTAATTTCTTTCTCAGCATTTATATACTTTGAGTAGAGGAAGGCTACTGATTTTTTTGAGTTAGGTTTATATCCAGCCACTATGCTGAAGTTGTTCATCAGTTGTCAGAGTTCTATGGTAGAATATTTGTGGTCACTTAAGTATACTATCATACATCAGCAAATAATGATATTGTGACGTCCTTTCCAATTTTTATCCCTTTGACCTCCTTTTGTTGTCTAATTGCTTTGGCTAGGACTTTGAGTACAATATTGACTAGGTGGGAAGAGAAGGGGCAGTCTTGTCTAGTTCCCGATTTTAATGTGATTGTCTCAAGTTTCTCTCCATTTAGTTTAAGGTTGGCAATTGATTTGCTGTATATTGCTTTTAATATATTTAGGTAGGGTCTTGAATTCCTGAATTTTCCAAGACTTTTATCATGAATGGGTGTTGAATTTTGTTAAATTATTTCTCATCACCTAATCAGATGATCATGTGGTTTTATTTATATTTTTGAGTATCTTTATATAGTGGATTATGTTGATGGATTTACATGCATTTAACCATTGCTCCATCCTTGGAGTGAAGCCAATTTATCATGTTGGATGATCATTTTTATGTGTTCTTGGATTTGGTTTGCAAGAATTTTATTGTGTATTTTCACATCGATATTCATAAGGGAAATTCTTTGCTGTGTCTTTGAGTGATTTAGATATAAGCATAATTGTGGCTTTGTAGAAGGAATTGGGTAGTGTTCCTTCTGTTTTTATTTCATGAAAGAGTTTGAAGAGCATTGGTATTAAGTCTTCTTTGAAGATCTGATTGAATTCTGTACTAATGCCATCTGGTCCTGGCCTTTTTATGGTTGGGAGACATTTAATGAATGCTTATAAGGTATGGTACTATTTAAATGCTTTATCTTATCCTGATTTATCTTTGGTACCTGGTAACTGTCTAGAAAATTGTCAATATCCTCGAGATTTTCCAGTCTGAGTATAGAATTTTGTAGTAGGATCTGATAATTTTTTGAATTTTCTCAGTTTCTGACCTTTTTGAGAGTAACATCAATTATTACCAAAACTGAGTTGTAATTTTAAGTGATATAAAATAATACTGATAATTGGGAATCTGGACTGCTTCTCAGTCTGTTGGCTATGGTGAAGTATTTAACTACGGGGCCAGGAATATTCTGGCATATGAAGTATATGTTGTTATGTATGTGCAGTACTACCCCTTCCTGATTTTTCTCATCTATATTCTTCCTTTGGAAATGAGAGGTGATATAGTGATAAAAATCAGTGTAAGAGGATAATTTTGACGTTACCTATTTTATATACCACCATCATAAAATTGAAAAAGAGGGGAAAAGATTATCTAGGTGAAAAAGGACCTTGGCAATTTTGTGATTTCTTCTTTCTTCCACCATTTTCTACCCCTATTATTCTATGCATACAAACCCCCTAACTCTACATAGGAGAGAATATATGATAGAGGAGAACAAGAGTGACATCATCATTATATTCCTCCTGATGATTAGAGATGTTGAGTTCCTTGGAAGAAGTAGGTCAGTTATCTAATTTCATTCCTTTTTTAAATAATGATATTAATAATTTGTTTCAGACTGAGATATTTTTTAACATTTTTTGTTCCATTTTTATTAAATTGGGTATTTCTTATTTACATTTCAAATGTTATTCCCTTTCCCAGTTTCCAGGCCATCAGCCCCCAACTTCTCCCCCTCCCCTTCTACATGGGTGTTCCCCTCCCCATCCACCCCCCATTACCAGCTGCCCAATAATCCCATACACTGGCAGTACAGCCTTGGCAGGAACTAGAGCTTCCCTTTCCACTGGTACCCCTACAAGTCTATTCATTATTACGTATGAATTTGAAGCCCAGGGTCAGTCCATGTATAGTCTTTGGGTAGTGGCTTAGTTCCTGGAAGCTCTGGTTGGTTGGCATTGTTGTTCATATGGGGTCTCAAGCCCCTTCAAGCTCTTTCTGTCCTTTCTCTGATTCTTTCAATGGGGTCCTGTTCTCAGTTCAGTGGTTTGCTGCTGGCATTCGCCTCTGTATTTGCCATATTCTGGCTGTGTCTCTCAGGAAAGATCTATATCCAGTTCCTGTCAGCCTGCACTTCATCCATCTTATATAGTTTTTATGGCTGTATATGTATGGACCACATGTGGGGAAGGCTCTGAGTGGCCATTTTTTCTGCCTTAGTTCTAAAATTTGCCTTCCTAACTCCTCCTATGGGTATTTTTGTTCCCCTTTTAAAGAAGGAGTAAAGCATCCACATTTGCATCATACTTCTTGAGTTTCATGTGGTCAGTGCATCTTGTGTAATTTGAGCATTTGGGCTGATATCCACTTATCAATGAGTGCATACCATGTGAGTTTTTCTGCAACTGAGTTACCTCACTCAGGATGATATTTTCTAGTTCCATCCATTTGCCTATGAATTTCATGAAGTCATTGTTTATGATAGCTGAGTAGTACTCCATTGTGTAGATATACAACATTTTTTGTATCCATTCCTCTGTTGAAGAGCATCTAGGATGTTTCCAGCTTCTGGCTATTATAAATAAAACTGCTATGAGCATAATGGAACATGTGTCTTTGTTCTACATGGGAGCATCTTTTGGGTATATGCCCACGAGAGATATAGCTTGGTCCTCAGATAGTGCAATGTCCAATTTTCTGAGGAACTTCCAGACTGCTTTCCAGAGTGGTTGTACCGTCTTGTAATTACACCAACAATGGAGGGGTGTTCCTCTTTCTCCACATCCTTGCCAGTGTCTGCTGTCACCTGAGTTTTTGATCTTAGCCATTCTGACTGATATGAGATGGAATCTCAGGGTTGTTTTGATTTGCATTTCCCTGATGACTAAAGATGTTGAACATTTCTTTAGGTGCTTCTCAGCCATTCAATATTCCTCCAGAAAGAATCCTTTGTGCAGCTCTGTATCCCACTTCTTAATAATGTTATTTGTCTCTCTGATGTCTACCTTCTTGAATTCTTGATATATTTCAGATATAAGCCCTCTATCATTTGTAGGATTGGTAAAGATCTTTCCCAATCTGTTTGTTGTCATTTTGTCCTAATGACAGTGTCCTTTGCCTTACACAAGGTTTGTGACTTTATGAGATCTCATTTGTTGGTTCTTGATCATAGAGCATAAGCTATTGGTGTTCTGTTCAGGAAATTCCCTCCAATGCCCATGTGGTCAAGATTTTTCCCTATATTTTCTTCTATTAGTTTGAGTGTTTCTGGTTTGAGGTGGAGGTCCTTGATCCACTTGGACTTAAGCTTTGTACAGGGTGATAAGAATGGTTTGATTTGCATTTTTCTACATGTTGACCTCCAGTTGAACCAGCACCATTTGCTGAAAATGCTATCTTTTTTCCATTGGATGGTTTTAGCTCCTTTGTCAAAAACCAAGTGACAATAGGTATGTATATTCATTTCTGGGTCTTCAATTCTATTCTACTGCTCTATCTGCTTGTCTCTGCTCCAATACCATACAGTTTTTATCTCAATAGCTCTGTACTAGTGCTTGAGGTCAGGGATTCTGATTTCTCTGGAAGACATTTTATTGTTGAGGATAGTTTTAGCTATCTGGGGTTTTCTTGTCATTCCAGATGAATTTGCAAATTGTTCTGTCTAACTCTATGAAGAACTCTTGGGATTTTGATGGGGATTGCATAGAATCTATATATAGCTATTGGGACAATGGCCATTTTTACTATATTAATCCTGCCAATCCATGAGCGTGGGAGATCTTTCTGTAGTCTGAGATCTTCAATTTCTTTCTTCAGAGACTTCAAGTTCTTATCATACGGATATTTCACTTGCTTAGTTAAAGTCACACTGAGGTATTTTATATTATTTGGGACTATTATGTAGGGTGTCATTTCCCTAATTTCTTTCTCAGCCTGTTTATGTTTTACATAGAGGAAGGGTACTGATTTGTTTGAGTTAATTTTATACCCAGGCACTTTGCTGATGTTGTTGATCAGGTTTGGGAGTTCTCTGCTGGGACTTTTGTGGTCACTTAAGTATACCATCATATCGACTGCAAATAGTGATATTTTGACTTCTTCCTTTCCAATTTGTATCACATTGGCCTCCTTTTGTTGTCTGTTTTCTCTGGGTTAGATTTCAAGAACTATATTGAATAAGTAGGGAGAGAGTGGGCAGCCTTGTCTATTCCCTCATTTTAGTAGGATTGCTTCAAGTTTTTTTTTCCATTTAGTTTAATGTTAGCTACTGGTTTTCTGTATATGGTTTTACTGTGTTTAGGTATGGGCCATTAATTCATGTATTTTCCAGGGCTTTTATCATGAAGCATTGTTGAATTTTGTAAAATGTTTCTCAGCATCTAATGAAATGATCATGTGGTTCTTATCTTTCAGTTTGTTTATATAGTAGATCACATTGAAAGTTTTCCATATATTAAACCATCCCTGCATACCTGGGATGAAGCCTACTTGATCATGATGAATGATCATTATGATGTGTTCTTGGTTTGGGTTTGCAAGGATTTTATTTAGTATTTTTGCATCAATATTCATAAGGGAAATTGTTCTGAAGTCCTCTTTATTTGCTGGCTCTTTGTGTGGTTTGTTTATAAGAGTAATTGTGGTTTCATAGAAAGAATTTGTTAATGCTTCATCTGTTTCAATTTTGTGGAATAGTTTGGACAGTATTGGTATGAGGTCTTCTCTTAAGATCTGATAGAATTCTGCACTAAACCCACCTGGTCCTGGGTTCTTTTCGTTGGGAGACGTTTAATGACTGCTTCTATGTCTTTAGGAGTTATGGGGTTGATTAAATGGTTTATCTGTTCCTGATTTAACTTTGGTACCTGGTATATGTCTAGGAAATTATCTATTTCCTCCAGATTTTCAAGTTTTGTTGAATATAGGCTTTTGTAGTAGGATCTGATGATTTTTGAATTTCCTCTGATTCTGTTGTTCTGTCTCCCTTTTCATTTCTGACTTTGTTAATTTGGACCCTCTCTCTGTATCCTCTGGTTAGTCTGGCTAAGGGTTTATTAATCCTGTTGATTTTCTCAAAGAACCAGCTTTTGATTCTGTTGAATCTTTGTATAGTCCCTTTTGTTTCTACTTGGTTGATTTCAGCCCTGAGTTTGATTATTTCCTGCCTTCTACTCCTTCTGGGTATATTTGCTCCATTTTGTTCTAGAGCTTTTAGGTGCGCTGTCAAGCTGCTGATATATGCTCTCTCCTGTTTCTTTCTGCAGGCACTCAGAGCTGAGTTTTCATCTTAGCACAGCTTTCATTGTGTCCCATAAGTTTGGGTATATTGTACCTTCATTTTCATTAAATTGTAAGAAGTATTTAATTTTTTTTATTTCTTCATCGACCAGGTTATCATTGAGTAGAACATTGTTCAACTTCCATGTATATGTGAGCGTTCTTTCCTTATTGTTGTGATGGAACACCAGATTTAGTCCATGGTGATCTGATAGGACACATGTGATTATTTCTATCATTCTCTATCTGTTGAGGCCTGCTTTGTGACTGATTATATGGTCAATATTGGAGAAAGTACTATGAGGTCATGAGAAGAAGGTATGTCCTTGGGTTTTATGATGAAATGTTCTATAAATGTGTGTTCTCTGTTTGATTTCTGTTTCCATAATCTGACCATTGATGAGAATAGAGTATTGAAATCTCCTACTATTATTGTGTGAGGTGCAATGGGTGCTTTGAGCTTTAATAAGGTTTCTTTCATAATGTAGGTGCTCTTGTATTTAGAGCATAGAAATTTAGGATTGAGAGTGCATCTTGGTGTATTTTTCCTTTGGTGAATATGAAGTGCCCTTCCTTATCTTTTTTGATGACTTTTGTTTTAAGGTCTAATTTATTCGACATTAGAATGACTACTCTAGCTTGCTTCTTCAGACCATTTAATTGGAAAGTGGTTTTCCAGCCTTTTACTCTGAGGTAGTGTCTGTCTTTGTCTCTGAGGTGTTTTTCCTGTATGAATCAAAATGCTGAGCCCTCTTTATGTATCCAGTCTGTTAATCTGTCTTTTTATAGGGGAATTGAGTCAGTTGATGTTGAGAGATATTAACGAATAGTGATTGTTGCTGCCAGTTATTTTCGTATTTGGAGGTGAGATTATGTTTGTTTGCTTCACTTTTTTTTGGTTTTCTTGCAAAATATTAGTTTCATAGTTTTTCTAGGTTGTAGCTTGCCTCCTTGTATTGGACTTTGCCATTTATTATCCTTTGCAGGTCTGTATTTGTAGAAAAATATTGGGTAAATTTGGTTTTGTCATGGAATATCTGGGTTTCTCCATCCATGTTAATTGATTGTTTTGCTGGATACAGTAATCTGGGCTGCCATATGTGTTTCCTTAGGTTTTGTATGACATCTGCCCAGGAACATCTTGCTTTCATAGTCACTGGTGAGAAGTCTGGTACAATTCTGATAGGTCTGCCTTTATATGTTAATTGACCTTTTCCCCTTACTATTTTTGTTTTTTTTTCCATCTTTATTAACATGGGTATTTCTTATTTGCATTTTGATTATTATTCCCCTTCCTAATTTCTGGGCCAACATCCCCCTAATCCCTCCAACACCCCTTCTGTATGGGTATTCCCTTCCCCATTCTCCCCCCATTGCAATCCTCCCCACAACAATCACATTCACTGGAGGTTCAGTCTTGGCAGGACAAAGGGCTTCCCCTTCCACTGGTGCTCTTACTAGGTTATTCATTGTTTCCTATGAGGTGGGAACCCAGGGTATGTCCATGTATAGTCTTTGGGTAGTGACTTAGTCCTGGAAAGTCTTGTTGGTTGGCATTGTTGTTCATATGGAGACTCGAGCTACTTCAAGTTCTTTCAGTCCTTTCTAAGATTCTTTCAATTGGGATACTGTTCTCAGCTCAGTGGTTTGTTGCTGGCATTCGCCTATGTATTTGCTGTATTCTTTCTGTGTCTCTCAGGAGAGATCTACATCCGGTTCCTGTCGGCCTGCAATTCTTTGCTTCATCCATCTTATCTAATTGGGTGGATGTATATGTATGGGCCACATGTGGGGCAGGTTCTGAATGGGTGTTCCTTCTGCCTCTGTTCTAAACTTTGCTTCCCTATTCCCTCCCAAGGGTATTCTTGTTCCCCTTTTAAAGAAGGAGTGAAGCATTCGCATTTTGGTCATCCCTCTTGAGTTTCATGTGTTCTGTGCATCCAGGGAAATTCACGCATTTGGACTAAAAGCCACTTATAAATGAGTGCATACCATGTGTGTCTTTCTGTGATTGGGTTACCTCACTCAGGATGATATTTTCCAGTTCCATGCATTTGACTTTGAGTTTCATAAAGTCATTTTTTTGATAGCTGACTAGTACTCCATTGTGTAGATGTACCACATATTCTGTATCCGTTCCTCTGTTGAATGGCATCTGGGTTCTTTCCAGCTTCTGGCTATTATAAATAAGGCTGCTATGAACATAGTGGAACATGGGTCTTTTTATATGTTGGGGCATCTTTTGGGTATATGCCCAAGAGAGGTATAGCTGGGTCCTCAGGTATTTCAATGTCCAATTTTCTGAGAAACCTTCAGACTGATCTCCAGAATGGTTGTACCAGTCTGCAATTACGAAAACAATGGAGGAGTGTTCCTCTTTCTCCACATCCTCGCCAGCATTTGCTGTCACCTGAGTTTTTGATCTTATCCATTCTGACTGGTGTGAGGTGAAATCTCAAGGTTGTTTTGATTTGCATTTCCCTTATGACTAAAGATGTTGAACATTTCTTTAGGTGTTTCTCAGCCATTCGGCATTCCTCAGCTGTGAATTCTTCGTTTAGCTCTGAACTCCATTTTTTAATAGCGTTATTTGTCTCCCTGCGGTCTAACTTCTTGAGTTCTTTGTATATTTTGGATATACGCCATCTATCTGTTGTAGGATTGGAAAAGATCTTTTCCCAATCTATTGGTTGCCGTTTTGTCCTAACCACAGTGTCCTTTGCCTTACAGAAGCTTTGCAGTTTATGAGATCCCATTTGTCGATTCTTGATCTTAGAGTATTGGTGTTTTGTTCAGGAAATTTTCTCCGGTGCCCATGTGTTGGAGATGCTTCCCCACCTTTTCTTCTATTAGTTTGAGTGTATCTGCTTTGATGTGGAGGTCCTTGATCGACTTGGACTTAAGCTTTGTATAGGGTGATAAGCATGGATCGATTTGCATATTTCTACATGGTGACCTCCAGTTGAACCAGCACCATTGCTGAAAATGCTATCTTTTTCCCATTGGATGGTTTTGGCTCCTTTGTCAAAAATCAAGTGGACATAGGTGTGTGGGTTCATTTCTGGGTCTTCAATTCTATTCCACTGATCTATCTCTCTGTCTCTACCAATACCATGCAGTTTATCACTATTGCTCTGTAATACTGCTTGAGTTCAGGTATAGTGATTCCCCCGGACGTCCTTTTATTGTTGAGGATAGTTTTAGCTATCCTGGGTTTTTTGTTATTCCAGATGAATTTGCAAATTGTTCTGTCTAACTCTCTGAAGAATTGGATTGGTATTTTGATGGGGATTGCATGGAATCTGTAGATCACTTTTGGTAAAATGGCCATTTTTACAATATTAATCCTGGCAATCCATGAGCATGGGAGATCTTCCTATCTTCTTATGTCCTCTTCAATTTCTTTCATCAGAGGCTTGAACTTCTAATCATACAGATCTTTTACTTGCTTGGTTAAAATCACACTGAGGTATTTTATATTATTTGGGACTATTATGAATGGTGTCATATTCCTAATTCCTTTCTTGGCTTGTTTCTCTTTTGTGTAGAGGAAGGGTGATTTATTTGAGTTAATTTTATACCCAGCAACTTTGCTGAAGGTATTTATCAGGTTTAGTAGTTCTCTGGTGGAACTTTTGGGATCACTTGAATATACTACCATATCATCTGCCAATAGTGATATTTTGACTTTTTCTTTTCCAATCTGTATCCCTTTGATCTCCTTTTGTTGTCTGATTGCTCTATCTAGATCTTCAAGAACTGTATTGAATAAGGAGGGAGAGAGTAGGCAGCCTTGTCTAGTCCCTGATTTTAGTGGGATTGCTTCAAGTTTCTCTCCATTTAGTTTAATATTAGCTACTGGTTTGCTATATATGCCTTTTTCTAAGTTTAGGTATGGTTGTTGAATTCTTATTCTTTTCAGGATTTTATCATGAAGAAGTGTTGAATTTTTTCAAATGATTTCTCAGCATCTAATGAAATGACCATGTGGTTTTTATCTTTTATTTTGTTTTATATTGGATTACATTGATGGTTTTCCATTTAGTAAACCATTCCTGCATGCCTGGGATGAAGCCTACTTGATCATGGTGGATGATTGTTTTGATGTGCTCTTGGATTCTGTTTGCAAGAATTTTATTGAGTATGTTTGTTTCGATATTCATAAGGGAAATTGGTCTGAAGTTCTCTTTCTTTGTGGAGTCTCTGTGAGGTTTAGGTATAAGAGTAATTATGGCTTCATAGAAGGAATGCGGTAGCACTCCATCTGTTTCAATTTTGTGGAATTGTTTGGATAGTATTGGTATGAGGTCTTCTGTGAAGGTCTGATAGAAATCTGCAATGAACTCATCTGGACCTGGGCTCTTTTTGGTTGGGAGAATTTTAATGACTGCTTCTATTTCTTTAGGAGTTATTGGGTTGCTTATATGGTTTATCTGTGCCTGAATTAACTTTGGTACCTGGTATCTGTCTAGGAAATTGTCTATTTCCTCTACATTTTCAAGTTTTGTTGAATATATGCTTTTGTAGTAGGATCTGATGATTTTTTGAATTTCCTCTGAATCTGTAGTTATGTTTCCCTTTTCATTTCTGATTTTGTTAATTTGGACACATTCTCTGTGTCTTCTCATTAGTCTGGCTAAGGGTTTATCAATCTTGTTGATTTTCTCAAAGAACCAGCTTTTGGTTCTGTTGATTCTTTGTATAGTCCTTTTTCTTTATACTTGGTTGATTTCAGCTCTGAGTTTGATTATTTCCTGCCTTCCACACCTCCTGGGTGTATTTGCTTCTTTTTCTTCTAGAGCTTTTAAGTGTACTGTCCAGCTGCTGATATATGCTCTCTCCTGTTTCTTTCTGCAGGCACTCAGAGCTATGAGTTTTCCTCTTAGCACAGCTTTCATTGTGTCCCATAAGTTTGTGTATGTTGTACCTTCTTTTTCATTAAATTCTAAGAAGTCTTTAATTTCTTTTCTTTTTCTCTTCCTTGACCAGGTTATCGTTGAGTAGTTCATTGTTCAACTATCATGTATATGTGGGCATTTTTCCATTATTTTTATTGAAGACCAGCTTTAGTCGGTAGTGGTCTGATAGGATGCATGGGATTATTTCTATCTTTCTTTATCTGTTGAGGCATGTTTTATGACTGATTATATGGTCAATTTTGGGGGAAGTACCATGAGGTGGTGACAAGAATGTATATCCTTTTGCTTTAGGATAGACTGTTCTATAGTCTGTCTATTTCTCAGTTTAATTTCTGTTTCCATGATCTGTCCATTGATGAGAGTGGGGTGTTGAAATCTCCTACTATTATTGTGTGAGGTGAAATGTGTGCTTTGAGCTTCAATAACGTTTCTTTTTTGTATGTAGTTGCCCGGTGTATTTGGAGCACAGCTATTTCGGATTGAGAGTTCATCTTGGTGGATTTTTCCTTTGATGAATATGAAGCGTCCTTCCTCATCTTTTTTGATGACTTTTGGTTGAAAATCGATTTTATTCGATATTAGAATGGCTACTCCAGCTTGCTTCTTCAGACCATTTGCTTGGAAAGTTGTTTTCCATCCTTTCACCCTGAGGTAATGTCTGTCTTTTTCTCTGAGGTATGTTTCCTTTAGGCAGCAGAATGCCGGGTCCTCAATGTGTATCCAGTTTTTTAATCTGTGTTTTTTCATTGGGGAATTGAGTCCATTGATGTTGAGAGATATTAAGGTATAGTGATTGTTGCTTCCTGTTATATTCATATTTGGATGTGAGGTTATGTTTGTGTGCTTTTCTTCTCTTTGTTTTGTTGCAAGATGATTAGTTTCTTGCTTTTTCTAGGGTGTAGCTTGCATCCTTATGTTGGGCTTTACCATTTATTTTCCTTTGCAGGGCTGAATTTGTAGAAAGATATTGTGTAAATTTGGCTTTGTCATAGAATATCTTGGTTTCTCCATGTTAATTGAGCGTTTTGCTGGATACAGTAACCTGGGCTGGAATTTGTGTTCTCTTAGGGTCTGTATGACATCTGTCCAGGATCTTCTGTCTTTCACAGTCTCTGGTAAGTAGTCTGGTGTAATTCTGATAGGTTTACCTTTATATGTTACTTGACCTTTTCTCCTTACTGCTTTTAATATTCTTTCTTTGTTTTGTGCATCTGTGTTTTGACTATTATGTGACAGGAGGAGTTTCATTTCTGGTCCAATCTCTTTGGAGTTCTGTAGGCTTCTTGTATGTTCATGGGCATCTCTTTCTTTAGGTTAGGGAAGTTTTCTTCTATGATTTTGTTGAAGATATTTACTTGTTCTTAGAGCGGGGAGTCTTCACTCTCTTCTATACCTATTATCCTTAAGTTTGATCTCATGGTGTCCTGGATTTCCTGTATGTTTTAGACCAGTGGCTTTTTCCATTTTACATTATCTCTAACAGTTGTGTCGATAATTTCCATGGAGTCTTCTGCTCCTGAGATTCTCTCTTCTATCTCTTGTATTCTCCTTGTGATGCTTATATCTATGGCTCCTTGTCTCTTCCTTTGGTTTTCTATATCCAGGGTCGTTTCCCTGTGTCCTTTCTTTATTGGTTCTATTTCCAATTTTAATTCCTTCACCTGTTGGATTGTGTTTACCTGTAATCCTTTCAAGGATTTTTGTGATTCCTCTCTATAGGTTTCTACTTGTTTATTTTTGTTTTCCTGCATTTCTCTAGGGGAGTTCTTCATGTCTTTCTTGAAGTCCTCCATCATCATGATCAAATGTCATTTAAAATCAAGATCTTGCTTTTTTGGTGTGTTTAGATATTTCATGTTTGCTTTGGTGGGAGAATTGGGCTCCGATGATGCCATGTAGTCTTGGTTTCTGTTGCTTGGTTTCCTGTGCTTGCCTCTCGCCATCATGTTCTCTCTGGTGTTACCTTGTTATGCTATTTCTGACCATGACTAGATCTTCCTATAGGCTTGTGTGTCAGGAGTGTTGTAGACCTGTTTTCCCGTTTTCTTTCAGCCAGTTATAGGAACAGAGTGTTCTGCTTTCCATTGTATAGTCTTTCCTGTCTACTGGTCTTCAACTGTTCCTGTGCGCATGTGTTCTGAGTCCACCAGGCAGGTCACTTGGAGTAGAAAAGTTGGTTTTACCTCTGGTCTCAGGTCTGAAGTCACTCCTTGGGGTTTGTGTTTCAGCTCTCTGTGAGGGCAGCAACCAGAACGGCTTGCCCCATCTTTTCTCGGGTCTCTCTGTACAGGGTGTCCAGATGGCGCTAGGTGTTTTCCTCTAGTCAGAAATGTAGTCAGAGTGTAGTCTCTTCTGGCTTTGTAGGCATGTCTGCCCCTCTGAAGGTTTAGCTCTCCCTCCCACGGGATTTTGGTGCAGGGAGCTGTTGACCAGGTCCCTTCAGATCCGTGTGGTGTCTGGACCTAAGGGGACCTGCTACATGAGTGCCCCTATCTTCCTGTTCCCAGAGGCCCTATACAGTTTCCTCTTGGGCCAGGGATTTGTGCAAGGGTGGGCTTTATTAGCGGTCTCTCCCACCCTGCAGTCTCAGGAGTGCCCACCTGTCTGGGCAGTGAGCTTTCTCTCCCATGGGGTTTCGGAGCAGGGAGCTGTTGGCTGGGATCAGCAAGGTTTGGGCTCCAGCTAAAAACCGGCCCCTTATTCTTTTCAATATTCTTTCTTTTCTTTTCTTTCTTTCTTTCTTTCTTTCTTTTTCTTTTGTTTTTTTGGGGGGGTTTGAGTTTTATGTGATGGGAAGAATTTCTTTTCTGGTCTTATTTATTTGGAGCTCTCTAGGATTCTTGAATATTTATGGACATCTTTTTCTGTAGGTTAGGGAAGTTTTTCTTCTATAATTTTGTTGAAGATATTTACTGTCCTTTTAAGTTGAGAGTCTTCACTCTCTTCTATACCTATTATCCTTAGGTTTGATCTTCTCATTGTGTCCTGGATTTCGTGTATGTTTTGGGCTAGGAGCTTTTTCCATTTTCCATTATCTTTGTCAAATATGTCGATGTTTTCTATGCTTTCCTCTGCTCCTGAGATTCTCTCTTCTATCTCTTGTATTCTGTTGGTGATGCGCACATCTATGACTCCTGATCTCTTCCCTAGGTTTTCTATTCCCAGGGTTGTCTCCCTTTGTGTTTTATTTATTGTTTCCATTTCCATTTTTAACTTCTGGATGGTTTTGTTCATTTCCTTCCCTTGTTTAGTTGTTTTTTCCAGTATTTCTTTAAGAGATTTTTGTGTTTCCTCTTTAAGTGCTTGTAGTTGTTTACATGTGTTGTTCTGTATTTCCTTAAGGGAGTTATTTATGATCTTTAAAGTCCTCCATATTTATGATAAAATGTGATTTTAAATCTAGATCTTGCTTTTCTGGTGTGTTTGTATATACAGTGTTTTTTGTTTTTGTTTTTGTTTTTGGTTTTGGTTTTGTTTTGTTTTGTTTTGTTTTGTTTTGTGGGAGAATTGGGCTCTGATGATACCAAGTAATCTTTGTTTCTGTTGCTTGGGTTCCTGTGCTTGCCTCTCTCATCAGGTTGTCTCTGGTGTTACCTTGAATTGCTGTTTCTGATGGTGACTTGACCCTTCTGTGGGTTCGTGTGCCAGCACTACTGTAGACCTGTTTTCCTATTTTCTTTCAGCCAGTTATGGGAACAGAGTATTCTACTTTCAGGAATGTAGTCATTCCCGTCAGCTGCCTTTCAGCTCCCTGTGTGAGCAGGAACCTGAAGGGTCCTGCCTCTACTTCTCCTAGGTCCCTGTGCACATGGGTACAGATGGAACAAGGCGTTTTCCTCTTGAGTATGGAATCTGCTCAGAGTGTAGTCTCCTCTAGTTTCACAGGAATATCTGCCCCTCTGAAGGTGTAGCTCTCCCTCCCACTGGATTTGTGTGCTGGGAGCTGTTTGACCAGTTCAGTTCAGATCCAGTAGTAGATCTGGACCGTGGGGCTCTTGCAACAGGTATAGCTGACTGCTCCTATATTGCTGTATCCAGAGGCACAGGAATGCTGTATCCTCTTGGGCCAGGAATGCGGGCAAAGGTGTTCAGAAGTGCCATTCTCTCCTGCCCTGCAGTATCAGGATTGCCCACATTTCCGGGTGTTCAGCTCCCTCTCCCACAGGATAGGGAGCAGGCAGCTGTGGGCTGGAATCAGCAAGGTTCGGGCGCCAGCTAGAGACCAGAAGTGCCCGTTCCCAGAGGAATTCTGCCTTTGTGTGTCCTGAGTCCACCAGGCAGGTCACTTGGAGTAGAAAAGTTGGTCTTACCTCTGGTCTCAGGCATGTACTTGCTCTTTGGAAATGACTTTCAGCTCTCCATGAGGGCAGCAACCAGAAGGGTCCTGCCTCTGCTGGTCCTAGGTCCCTGTGCACTGGGGCCAAGATGGTGCTAGGCGTTTTCCTCTTGATTCGGGAATGTGTGCAGAGTTCTCAGGGGTGTCTACACCTCTGATGGTCTAGATCTCCATCCCTCATTTTCTGTTTTTATGTCTCCCTTTTCATTTATGATTTTGTTAGTTTGGATACTGTCTCTGTGCCCTCTGATTAGTCTGGCTAAGGGTTTATTTATCTTGTTGATTTTCTCAAAGAACCAGCTCCTGGATTTGTTGATTCTTTGTATAGTTCTTTTTATTTCTACTTGGTTGATTTCAGCCCTGAGTTTGATTATTTACTGCCATCTACTCCTCTTGGGTGTACTTGCTTCTTTTTGTTCTAGAGCTTTCAGGTTTGCTTTCAAGCTGGTAGTGTATGTTTTTTACAATTTCTTTTAGAGACACCAGGAGCTATGTGTTTTCCTCTCAGCACTTCTTTCATTATATCCCATAAGTTTTGGAATGTTGTGCCTTTATTATCATTAAATTCTATAAAAGTTTTCAATTTCTTTATTTCTTCCTTGACCAAATTATTATGTGTATGTGGGATTTTGTTGGTTTTGTTGTAATTGAAGACCGGTCTTAGTCCATGGTGATCTAATAGAATGCAAGGAATTATTTCATTTTTCTTGTATCTGTTGAGGCATGTTTTATGACTGATTTGATATGCTCAATTTTCTAGAAGATACCGTGAGGTACTGAGAAGAAGGTATATTTTTTTGCAGTAGGATGAAATGTTTTATAAATATCTGTTAAATCCATTTGTCTCATAACTTCTGTTAATTTCACTTTGTCTCTACTTAGTTTCTGTTTCCATGATTTGTCCATTTTTGAGAGTAGGGTGTTGAAGCTCCCACTATTATTTTCTGAGGTGTTGTGTGCTTTGAGCTTTAGTAAAGTTTCTTTTATGAATGTGGCTGCCATTGCATTTGGAACACAGATGTTCAGAATTGTGAGTTCATCTTAGTAAATTTTCCCTTTGATGTGAATGAAGCATACTTTTTTATCTTTTTCATAACTTTTGATGGAAAGTTGATTTTATTTAATATTAGAATGGCTTCTCCAGCTTATTTCTTTGGACCATTTGGTTGGAAATTTTTTTTCCAGCCTTTTACTCTGAGGAAGTGTCTGTCTTTGACACTGGGTGCATTTTCTGTATGCAGCAAAATGCTGGGTCCTGTCAGTTAGTCTATATCTTTTTATTGGGGAATTGAGTCCATTGGTCTTAAGATATATTAAGGAATAGTGACTGTTGTTTCCTGTTATTTTTGTTGTTAGAATTTGAGTTATATTTGTGTGGCTCTCTTCTTTTGAGCTTGTTGAAATAAGATTACTTTCTTGCTTTTTCTAGGGTGTCATGTCCCTCCTTGTGTTGGAGTTTTCTATTTATTATCCTTTGTTAGGGCTGGGTTTGTGTGAAAATATTATATAAATATAATTTTTTCATGGAATATCTTGGTTTCTCCATCTTTGTTAATTGAGAATTTTTCTGGACTGGCATTTGTATTTTCTTAGGGTCTGTATGACATATGCATAGGATCATAGACTCTGTCGAGAAGTCTCATGTAATTTTCATTGGTCTACCTTTATATGTTTCTTGACCATTTCCCCTTAGTGCTTTTAATATTCTTTCTTTTTTGCGCATTTGATGCTTTGCTTATTATGTGACAGAAGGAATTTTTTTCTGGTCCAATCAATTTGAACTTCTGTAGGCTTCTTGTATGTTCATGGGAATTTCTTTCTATAGGTTAGGGAAGTTTTCTCCTATAATTTTGTTGAAGATATTATTGTTCCTTTAAGTTGGAAATCTTCTTTCTCTTCTATACCTATTATCCTTAAGTTTGGTCTTCTCATTGTGTTCTGGCTTTTCTGGATGTGTTGGCTTAGGAGTATTTTTCTTCTTTTGTTTTCTTTGACTGTTATTTCAATGTTTTCTATGGTATTGTCTGCCCCTAGATTCTCTCTTCTATCTCTTGTGTTCTGTTGGTGATGCTTGCATCTATGACTCCAGATCTCTTTCCTAGGTTTTCCATCTCCAGGGTTGTCTCTCTTTGTGATTTCTTTATTGTTTCTATTTCCTTTTTTAGATCTTAGATAGTTTTGTTCAATTCCTTCACCTGTTTGGTTCTGTTTTCCTGTAATTCTTTATGGGATTTTTGTGTTTCCTCTTTTAATGCTCCAACTTGTTTACCTGTGTTCTCTTGTTTTTTCTTTAAGGGAGTTATTTATGTCTTTCTTAAAGTCATATACCATCATCATGAGATGTGATTTTAAATCCAAATTTTTCTTTTCTGGTGTGATGGGTTATCCAGGGTTTGCTGTAGAGAGAAAATTGGGTTCTGATGATGCCAAGTAGCCTTGCTTTCTATTGCTTATGTTCTTGAGCTTGCCTCTTCCCATCTCATTATCTTGAGTGCTACCTGCCTTTGATGTCTCTGACTGGAGTCTGTCCCCACTTTGATTAGGTTTGAGTTTGTGTCAGATCTCCTCAGAGTCCTGCTATCTTTGTGATCCTAGAATTCTGAGATCATGTGTTCCAGAGATCCTGGGTGTGTCAGAACACCTGGGAATTTAGCTGTCTCTGGGATCCTGAAATTCTGTTGTGACCAAGGTCCTGAGATCCTAGGTGTATCAGAGCTCCTGGAGGTCAAGCTTTCTCAGGGTTTTGCAGGAGTCGATGAACATCCAGAACCCTAGGTTTGCTCCAGGCACAAGCACAAGCTGGAAGGAACCAGTTTCTCTGGCTGGTAGGGTTTGGATTTCTGTGGTTCCTTTGTGGGTCCCAGTTACACTGGTTGTTGGGAAATTTGTTGTGGCTTCAACTGTGATCTTGAGTGTGTTAGAACTCCAGTGCTCCTGGTTGTGTCTGATCTCCTGGGTGTTGAGCTTCCTCTGTGGTCCTGTGATCTTGGGTTTTTCAGAGCACCTGTGAGTCAGACTCATTCTGGTTGTTGTGAGAATGGGTGCAGAGCCAGCACCCCAGGGCTGCTCAGGGTCCAGGTTGAGACTGGAAGGAACGAGGGTCACTGGCTGGGTGGAGGTTTATACATCCCTGGATCCTGGGGGACTCAGTTACTCCAGGTGCTGGAGTAGATGTTGTGGCCTCTCCTGTGATCCTGGGCATTTCAGAGCACCTGGGAGTCGGGATCCCTCTGGGTGTTGTAGGAGTGAGTGCAGAGCCAGTGCCCAAGGTCCTCAAAGTTCTCATTTATGCTCTCCCTGTTTAAGGCATAATGGGAATTTAGAAGTGGTCCTTCAATTTTTAATAGGGTAATTTGGATCTCTGGAGTCTAACTTCTTGAGGGTTTTTTTTTTTTTTGTATATTTTGGACATTAGCCCTCTATCGGATATAGGATTGGTAAAGATCTTTTCCCAATCTGTAGTTTGCTGTTTTGTCCTAATGACAATGTTCATTGCCTTAGAAGCTTTGCAGTTTTATGAGGTTCTATTTGTCAATTCTTTATCTTAGAGCATAAGCCATTGGTGTTCTGTTCAGGAAAAATTCCCCTGTGCCTATCTGTTTGAGGCTCTTCCACACTTTTTCTTCTATTACTTTCAGTGTATCTAGTTTTATGGTAGGGTCCTTGATCCACTTGGACTTAAGCTTTGTACAGGGAGATAAGAATGGATGGATCTGCATTCTTCTACATGCTGACCTCCAGTTAAACCAGCACCATTTGTTGAAAATGCTATCTTTTTTCCATTGGATGGCTTTAGCTTCTTTGTCAAAGATCAAGTGACCATAGGTGTCTGAGTTCATTTCTGGTCTTCAATTCTATTCCATTGATCTACCTGCCTGTCTCTGTACCAATACCATACAGTTTTTATCACTGTTGCTCTGTAATACTACTTGAGGTCAGGGAGGGTGAGAGCTAAACAAAAAATTCTCAGCTTAGGAATATTGAATGGCTGAGAAGTACCTAAAAAATGTTCAATGTCCTTAGTCATCGGGCAGAGGCAAATCAAAACAAGCCTGAGATTCTACCTCGCATCAGTAAGAATGGCTACTATCAAAACCTCAGGTGACAACAGATGCTGTCGAGGATGTGGAGAAAAACAAACACTCCTCCATTGTTGCTGGTATTGCAAACTGGTACAACCACTCTGGAAATCAGTCTGGAGGTTCCTGAGAAATTGTACATTACACACTACATGAGGTTCCAGCTATACCATTCCTGGGCATATACCCAAATGATGCTCCAACATAAAAGAAAGACACATATACCACTATGTTCATAACACCTGTATTTATAATAGCCAGAAGCTGGAAAGAACCCAGATGCTCTTCAACAGAGGAATGGATACTGAAAATGTGGTAAATTTACACAATGGAATAGTACTCGGCCATAAAAAACAATGATTTCATGAAATTCATAGGCAAATGGATGGAACTAAAAAAAATCATCCTGAGTGAGGTAACCCAATCCCCAAGAAACACACATGGTATTCACTCACTGATAAGTGGATATTAGCCCAAAAGCATGAATTACCCAAGATACAATCCACAGACCACATGAAGCTCAAGAAGGGGGACAACCAAAGTGCCAATGCTCCTTCTTAAAAGGGTGTATAAAATATTCATAGGAGGGGATATGGAGATAAAGTTTGCAGCAGAGACTGAAGGAATGGCCATTCATAGCCTGCCCCAACTGGGGATATAGCCCATATACATACAACCACCAATACTAAATAATATTGATGAAGTAAAAAAGTACAAGGTGACAGGAGCCTGATATAGCTGTCTCCTGAGAAGCTTAGCTAGAGCGCGACAAATACAGAGGTGAATGCTAGCAGCAAACCATTAAACTGAGAATGGGATCAGCATTGGAGGAACTAGAGAAAGGATTGAAGGAGCTGAAGGATTTGCAACCCTATAAGAACAACAATGCCAAACAACCAGAACTCCCAGGGACTAAATCATTACTTAAAGAGTACACATGGACTGACCCATTGCTCCAACTGTATATGTAGCAAAGAATGGCCTTGTTGGGTACCAGTGGAAGGAGAAGCCCTTGTTTCTGCCAAGGCTGGATGATCCCAGTGTAGGGACATGACAGCGGGGAGGAAGGAGGGGGAGTGGTTGGGGAAGGGGAACACCCTTATAGAAGAAGAGTAGGGGGATAGGATTGGGGACTTATGGCTGGGAAACTGGGACAGGAATAACATTTGAAATGTAAATCAAAAATACCCAACAACAACAACAATAATAATAATAATAAAAAGAAGTGGTCCTTCTTGAGTCCCAAGAGGACAAATCATTCACCTCTGCCACACATGATGCAAATATCTTGTCAGCTTCAGCTTGGATAACAATAATGAAAACACCAGAAGCTTCATTTTTCCTCCAAATTGTAACCTTCTGTAACTTCAAATTAAGAGAATTTGATGCAGACTAACTATAATCATCTGAGTTAATTTGTAAGACATGTAGCAAATATGATATATTCATTGAATGATTAAATAGGCCTAAATAGATCACTTGAGTTGATAGTCTTTAGAAGCAAAAGTTGTACTGTGTTCATTATTGTACCCATATTATCTTAGGTCAGAACAGCACGATGTATTTAGCATGGGATTGCTGGCAAGGCAATCTTATTATCTATTTTGCAAAAGGATAAATTAAGAATATATTTGCAAGGAACTCACCATGAGGGATAGCATCTGTTCTCTTGACATTTTAGTGGCTTCACACTGTGAGCTATTGATAAACAGAACATGTAGGAGATAGAATCTTCTGGGAAGTCATTTGGTATCCAGAGGAAGAACTCTGACGGATATAGTGAGACTGTACTTTCTACTTATTTCATTCTTTGCCTCCCAGAAATCAAGTGAAAAAAATTTAAGTTCACCATGTTATACTAGAATCCACTGTGCTGAAAGCCACAGGTCTAACCAAGCATATTGGGATCCTTCCAACTGTGATCAAAATCCAATCTTTCCTTTTTTTACTTTGATTACCTCAATAACTCATTGTGGTATCAGAAAGCTTTCACAGTTCTATGCTTCTGCTAAAATATTGTGGTTTAAATAGAACAACAGAAAAAATGACAAGGAAAAAAAACCACTATTTTACCTTGAGTTTGAGGTAATCCATGATTCCAAAATAGGAGTGAATTTTGAACACAGATTCAAATTCATCAGTGCGGGAAGAGAGAAAGGTGCCAGATTTGCAGACAGAGCAAATGCCTTCATGTAGTATGAGTGGCTATCTACCATCACTTCAGCCCATGATGTACAAGGTAGAGTTATTCTTCATGAAATAAAGTTAAAAGATGTACTCTAAATTTCATATTATGAAAGCAGTGTCTTTCTTCCTTCCTATTTATCAGGGATCATAGTATAAATCACAAAATCTTATTACTTATGCATTTGATCTTCTTCTACTTCTATTTATTTTTCACCCTGGAAAACTAGGTTAATAGTGACAAGTATGCCAGAAGATTAGGGTCACCGTTGTGTACCTAGTTCCTCTCACCTTAAGCATTTCCTCCTGGAGGAGGAAAGGAGATTCAAAATTCATGAAGCTAATGAAATTTAAAGGGCTCATGGAGGTAATGGAATTAAAAGACACCCCAAGCTCAAAAAGTTATAAGACTTCCAAGTCCCTCTTCAAGGCAGTAGACAGTAAACAATTACTAGGGAGGATGAGGCTCTTTGGTGGCATGACTGCAATTTAGGCAAGGAGCTTCAAGGATGTAGCTTTCATGGACAGCTGACTTTGAGTCCTTTGATTAAAACAATCTTATTACAGTCATGCCCACAGTTCAAACCAATGTAAACATTTTTTCATTGAGATTCTCTAATCAAGTGATTCTCACCTGTTTCAAGTTAGCAAAACTAATAATCACAGTCTCCAATGCAGCAGTATTTAGAAGTGGGCCGTTTGAAGGATCAGCCCTATTTTACAGCAAAGATCATAGGATATATTATGCAATCATTTGTTTATCATATAATGTGTTCACTCTGAAAGTGATTGTCACATTCTGCTTTAGGCATATGTGTCTTGTTTAAAATAAGCCCATTATCTATATCATTTATTCATGCTAGGGATATTGTTCTCATGTTTTATGCAATTCTTCCTGCTTAATGGGAAGAAAGGGCACAGCTTTCATAATATGAAGTTTAGAAAATATCTTTTAACTTTATTTCATTCAGAACCACTATCCTTTGCACATAATGGGCTCAAGTGATGGTAGATATCTTGCTGATCCATGAGAAAGTCATTTACACTGCAAGAAGGCATTTGCTCTGCCAGTAAAGCTTCTTCCTTCTTCCCTTCCCTCAGTGATGAACTTGACTCAACTTTCCAAAGAACCAGTGATCTGGAGGACTGTCTCACCAAGTACACAGTGCATGGAAGCTTAAACAACAAACACTCCAAAGAAGGAAGTAATCATGAGCTGGAGTTAGTGTGGATGCTTACAGATCTTTTGATTTATGGAATGTTCCAGAATCATCTTCAGTTGTCTCCTATCAGTTTATTCTCATTTGAAACCCAGATCAGTACTTTGCTATTGATAAAAATACACCATGAATATAGCCTGTCCAGTAATATGTAAAATATAATATCTATCTGTTCAATGTATGATTTAGCATGAAAATCTTACCTTAGACCCATAAATCTGGTTGAGCAAGAGTTCAAACTAATAGGAAAAATATTTTCATGAAGCATTGGGTGATTGTAACTCCTTGAGTTCAAAAGTAATATAAATTCTTTGAGAAAAGAATTTGAAAAGTTGTGAAGTAAAGAATTGGTCCAACAATGTTGAAGTCAAAGATGTTTGAAAAGTATACAGAAAAA
The DNA here is from genome assembly GCF_021556685.1 of Rattus norvegicus. Classification (NCBI taxonomy): domain Eukaryota; kingdom Metazoa; phylum Chordata; class Mammalia; order Rodentia; family Muridae; genus Rattus; species Rattus norvegicus. The sequence continues at coordinate 48,519,143 of NC_141554.1, read as the reverse complement.
CTTTTTAAAAGTTTAATACATTTTTGAAACAAAACAAATAAGCCCATGTTCCCATGAATCTCAAGACTGACTGGCCAAAATTGGAGGAGTGCAAGTTAGAATCCAGCCTGGGTAACAAGACCCTGTCTCACAAAAAAAGGCCTAGGGCTATAATTGGGAGAGTATGTACCTAACACGTGTGAGATCCCAGCAACACAAAAAGTGATCCTATCTTCAGAACAATACTTATTTTTATATATATCAAGTCTCATGATTCAGTGATTGAGGTTAATATTCAAGGCCACAGAATTAGTTATAATTATTTTAAATGGTTAAACTAAAAGTGTAAAAAGCTTGCAACAGTTCTCCATTGTACAGAATTACAGGGTTGAGGGTCCTACCTCTATAGTAACTAATATTTATACTAAATAAGGAAAAGGCAGTTCTGAAGTTTTCTGTACATAGTATATTTTTAAATATGTGTATATGTATGTATCCATACACACACACACACACACACACACACACACACACACACACACAAAGCTATGTGTATAATACATTCTTCCAAAATTCATGGCTAAAAAAGCTAGATATACTCACCCACATGTAAAAAATATTGAACCTGGGTATGAAGGAGGAGTCAGCTAGGAAGACAGTGAAATATTGAACCTGAAAATTATGATCATTTTCTCTCGTGCAAATTAGTTCATGGGATTTTTTTCTCCTATGTGAAAATGCATGTATCGGTGAGAAGGAAATTTTTTAAAAGACCTGGAAAGCAGAGAATTGGAAACACAATTTGTGGCATGGCAGTGAACAGAGAATTCACTCAGAGTCCAAGGATTAAGAATAACAACACCGACCTGCGGATCCCGGCCAACAGCAGCTCTCTGCTCCCAAACCCCGTGGGAGAGAGACCTCAACGCCTGGTCAGGTGGGCACTCCTGAGGCTGCAGAGTGGAGGAGACCACCAACACTGCCCACCCCTGCCCACATCCCTGGCCGAAGAGGAAACTATATAAGGCCTCTGGGTTCCCGTAGGGGAGGGCCCAGGAGCGGCAGGACCCCTGCGCCTGAGACACCGCCGGAAACTGAAGGAAACAGACCGGATAAACAGTTCTCTGCACCCAAATCCCGTGGGAGAGAGAGCTAAACCTACAGAGAGGCAGACACGCCTGGGAAACCAGAAAAGACTGCACTCTGCGCACATCCAGACGCCAGAGGAAAACACCAAACGCCACCTGGAACCCTGGTGCACGGAGGCTCCCGGAAAGAGCGGCGCAGATCTTCTCGGTTGTTGCCGCCGCGGAGAGGACTTAGGCAGTACCCCACGAGCACACTTGAGCCTCGGAACCTCAGGTAGGACCACCTTTTCCCCTGCAAGTGACCTGCCTGGTGAACTCAAGACACAGGCCCACAGGAACAGCTGAAGACCTGTAGAGAGGAAAAACTACAAGCCCGAAAGCAGAACACTCTGTCCCCATAACTGGCTGAAAGAAAACAGGAAAACAGGTCTACAGCACTCCTGACACACAGGCTTACAGGACAGTCTAGCTACTGTCAGAAATAGCAGAACAAAGTAACACTAGAGATAATCTGATGGCAGGAGGAAAGCGCAGGAACCCAAGCAACAGAAACCAAGACTACATGGCAACATCGGAGCCAAATTCTCCCACCAAAATAAACACGGAATATCCAAACACACCAGAAAAGCAAGATCTAGTTTCAAAATCATATATGATCATGATGCTGGAGGACTTCAAGAAAGACGTGAAGAACTCCCTTAGAGAACAAGTAGAAGCCTACAGAGAAGAATCGCAAAAATGCCTGAAAGAATTCCAGGAAAACACAATCAAACAGTTGAAGGAATTAAAAATGGAAATAGAAGCAATCAAGAAAGAACACATGGAAACAACCATGGATATAGAAAATCAAAAGAAGAGACAAGGAGCTGCAGATAGAAGCCTCACCAACAGAATACAAGAGATGGAAGAGAGAATCTCGGGAGCAGAAGATTCCCTAGAAATCATTGACTCAACTGTCAAAGATAATGTAAAGCGGAAAAAGCTACTGGTCCAAAACATACAGGAAATCCAGGACTCAATGAGAAGATCAAACCTAAGGATAATAGGTATAGAAGAGACTGAAGACTCCCAGCTCAAAGGACCAGTAAATATCTTCAACAAAATCATAGAAGAAAACTTCCCTAACCTAAAAAAAGAGATACCCATAGGCATACAAGAAGCCTACAGAACTCCAAATAGATTGGACCAGAAAAGAAACACCTCCCGTCACATAATTGTCAAAACACCAAACGCACAAAATAAAGAAAGAATATTAAAAGCAGTAAGGGAAAAAGGTCAAGTAACATATAAAGGCAGACCTATCAGAATCACACCAGACTTCTCGCCAGAAACTATGAAGGCCAGAAGATCCTGGACAGATGTCATACAGACCCTAAGAGAACACAAGTGCCAGCCCAGGATACTGTATCCTCCAAAACTCTCAATTAACATAGATGTAGAAACCAAGATATTCCATGACAAAACCAAATTTACACAATATCTTTCTACAAATCCAGCACTACAAAGGATAATAAAGGTTAAAGCCCAACATAAGAAGGCAAGCTATACCCTAGAAGAAGCAAGAAACTAATCGTCTTGGCAACAAAACAAAGAGAAGAAAAGCACACAAACATAACCTCACATCCAAATATGAATATAACAGGAAGCAATAATCACTATTCCTTAATATCTCTCAACATCAATGGCCTCAACTCCCCAATAAAAAGACATAGATTAACAAACTGGATACACAACGAGGACCCTGCATTCTGCTGCCTACAGGAAACACACCTCAGAGACAAAGACAGACACTACCTCAGGGTGAAAGGCTGGAAAACAACTTTCCAAGCAAATGGTCAGAAGAAGCAAGCTGGAGTAGCCATTCTAATATCAAATAAAATCAATTTTCAATTAAAAGTCATCAAAAAAGATAAGGAAGGACACTTCATATTCATCAAAGGAAAAATCAACCAAGATGAACTCTCAATCCTAAATATCTATGCCCCAAATACAAGGGCACCTACATACGTAAAAGAAAGCTTACTAAAGCTCAAAACACACATTGCACCTCACTCAATAATAGTGGGAGATTTCAACACCACACTCTCGTCAATGGACAGATCATGGAAACAGAAATTACACAGAGACGTAGACAGACTAATAGAAGTCATGAGCCAAATGGACTTAACAGATATTTATAGAACATTCTATCCTAAAGCAAAAGGATATACCTTCTTCTCAGCTCCTCATGGTACTTTCTCCAAAATTGACCATATAGTTTGTCAAAAAACGGGCCTCAACAGGTACAGAAAGATAGAAATAATCCCATGCGTGCTATCAGACCACCACGGCCTAAAACTGGTCTTCAATAACAATAAGGGAAGAATGCCCACATATACGTGAAAATTGAACAATGCTCTACTCAATGATAACCTAGTCAAGGAAGAAAAAAGAAAAAAATTAAAAACTTTTTAGAATTTAATGAAAATGAAGATACAACATACCCAAACTTATGGGACACAATGAAAGCTGTGCTAAGAGGAAAACTCATAGCGCTGAGTGCCTGCAGAAAGAAACAGGAAAGCGCATATGTCAGCAGCTTGACAGCACACCTAAAAGCTCTAGAGCAAAAAGAAGCAAATACACCCAGGAGGAGTAGAAGGCAGGAAATAATCAAACTCAGAGCTGAAATCAACCAAGTAGAAACAAAAAGGACCATAGAAAGAATCAACAGAACCAAAAGTTGGTTCTTTGAGAAAATCAACAAGATAGATAAACCCTTAGCCAGACTAACGAGAGGACCCAGAGAGTGTGTCCAAATTAACAAAATCAGAAATGAAAAGGGAGACATAGCTACAGATTAAGAGGAAATTCAAAAAATCATCAGATCTTACTATAAAAGCCTATATTCAACAAAACTTGAAAATCTACAGAAAATGGACAATTTCCTAGACAAATATCAGGTACTGAAGTTAAATCAGGAACAGATAAACCAGTTAAACAACCCCACAACTCCTAAGGAAATAGAAGCAGTCATTAAAGGTCTCACAACCAAAAAGAGCCCAGGTCCAGACGGGTTTAGTGCAGAATTCTATCACACCTTCATAGAAGACCTCATACCAATATTATCCAAACTATTCCACAAAATTGAAACAGATGGAGCACTACCGAATTCCTTCTATGAAGCCACAATTACTCTTATACCTAAACCACACAAAGACCCAACAAAGAAAGAGAACTTCAGACCAATTTCCCTTATGAATATCGACGCAAAAATAATCAATAAAATTCTGGCAAACAGAATCCAAAAGCACATCAAAACAATCATCCACCATGATCAAGTAGGCTTCATCCCAGGCATGCAGGGATGGTTTAATATACGGAAAACCATCAACGTGACCCATTATATAAACAAACTGAAAGAACAGAACCACATGATCATTTCATTAGATGCTGAGAAAGCATTTGACAAAATTCAGCACCCCTTCATGATAAAAGTCCTGGAAATAATAGTAATCCAAGGCCCATACCTAAACATAGTAAAAGCCATATACAGCAAACCAGTTGCTAACATTAAACTAAATGGAGAGAAACTTGAAGCAATCCCACTAAAATCAGGGACTAGACAAGGCTGCCCACTCTCTCCCTACTTATTCAATATAGTTCTTGAAGTTCTAGCCAAAGCAATCAGACAACAAAAGGAGGTCAAGGGGATACAGATCAGAAAAGAAGAAGTCAAAATATCACTATTTGCAGATGATATGATAGTATATTTAAGTGATCCCAAAAGTTCCACCAGCGAACTACTAAAGCTGATAAACAACTTCAGCAAAGTGGCTGGGTATAAAATTAACTCAAATAAACCAGTAGCCTTCCTCTACACAAAAGAGAAACAAGCTGAGAAAGAAATAGGGAAACGACACCCTTCATAATAGACCCAAATAATATAAAGTACCTCGGTGTGACTTTAAGCAAGCAAGTAAAAGATTTGTACAATAAGAACTTCAAGACACTGAAGAAAGAAATTGAAGAAGACCTCAGAAGATGGAAAGATCTCCCATGCTCATGGATTGGCAGGATTAATATATAAAAAATGGCCATTTTACCAAAAGCGATCTACAGATTCAATGCAATCCACATCAAAATACCAATCCAATTCTTAAAAGAGTTAGGCAGAACAATTTTCAAATTCATCTGGAATAACAAAAAACCCAGGATAGCTAAAACTATCCTCAACCATTAAAAGGACTTCAGGGGGAATCACTATCCCTGAACTCAAGCAGTATTACAGAGCAATAGTGATAAAAACTGCATGGTATTGGTACAGAGACAGACAGATAGACCAATGGACTAGAATTGAAGACCCAGAAATGAACCCACACACCTATGGTCACTTGATTTTTGACAAAGGAGCCAAAACCATCCAATGGAAAAAAGATAGCATTTTCAGCAAATGGTGCTGGTTCAACTGGAGGTCAACATGTAGAAGAATGCAGATCGATCCATGCTTATCACCCTGTACAAAGCTTAAGTCCAAGTGGATCAAGGACCTCCACATCAAACCAGACACACTCAAACTAATAGAAGAAAAACTAGGGAAGCATCTGGAACACATGGGCACTGGAAAAAATTTCCTGAACACCAATGGCTTATGCTCTAAGATCAAGAATCGACAAATGGGATCTCATAAAACTGCAAAGCTTCTGTAAGGCAAAGGACACCGTGGTTAGGACAAATCGGCAACCAACAGATTGGGAAAAGATCTTTACCAATCCTACAACAGATAGAGGCCTTATATCCAAAATATACAAAGAACTCAAGAAGTTAGACCGCAGGGAGACAAATAACCCTATTAAAAAATGGGGTACAGAGGTAAACAAAGAATTCTCAGTTGAGGAATGCCGAATGGCTGAGAAAAACCTAAAGAAATGTTCAACATTTTTAGTCATTAGGGAAATGCAAATCAAAATAACCCTGAGATTTCACCTCACACCAGTGAGAATGGCTAAGATCAAAAACTCAGGTGACAGCAGATGCTGTCGAGGATGCGGAGAAAGAGGAACACTCCTCCATTGTTGGTGGGATTGCAGACTGGTACAACCATTCTGGAAATCAGTCTGGAGGTTCCTCAGAAAATTGGACATTGAACTGCCTCAGGATCCAGCTATACCTCTCTTGGGCATATACCCAAAAGATGCCCCAACATATAAAAAAGACACGTGCTCCACTATGTTCATCACAGCCTTGTTTATAATAGCCAGAAGCTGGAAAGAACCCAGATGCCCTTCAACAGAGGAATGGATACAGAAAATATGGTACATCTACACAATGGAATATTACTCAGCTATCAAAAACAACGGCTTTATGAAATTCATAGGCAAATGGTTGGAACTGGAAAATATCATCCTGAGTGAGCTAACCCAAACACAGAAAGACATACATGGTATGCACTCACTGATAAGTGGCTATTAGCCCAAATGCTTGAATTACCCTAGATGCCTAGAACAAATGAAACTCAAGACGGATAATCAAAATGTGAATGCTTCACTCCTTCTCTAAAAGGGGAACAAGAATACCCTTGGCAGGGAAGAGAGAGGCAAAGATTAAAACAGAGACTGAAAAAACTCCCATTCAGAGCCTGCCCCACATGTGGCCCATACATATACAGCCACCCAATTAGACAAGATTGATGAAGCAAAGAAGTGCAGACCGACAGGAGCCGGATGTAGATCTCTCCTGAGAGACACAGCCAGAATACAGCAAATACAGAGGCGAATGCCAGCAGCAAACCACTGAACTGAGAATAGGACCCCCGTTGAAGGAATCAGAGAAAGAACTGGAAGAGCTTGAAGGGGCTCGAGACCCTATATGTACAACAATGCCAAGCAACCAGAGCTTCCAGGGACTAAGGCACTACCTAAAGACTATGCATGGACTGACCCTGGACGCTGACCTCATAGGTAGCAATGAATATCCTAGTAAGAGCACCAGTGGAAGGGGAAGCCCTGGGTCCTGCTAATACTGAACCCCCAGTGAACTAGACTCTTGTGGGGAGGGCGGCAATGGGGGGATGGTTGGGAGGGGAACACCCATAAGGAAGGGGAGGGGGGAGGGGGATGTTTGCCCGGAAACCAAAGAATTATTATTATATATTAAATAAATTTAAAAAAAGAATAACAACACCGCAGATATGCAGGCATTTAACAAAAGTCTGATACTTTTTCCCATCATCATTATTTTCATCATGACCACCCATTATGTTAGGTAGCCTCCCCCTTCACTATAAACAAATGCTAATTTGAAGAAATTTCAAAAATTACATCCATATTAATTTGGCTCTGGTGTTGGTGACCTCAGGTGAAGCAGGATTACATGGCAAGAGAACATAATAGGATGAAGACAGCAAGGGAGGGGGACGAGAGACCACCAGGGAAAAAAGATAGCCTTCAAGGTTCCCACATCTAAATCTCGACTTTTAAGTTTCCATCATCTTCCAACAGCCCATGCACACTGTATGACTCAATCAATACCAAGGTCAGAGCCCTTATGATGCAGGCATTTCAAAGGCACCACCTCTGAATACTGTTATGCTGGGACTGTAATGGTTAGCTTTTTTAGTTCAACACACCCAAGAATTACTTGATTAGAGAGTCTAAGTGAAGATTGTTTATACTGAGTTGATCTCTGTGCATGTCTGTAGCCTTGTTTGAATTAAGCTGCTTAGTGTGAAAAGGCCCAGCCTACTGTGGGCAGTACCCTAGGTAGGGGAAACATGGAACATTTAACAGTGGAGAAACTTAACCAAACACAACCAAGTAAGCAAGCAAATATGCATTTGTTTCTCTTTGTTTTTGACAGTGGTTGTTATGTGATTATCCATTTAAAGTTCTGGTCTTGACTTCCCCATAATGTTGGAACGAGTCCCAGGACTGTAAGGTGATATAAAACCTTTTCTCCCCAAAGTTGCTTTTATCAGCATATTTTAAACAGCAACAGTAATTAATCTAGATAAGGGGATGAAACCTTGACTATATATGCTTGCTGGGGATATTCCAGACCCAAACTGAAATAAGCAAGCTTTTCTAGTGAAAGTAAAGCAGCAGCAGCAGCAGCAGCAACAACAACAACAACAACAACAACAACAACGACAACAAAGGATAATGCACTACAGTTTCCCAAGTGCTTGTAAATTTTCATGGTTGAGGCTGAAAAGAAAACTCTGGTAGAATATCCAATTATGTATACATCTTCGGCAAGAAATGAATGATGGAAATACATAAAAAATACAAGCACTCAAAATACATTGAAGTATAAGAGAATTCAAAATTATCCACAAGGCTTCATTGGTAACCTTTGCAAGGAGTTTGAAAACTAGATATTTTTCCCAAATAAACAAGAAAAAATAGCACAAATGTATCTTTCCCTTTATATTTTGAAATTTGGTGGTGGTAGAACACTTACAATAATAAAGAGGAATGTTTGAATGATAAATTATGACATCTTAGATAAAAGCAATCACCATGAGATACTAGTAATATTTCCTCTGAAAGTTTATTAGAGGAAATTCCAAAGATCATGGCAAATAAGGAATAGAAAGATACCCATTTCTTCATTATTACATTGCACATTATCTAACATTTCTCAGATTTTAGACAAACATTTGGACAACTCTTAGTCAATATTAGCTCAATGCTTGTGTCATTCATTTTAAACAAGATACCAACTGCCAGGTTTACTGTAAAACATAATGTTTATTAATTAAAATAGAGTGATAGGGCTGGGGGAATGGTTTAGTGGTTAAAGTGCTCATTAAACAAGCAAGAGGACAGGAGTTTATACACCCAGAACCAACAAAATTGCCAGCTAAGCATGACTATCATTTCCGAATCTCAGTCTCAGAAGGCAGAGACAAAGGTTTCATGGAGTAAACTTGATATGAAGACTATTTGCATCACTGAGACCTGGGATTGACTGAGAGACCCTGGTCAAGGAATTAGAAGAGAAATTGGTGAAGTTATAAGTCTTCTGTTTCCACACATGTTCATAAGGGTGCACTCACCTACTCACAGGACCTTAAAGCACATGCAAACACACATTCACACCACATGTGCCCATAAGAAAAAGGGAAAAAAACAGAGCAAAACACAGTGGTATGAGTGGTTGTGCATCCCAAATACTTTTACTTCATCATTGAATATAAGTCGATAGTGTATGTATTTTGACAAATCCTTTAAGCTCACTTACATGTGAATCAGAAAAAAGGTAAGGAAAAGAATAAAGCTTTAAACATGACAAAAAGTCATCTCATTAGACAAAAGAAGTCGTGAGGATAACTCATCTAGAATTAGGCTTGCCACCTTTCTCCATTCAACACGTTTGTGCATCAGTCTTCATTGGCAGGAGCAGAAGGGACTTGTTTGGCTTCTGGTCTCTTCAGATTGATCTTCTTTAATCAGGATGTCTTGTGCTCCTTTTCTTGTGATCTATAAGTCCCATTCCCAAATTCATACACTAAGACATGAAATCTATTTCAGGTGCAAAATGATTCACAAAACATTACATCAGAAACAGGCCAGAGAAGATAGAAGTGACATGAACTATTCATTGAAGTCAACAGAACTCTGGAAAAAGGAATGTGGGGATTCTGGTCATTCATTAATAGTAGCAATCTTGGTTTTATTTCTTCTGAGAGCAGAGTCCAACAAATATAGTAGAACATCACCATTTTCCACAATAGCTTTCAAGTAACCACAGCTAGATTTTGGCTTCAGGAAAGGAAGTCTGCTTATGAGAATGATGGTGATGGCAAATGACAGCAATAATCATGATGACGATGTTTATTTCAATGATGCTGATAGTAGTGATGAGGATGTTGACAGTGAAGATGGTGGTGGAGAACATGATGATAATAAAGACAATGCTCAGTGTTAATGATAAATATGATTGTAGTGTTAATGATAATTCTGATGGCTGTGATTATAGAGATGGCAAAGAAGATGGAAATGATGGTAATGCACATAGTATCTGTTGATAGTAAATATTAATAAATTGATGATAGTAGTTCTGGTGGTGATTGTCATGGTGATGATGAGAAGACTGTGGTGATGGTAAAGAGTAATAAGATGATGATAGTGATGGTAGTGACGATACTGTGATGAGGACTATGGTGCTATGGTTGGGATGATGATGGTGATAATAAAATAAGTGATATTGATGCTGATTAATAAATAAATGAAATGATCATGAAGATTAATAAGATTATAATGGTCATGATAGTGATGATTTTGATTGTGGTGATTATGAAGAAGACAATGATGAGATGACAATGATAAATAAAATAGTATCTATTGCTTCCATGTTGGAGCTTCATCATGAGTAATACAATAATCAAATAAATATGGAACTCAAAGACTGAGTTATGCTTAGTGAACTGAATGTATTATAAGCAGTGGTTACACAAAGATGTAGATTTGGAACCTGAGTATGTTGAAGAATTCCACTGAAGAGGAGAATGTGTGGAAGTAGATTCTGGAGTTCTTACTCTTGGACCTAGGTTAGGTGAGGTGCACCTGAAATGGTCTTTGAAAAATCAGAGGGAGAGAAGAAGGGACAGAGATAGAGAGAGACAGAGAGAGAGAGGGAGAAAAAAGACAAAGAGAGAGAGAAAACTCCTTGTAGCTTGTGAGCTGTAACTTCCAGTAAGCTTCTCCTAAACCTCTATACATAGTTGGTGTTTGTATCTCCTTATACAAGGAAAAAATTATCCAGCTATAGTATGGATTATTAACAAGGGATTGGGCCATGGGAATAGACAAAGAACTACAGAAATACTGAATGGAGGATTTCATGACTTACAATTCAATCTTCCTAGTCCAACTGTCAAGTCTTTAACTATAAATGGAGCACATTGGAATAGAGTTCATAGGTTTGTTTTAGAGACTATATGAAATACTCAAAGCAATGCAATAGGTACGCTAAAATCCTATTTTTTCTGTTGATAGTAATGATGTATACAATCTATGATATGAGAAATAATGGATATAAAATGTGCAACAAGAGGACAATAATTGCTTCAGTGTTCCATTTGATATGTGATGGCATTGAACAGAGAAAGCTTTGGATCTAGAAACTTCCTTCTTGGTACACTATATACATAATTTAAAAGGGATCAGAATTCATTAGGGCCAGGAGATGTCTTAGTGGGTAAAGGTGTTTACTTTCAAGCTTTAAGACTTCCTTGACTTGTCCTCTGATATCCACACACACAAGCCACATATGTTCTCCTATTTTCCTGTAAGTCTGTGCTTGTACACAAAATCAATAAATGTACATCAAAAATCTAGAATTCAAAAACATCAATGACCACTCAGGTAAATGATTATTATTATAATTTCTTGAAGTACTTACTATGCCTCAAATGCATGTTTAGTCAAATTTATCCTGTCCTTCATTAATACTCCAGAACCAGGTGGTGAAAATTATAACTGTTTTACACACACACACACACACACACACACACACACACACACACCCACACACACATCTAGATATCTGTTAAATCCATTTAGTTCATCAGAGAAAGGACTGAAAGAGCTTGAATGGGCTTGAGACCCCATATGTACAACAATGCCAACCTACCAGAGCTTCCAGGGCCTAAGCCACTAACCAAAAGACTATACATGGACTGACTCTGGGCTCTAACCTCATAGGTAGCAATGAATATCCTAGTAAGAGCACCAGTGGAAGGGGAAGCCCTTGTTCCTGCCAAGACTGAACCTTCAGTGAACGTGATTGTTGGGGGAAAGGTGGTAATGGGGGCAGGATGGGGAGGGGAATACCCATGTAGAAGAGGTTTGGGAGGGGATAGGGAGATGTTGGCCTGGAAACCAGGAAATGTAATAACAATTGAAATGTAATAAGAAATACTCAATTTAATAAAGATGGAGAAAAAGAAAAGAAAAAAAAAACCTCAGGTGACAGCAGATGTTTTGGATTATGTGGAGAAAGAGGAATACTCTTTCAGTGTTGGTGGGATAGCAATCAGGTACAACCACTCTGGAATTCAGTCTGGAGGTTCCTCAGAAAATTTGCCAGAGTACTTCCTGAGGACCCAGCTATACCACTCCTGGGCGTATACCCAAAGTAAATGCTCCAACATATGACAAGGACATATGCTCTGCTATGTTCATAGCACCCTTATTTATGATAGCTTGAAGCTGGAAAGAACCCAAATATCCTTCAACAGAGGAATGGATATAGAAAATGTGGTTCTTCTACACAATGGAGTACTAGTCATCATTAAAATCTATGACTTCATGAAATTCATAGGCAAATGTGTGGAAATATAAAATATGCTGAAAGAAGTATCCCAATCACACATTCACACACACACACACACAGACACAGACACACACACACATCTAGATATCTGTTAAATCCATTTAGTTCATCAGAGAAAGGACTGAAAGAGCTTGAATGGGCTTGAGACCCCATATGAACAACAATGCCAACCTACCAGAGCTTCCAGGGCCTAAGCCACTAACCAAAAGACTATGCATGGACTGGCGCTGGGCTCTAACCACACACACACACACACACACACACACACACACACACACACACCAAAAAAAAGACCAAAACAAAACCACACATAGTATGCATTCACTTATAAGTGGATATTAGCTCCAAAGCTCAAATTACCCAAGATATAACCTACAGGCCACATGATGTTGAAGAAGGATGACTAAAGTTTGATTGCTTTAGTCCTTAAAAGGGGAAACAAAAATATTCATGGGAGGAAATATGGAGACAAGGTTTGGAGCAGAGCCTGAAGGCATGACCATTCAGAGCCTGCCCCACCTGCTGATCTAGCCCATATACATACAGCCACAGAACCCAGACAATATTGATGAAACCAAGAAGTGCATGTTGATAGGAGCCTGATATAGTTGTCTCCTGAGAGGTTCTGCCAAAGCATGACATATACAGAGGCAAATGCTAACATCCAACAATTGAACTCAGAATGGGTTCCCCATCGGAGGAGTTAGAGGAAGGATGAAAGGAGTTGATGGGACTTGCAACCCCTTAAGAACAACTATACCAACCAACCCGAACTCCTAAGGACTAAACTACCTAAAGAGTACACATGGACAGACCCGTAGCTCAAGCTACATATGTAGCAGAGGATGGCCTTGTTGGGCACCAGTGGGAGGAGAAGCCCTTGGTCCTGTCAATGCCGGACCCCGCAGTGTACAGGAATATCAGGGTGAGAGGCAGGAAGGTGTGGGTGGTTGTGGGGTACACCTCACAGAACGGGGAGGGGGATAGAATAGGCAGGTTATGGATGCGAAATTAGGAAAGTGGATAACATTTGTAATGTAAATAAAAATAAATAAAAATATATCCTGTTAAAAAAAATAGAAAAAAAGTAAATAAATTTTTCAGACAGGACCAATTATGGGTCAGAGCTTTGACTGTGGGAAAACAACCACAAACCTCATTTGATGGATTGTCTTTCTGCTGATGGTAAGCTCTACAACTTCTCTCTCTGTGCTATAGGGCCTTTCATCTAGGGTCCCTCTCTTTGTGTCCTGAGAGTCTTTCACCTCCCATATCTCTGGTAAATTCTGAAGGGTCCTTACAACCTCTTACCTCCCAAGATAGCCTGTTTCCATTCTTTCTTCTTTTGTCCGAAAAAAGAAAAGCTGCAGGGATGGAAATGGAGAAGATCCTGAAGAAAAGCTAGTCTAGAGACATGCCCAATTTGGGATCCAGCTCAGGGGGAGGCCCCAAGGACTGACACTATTACTGAGGCTATGGAGCACTCACAAAAAGGGACCTATCATGATTGGCCTCCAAAAGACCCAACAAGCAGCCAAAAGAGTCAGATGCAGGCAGATATATGCACCCAACCAATGAACAGAACCTGCTGACCCCTCTGGTTGAATTGGGGAAAAGCTGGAGGAAGCTGAGGAGGGCAAGCCTGTAAGAGGATCTTCAGTGGCAATTAACTTAGACACTGAGATCACTCAGAAACTCGCTCACCAACCAGGCACTATACACCAGCTGAGATGAGGCCACCAACACATATACAGCAGAGGACTCCTGGATCTGGATTCAGTGAGAGAAGATGCATCTAACTCTTAAGAGACTGAAGGCTCCAGGGAGTTTAGAGGTCTGGTGGGATGGGTAGGGCAGATGTGGTATGTGGGGTTCCTGTGGTGGGTGGGATGGGAACATCCTCCTGGAGACAATGGGGGTGGGGAGGATATATCAGATATGGAACTGTTGGAGGGTGGACTGAGAGGGGAATGCAATCTGAGTGTAACAAAAATAATAAAAAAGAAAATAGTTTTTTCACATCATAAAATATATCCTGATTATGGTTTTCCTTCTCTCTGCTTTCTTCCCATCTAGATCTATCCGCTTTCTGTCTTTCATTAGAAAACAGACATGCTTCTAAAGGATTAGAATATACCATACTAAGTTATCTATGGGGGCATATGTCTACTTCCCCTTTCACCTCCAGGACTCACATCTGGTGCAGACCTTGTGCATGGTGCCTCAGTCTCTGAGTTTGTGAGTTCAAAAATGTTTCTTTCCTGTTGTGTCTAGAAGGCCTTGTTTCCTTGGTTTTCTCTATGTGCTCCAGCTCTTGCACTCTTTTAGTTTCTTCTTCCACAGTGTTCTGAGAGCCTGAGGGGAATACATATGTATTTTTAATTCTGCAAAATTCTTACAACTTGGAAGAAGCGAGCCTAACTAGCTCCATAGATCTAAAGCTCAGGAGTTGAATTTTAACTAGATACAATTCTTTTTGCGTTAATTTTCAACACTAAATGGGTGCACCCAAGATTTTTTGAATGTGTTTGAAAACATGGTGGTCCTTTGTCTGTGGGCATGTGTATTTTCTTGCACAGTGTTGTCATTAGCATATTCTGTTTATCCATGTCAGGCTGTAAGGCACAAATACTAGGAAATAATTTATTAAAGAAACAAAGAAAATACTGAATAAAGACCATCATTTACTAATATTACATGCTAATTTGAACATTTCAATATTCATTAAAATAACTTGTTCTCTTTGTCAGAATAGATATAATATTTCTAATCAAGTGGCTCTATTCACATAAATGAAGAAAAGATAAATATGAACTGTTTTTAAGTTGAAAATGGGTTGCATACTTAAAGCTTGTAGACAGTTCTCTGATGTAATGATTGCATGTTTGTTACCAGTACAAATTTTAATGTTCCTCTGAGCTTTGTCCTCCTCCCTGTGTGTAAATGAAAACCACAGGTAAACACTGCCACCTTGTGTCACATTGCTTAAACTTGTAATTGTCGTGGAGAATTGAAATAAATTCTTTTAGCATTGAGACACTTGTTAAGCAGAAAAGAAAGAGGGTTTTTGTTGTTGTTGCTGCTGCTGTTGTTGTTGTTTTCTTTTTTAAAAAATATATATTTCCCCTTCTCTGCTACTTCGAGATTCCACACTTCTCTGTCTACACAATATTATGTTCTTTTTCTCTATTTCAAAAAATCCACAAAATGAAAATCAAACCAAAAAACAAAACACAGCAAAACAAAACAGAACAAAATAAAAAAGCCCAAAGAGCTAGTAAGACAAAACAATGACAAACCAAAATGAAACAAAAAGCATGGGCCTGCTCCAGAGAGTGATTGGAATACCCAGCGACACTACTGGAGAAAACTGATTCTCTCTTTCCCAGAAGGTATTTATTGCAGACATCTTGCTTCTTGGGTAGGGGTGAGAGCCCTTGTCCCCTACCTATTCTCAGTGATGGGATCCCATTTGACTTGAACCTGTACAGTTCTTATTACCAATCTTTGTAAGTTCATATGTGAATCAGTCCTGTTGTTTCTGGAAAACACTGCTTCTGGGAGGTGGGCATCTACCTCCTCTGACTCTGACAGTCTTTCTACCTCCTCTTGCACATATCTCCTTGAACCCCAAGGGAGGGCTTTGTTGAGGACCTCCCATTTAGGACTGAGAGTGCTCCAAAGTCTCTCACTCCGCACATTGTCCAGTTATGTGTCTCTGTGCTAGTTCACATATACTGCAAGAAGAAGCTCAGAGAAGGGTTTTTTTTTTTCCCTTTTTTTTTTTTTATTAACTTGAGTATTTCTTATATACATTTCGAGTGTTATTCCCTTTCCCGGTTTCCGGGCAAACATCCCCCTCCCCCCTCCCCTTCCTTATGGGTGTCCCCCTCCCAACCCTCCCCCCATTGCCGCCCTCCCCCCATAGACTAGTTCACTGTGGGTTCAGTCTTAGCAGGACCCAGGGCTTCCCCTTCCACTGGTGCTCTTACTAGGATATTCATTGCTACCTATGGGGTCAGAGTCCAGGGTCAGTCCATGTATAGTCTTTAGGTAGTGGCTTAGTCCCTGGAAGCTCTGGTTGCTTGGCATTGTTGTACTTTTGGGGTCTCGAGCCCCTTCAAGCTCTTCCAGTTCTTTCTCTGATTCCTTCAATAGGGGACCTATTCTCAGTTCAGTGGTTTGCTGCTGGCATTCGCCTCTATATTTGCTGTACTCTGGCTGTGTCTCTCAGGAGAGATCTACATCCGGCTCCTGTCGGTCTGCACTTCTTTGCTTCATCCATCTTGTCTAATTGGGTGGCTGTATATGTATGGGCCACATGTGGGGCAGGCTCTGAATGGGTGTTCCTTCAGTCTCTGTTTTAATCTTTGCCTCTCCCTTCCCTGCCAAGGGTATTCTTTTTCCTCATTTAAAGAAGAAGTGAAGCATTCACATTTTGATCATCCGTCTTGAGTTTCATTTGTTCTAGGGATCTAGGGTAATTCAAGCATTTGGGCTAATAGCCACTTATCAATGAGTGCATACCATGTATGTCTTTCTGTGATTGGGTTAGCTCACTCAGGATGATATTTTCCAGTTCCAACCATTTGCCTACGAATTTCATAAACTCGTTGTTTTTGATAGCTGAGTAATATTCCATTGTGTAGATGTACCACATTTTCTGTATCCATTCCTCTGTTGAAGGGCATCTGGGTTCTTTCCATTTTCTGGCTATTATAAATAAGGCTGCGATGAACATAGTGGAGCACGTGTCTCTTTTATATGTTGAGGCATCTTTTGGGTATATGCCCAAGAGAGGTATAGCTGGATCATCAGGCAGTTCAATGTCCAATTTTCTGAGGAACCTCCAGACTGATTTCCAGAATGGTTTTACCAGTCTGCAATCCCACCAACAATGGAGGAGTGTTCCTCTTTCTCCACATCCTCGCCAGCATCTGCTGTCACCTGAGTTTTTGATCTTAGCCAATCGCACTGGTGTGAGGTGAAATCTCAGGGTTGTTTTGATTTGCATTTCCCTTATGACTAAAGATGTTGAACATTTCTTTAGGTGTTTCTCAGCCATTCGGCATTCCTCAGCTGTGAATTCTTTGTTTAGCTCTGAACCCCATTTTTTAATAGGGTTATTTGTTTCCCTGCGGTCTAACTTCTTGAGTTCTTTGTATATTTTGGAAATAAGGCCTCTATCTGTTGTAGGATTGGTAAAGATCTTTTCCCAATCTGTTGGTTGCCGTTTTGTCCTAACCACAGTGTCCTTTGCCTTACAGAAGCTTTGCAGTTTTATGAGATCCCATTTGTCGATTCTTGATCTTAGAGCATAAGCCATTGGTGTTTTGTTCAGGAAATTTTTTCCAGTGCCCATGTGTTCCAGATGCTTCCCTAGTTTTTCTTCTATTAGTTTGAGTGTGTCTGGTTTGATGTGGAGGTCCTTGATCCACTTGGACTTAAGCTTTGTACAGGGTGATAAGGATGGATCGATCTGCATTCTTCTACATGTTGCCCTCCAGTTAAACCAGCACCATTTGCTGAAAATACTATCTTTTTTCCATTGGATGGTTTTGGCTCCTTTGTCAAAAATCAAGTGACCATAGGTGTGTGGGTTCATTTCTGGGTCTTCAATTCTATTCCATTGGTCTATCTGTCTGTCTCTGTACCAATACCATGCAGTTTTTATCACTATTGCTCTGTAATACTGCTTGAGTTCAGGGATAGTGATTCCCCCTGAAGTCCTTTTATTGTTGAGGATAGCTTTAGCTATCCTGGGTTTTTTGTTATTCCAGATGAATTTGCAAATTGTTCTGTCTAACTCTTTGAAGAATTGGATTGGTATTTTGATGGGGATTGCATTGAATCTGTAGATAGCTTTTGGTAAAATGGCCATTTTTACTATATTAATCCTGCCAATCCATGAGCATGGGAGATCTTTCCATCTTCTGAGGTCTTCTTCAATTTCTTTCCTCAGTGTCTTGAAGTTCTTATTGTACAGATCTTTTACTTGCTTGGTTAAAGTCACACCGAGGTACTTTATATTATTTGGGTCTATTATGAAGGGTGTCGTTTCCCTAATTTCTTTCTCGGCTTGTTTCTCTTTTGTATAGAGGAAGGCAACTGATTTATTTGAGTTAATTTTATACCCAGCCACTTTGCTGAAGTTGTTTATCAGCTTTAGTAGTTCTCTGGTGGAACTTTTGGGATCACTTAAATATACTATCATGTCATCTGCAAATAGTGATATTTTGACCTCTTCTTTTCCGATCTGTATCCCTTTGATCTCCTTTTGTTGTCTGATTGCTCTGGCTAGAACTTCAAGAACTATATTGAATAAGTAGGGAGAGAGTGGGCAGCCTTGTCTAGTCCCTGATTTTAGTGGGATTGCTTCAAGTTTCTCTCCATTTAGTTTAATGTTAGCAACTGGTTTGCTGTATATGGCTTTTACTATGTTTAGGTATGGGCCTTGAATTCCTATTCTTTCCAGGACTTTTATCATGAAGGGGTGTTGAATTTTGTCAAATGCTTTCTCAGCATCTAATGAAATGATCATGTGGTTCTGTTCTTTCAGTTTGTTTATATAATGGATCACGTTGATGGTTTTCCGTATATTAAACCATCCCTGCATGCCTGGGATGAAGCCTACTTGATCATGGTGGATGATTGTTTTGATGTGCTCTTGAATTCGGTTTGCCAGAATTTTATTGAGTATTTTTGCGTCGATATTCATAAGGTAAATTGGTCTGAAGTTCTCTTTCTTTGTTGTGTCTTTGTGTGGTTTAGGTATAAGAGTAATTGTGGCTTCATAGAAGGAATTCGGTAGGGCTCCATCTATTTCAATTTTGTGGAATAGTTTGGATAATATTGGTATGAGGTCTTCTATGAAGGTTTGATAGAATTCTGCACTAAACCCGTCTGGACCTGGGCTCTTTTTGGTTGGGAGACCTTTAATGACTGCTTCTATTTCCTTAGGAGTTATGGGGTTGTTTAACTGGTTTATCTGTTCCTGATTTAACTTCGATACCTGGTATCTGTCTAGGAAATTGTCCATTTCCTGAAGATTTTCAAATTTTGTTGAATATAGGTTTTTATAGTAAGATCTGATGATTTTTTGAATTTCCTCCGAATCTGTAGTTATGTCTCCCCTTTCATTTCTGATTTTGTTAATTTGGACACACTCTCTGTGTCCTCTCGTTAGTCTGGCTAAGGGTTTATCTATCTTGTTGATTTTCTCAAAGAACCAACTTTTGGTTCTGTTGATTCTTTCTATGGTCCTTTTTGTTTCTACTTGGTTGATTTCAGCTCTGAGTTTGATTATTTCCTGCCTTCTACTCCTCCTGGGTGTATTTGCTTCTTTTTGTTCTAGAGCTTTTAGGTGTGCTGTCAAGCTGCTGACATATGCTCTTTCCTGTTTCTTTCTGCAGGCACTCAGCGCTATGAGTTTTCCTCTTAGCACAGCTTTCATTGTGTCCCATAAGTTTGAGTATGTTGTATCTTCATTTTCATTAAATTCTAAAAAGTTTTTAATTTCTTTCTTTATTTCTTCCTTGACCAGGTTATCATTGAGTAGAGCATTGTTCAATTTCCACGTATATGTGGGCATTCTTCCCTTATTGTTATTGAAGACCAGTTTTAGGCCGTGGTGGTCCGATAGCACGCATGGGATTATTTCTATCTTTCTGTACCTGTTGAGGCCCGTTTTTTGACCAATTATATGGTCAATTTTGGAGAAAGTACCATGAGGTGCTGAGAAGAAGGTATATCCTTTTGCTTTAGGATAGAATGTTCTATAAATATCCGTTAAGTCCATTTGGCTCATGACTTCTCTTAGTCTGTCTACATCACTGTTTAATTTCTGTTTCCATGATCTGTCCATTGATGAGAGTGGGGTGTTGAAATCTGCCACTATTATTGTGTGAGGTGCAATGTGTGTTTTGAGCTTTAGTAAGGTTTCTTTTACATATGTAGGTGCCCTTGTATTTGGGGCATAGATATTTAGGATTGAGAGTTCATCTTGGTTGATTTTTCCTTTGATGAATATGAAGTGTCCTTCCTTATCTTTTTTGATGACTTTTAGTTGGAAATTGATTTTATTTGATATTAGAATGGCTACTCCAGCTTGCTTCTTCTGACCATTTGCTTGGAAAGTTGTTTTCCAGCCTTTCACTCTGAGGTAGTGTCTGTCTTTGTCTCTGAGGTGTGTTTCCTGTAGGCAGCAGAATGCAGGGTCCTCGTTGCGTATCCAGTTTGTTAATCTATGTCTTTTTATTGGGGAGTTGAGGCCATTGATATTGAGAGATATTAAGGAATAGTGATTATTGCTTCCCGTTATATTCATATTTGATGTGAGGTTATGTTTGTGTGCTTTCATTCTCTTTGTTTTGTTGCCAAGACGATTAGTTTCTTGCTTCTTCTAGGGTATAGCTTGCCTCCTTATGTTGGGCTTTACCATTTATTATCCTTTGTAGTGCTGGATTTGTAGAAAGATATTGTGTAAATTTGGTTTTGTCATGGAATATCTTGGTTTCTCCATCAATGTTAATTGAGAGTTTTGCTGGATACAGTAATCTGGGCTGGCATTTGTGTTCTCTTAGGGTCTGTATAACATCAGTCCAGGATCTTCTGGCCTTCATAGTTTCTGGCGAGAAGTCTGGTGTGATTCTGATAGGTCTCCCTTTATATGTTACTTGACCTTTTTCCCTTACTGCTTTTAATATTCTTTCTTTATTTTGTGCGTTTGGTGTTTTGACAATTATGTGACGGGAGGTGTTTCTTTTCTGGTCCAATCTATTTGGAGTTCTGTAGGCTTCCTGTATGTCTATGGGTATCTCTTTTTTTAGGTTAGGGAAGTTTTCTTCTATGATTTTGTTGAAGATATTTACTGGTCCTTTGAGCTGGGAGTCTTCACTCTCTTCTATACCTATTATCCTTAGGTTTGATCTTCTCATTGAGTCCTGGATTTCCTGTATGTTTTGGACCAGTAGCTTTTTCCGCTTTACATTATCTTTGACAGTTGAGTCAATGATTTCTATGGAATCTTCTGCTCCTGAGATTCTCTCTTCCATCTCTTGTATTCTGTTGGTGAAGCTTGTATCTACAGCTCCTTGTCTCTTCTTTTGGTTTTCTATATCCAGGGTTGTTTCCATGTGTTCTTTCTTGATTGCTTCTATTTCCATTTTTAATTCCTTCAACTGTTTGATTGTGTTTTCCTGGAATTCTTTCAGGGATTTTTGCGATTCCTCTCTGTAGGCTTTTACTTGTTTATTAATGTTTTCCTGTGCTTCCCTAAGTGTGTTCAGGTCTTTCCTGAAGTCCTCCAGCATCATGATCAAATATGATTTTGAAACTAGATCTTGCTTTTCTGGTGTGTTTGGATATTCCATGTTTGTTTTGGTGGGAGAATTGGGCTCCGATGATGGCATGTAGTCTTGGTTTCTGTTGCTTGGGTTCCTGCGCTTGCCTCTCGCCATCAGATTATCTCTAGTGTTACTTTGTTCTGCTATTTCTGACAGTGGCTAGACTGTCCTATAAGCCTGTGTGTCAGGAGTGCTGTAGACCTGTTTTCCTCTCTTTCAGTCAGTTATGGGGACAGAGTGTTCTGCTTTCGGGCGTGTAGTTTTTCCTCTCTACAGGTCTTCAGCTGTTCCTGTGGGCCTGTGTCTTGAGTTCACCAGGCAGCTTTCTTGCAGCAGAAAATTTGGTCTTACCTGTGGTCCCGAGGCTCAGGTTTGCTCGTGGGGTGCTGTCCAGGGGCTCTCTGCAGCGGCAGCAACCAGGAAGATCTGTGCCGCCCCTTCCGGGAGCTTCAGTGCACCAGGGTTCCAGATGGTCTTTGGCTTTTTCCTCTGGCGTCCGAGATGTGTGTGCAGGGAGCAGTCTCTTCTGGTTTCCCAGGCCTGTCTGCCTCTCTGAAGGTTTAGCTCTCCCTCCCACGGGATTTGGGTGCAGAGAACTTTTATCCGGTCTGTTTCCTTCAGGGTCCGGCGGTGTCTCCGGCAGGGGTCCTGCCGCTCCTGGGCCCTCCCCCACGGGAGCCCAGAGGCCTTATACAGTTTCCTCTTGGGCCAGGGATGTGGGCAGGGGTGAGCAGTGTTGGTGGTCTCTTCTGCTCTGCAGCCTCAGGAGTGCCCACCTGACCAGGCGGTTTGGGTCTCTCTCTCACCGGGTCTGGGAGCAGAGAGCTGCTGCGGGCCGGGATCCTCAGAGAAGGGTTTTAGACATAGATAAATGCTTTCTTTTCTTTCTCAAGGGAAGAGGATTATAAATGTAGGTTAAAGAGTTACTTACCAGACATTCAAATAAAGATTCTGGAAAGACTCTTGTATGATCACTTTTATCTATGCAGACAATTCATGCTTTCTGTCTGGTAACACATTTCTTTTTCATTTTTCATTGTTATCATCACATAAAACTATTTGCAATTAACTCAATTGTTGGAAAGCACAATTTAAGAGTTTTTAAGTTTCTGACTGGCAAGTTTATTGGACTTGAAAATGTTCAGGTCAAAACACTTCAGATTATAAAAGATGGAAAACCACAGGTGGCCTTAAAAACAGCCTGGACTGATTGATCTCTAGCCAATGGTCTAGAGAACCAATTAAAATGGAATTTGCAGGGACCTGAAGAAATGGCTTAGCACTTAAGAGCACTGGTTGTTCTTTCAGAGGATCTGGGCTTGACTCCCAGCAACCCACATAGTGGCTCACAGCCATCTGTGACTCCAGACACAGAGGAATCTGATGACCTCCTCTGGTCTCTGCCGGCACCAGACATGTGCATGAGACACAGACATGTATGCAATCAAAATACCATTACACATAGAATAAGAATATTTTAAAAGGTATGGGAGAATGGAAGAACAGCTATTCGTCAAGCCAGGGACTGAGGGTTCAATCTCAAGTGCCAAACCTAATGATCCAAACAAAATTTGAGTGTATAGATTTGAGGGTCCCTTAACCAGAAACCCAGTTACTTAGCTCATGCTTGTGGACTTACTGGGTACAAGATCTGAGGCTCACACTCTTAGACTGGAAGGACTCAAACATCTTAGTTTGACAGTCTTGTCTGAGGACCCACTGAAGAGAAAGGGAATGTCTGGGATCTTCTTCTTCTTCTTCTTCTTCTTCTTCTTCTTCTTCTTCTTCTTCTTCTTCTTCTTCTTCTTCTTTAGTTCTCTTGGGCAAAAGGAAAAGTATCAGCGTGAGGAAGGTCCTAGAGTAAGGTGGGCCAAGTAAGAAGGGCATAAGAATGTACCCTTTGCTCTAGGAAGCCTTAGAACCTCCAGCTCTTACAAAAGGGTTCTTAGACATGCCCCTATGCCAAAGAATGGCCTGGTTGGGCACCAAATGGGAGAAGTCCTTGGTCCTGCCAAGGCTGGACCCCCCAGTATAGGGGAATGTCGGGACTGGGGGGAGGGAGGGGGTGGCTTGGGAGAGGGAACACCCTTATATAAGAAGGGTGAGGGATGGGAGGCTTATGGACAGGAATCTGGGAAAGGAATAATATTTGAAATATAAATAAAAATAACCTAATAAAAATATTTCATAAAACAACAACAACAAAAAACAACAAAGGCATCATGAATTTTGAAGGCACGTGAATATAATCTTAAATTAGGTAACCTAGACCTAAAAGTACATACATAGCATTTACTTATTTATAAGTTGGATATAAACCACGAATTAGCGGATAACCATGCTATAATCAAAAGACTCAAAGAAACCAAATGACAAGGAGGGCACAAGGGAGAATGCTTGAATCTTCCTCAGAAGGAGAAATAAAATAGATAATGGAGGTGAATGTGTGGGAGAGAGGATGGTGTGGGGCACAGATCCAAGGGGCGGTCCGATGTAGGGAGAACAGATGATAGAGAATGGAAATTGGTGGTGGGGGTGCAATGTTTAGGAGCACCTGAGACCTGGGATGGAGGAAGTCTTGTTAGGGACTATGGGGGTCATTCTAGCTGAGACACCTAGCTGTGGGAACTATTGATCCTGAAATAGCCACTTTCTGTACCCAGGATGGACTCCCAGTGGAGGGATAAGGTAAGTTACCTACCTAAAAAACCTTCAACCCAAAATATGGCCCACCTATAAGTTCTACAAGGACAAAGACAGAGCAGAGATGAAAGGAGTTGCCAACCAATGACTCTCCCATTTGAGATCCATCCAGACTGCAAGAATCAATCCTTGACACTATTAATGATACTCCGTTAAGCTTGCAGATAGGAACCTAGCAAAATTGTCCTCTGAGAAGCTCCACATAGTAGGAAATAGGTGCAGAGACTTGCATTGAAACATTAGATGGAACTTTAAGAGTCTTGTGGCAGAGTTAGGGGAAGGATTAAGGGACCTGAAAAGGATAGAAATGCCACAGGAAGACCAATAGAGTCAACTAACTTGCACTCTTGTGGGCTCTCAGAGACTGAATCACCAACAAAAGAGTGAGCATAAACTGGACCTATGCTTCCTATACAAAAGTAGCAGACACAGAGCTTAGTCTTCATTTGGGTCCTCTAACAATTGGAGTGCGGACTGTTCTTGAGGCCGTTGCTCACCTATAGGAGTTTAGTATATCTGTCCTCTGAGAGGGTCCAACTGAAGTTGAAATTTCCCATTTCTTTGGAAACATCGTCATGTCACTTGATGTTTTCTGGAAGCTGTCTTGTGAGAGGATGTTTTGCTGAAGCAGACATATGAGAGAGCATGTGTTGTTTTGCTGGATCAGATGCTTGAGAGGGCAAGTGATGTTTGGAGAGAGTATAAATGGAACCCCATGAACTTCAAGGTTGCTCTTGCATTGTGATAGAACAGAATGCTTCACTGGTCTTCAGTAGTCCGTATTCTTCACTGGGTTTCATTGTTCTTTAGTAGTCTTCTTTGGCTACGCAATGCTTTTGGTATTAACTGGCTATGCAATGCATCACTGGTTTCATGTCTTTTACTGTTTTTTTTTTTTTTTTTTGGCTTGTCTTTGTTGGTTTTCACTTTGTAGAGAGAAATGCACCAAATAACTTCTAGTAATATTCCAGCTGATTCTGGCTGCTTCCACTGACTCATGCCAATTTGGTGGAACCCTGTAGTTCTTGCTGGATTGAGATGCTGTTACTGATATTTGTTACTGTTACTTGGTATTTTCTATTGAACTAGATCAATAATTTCCTGACAATAGAGAGTGGAATTGCCTCAAAGAACTACTACTAAACTGGTCCACAACCTCCTTTTCCTGTTAACATTCTTTCTCTGGTCAATGGCCTAGAACAGAGTTTGAAGCATTTATGAACCTTAAATAAAGTAGATTTAGAGAACTTAAGCCTAATGTGGTTTAAGCATAATGGGCAACTTTGTTTCTAATGTAATAGAGGAAAAGGCAAGTTTTGATGGGATGGCAAGGTTGTTTAAGGAGGTAGGCCAAATAGCAACAACTGTGGCTGGGTAGCTCCTGCCTTGCTAATGGAGGGGATTTTCTGGTATTACTTCATAATTTCGTGTATAACACTATAAAATTTTTGGTGGGAAACTTGAAAACTCAATTTGTCCATGTTAGAAAGGATTTCAGAGTTGCCTCTAGAGGTAGAAGTGCTTGGAAAGCAAAGAGAGCCAGTGGGAATAGAGCACCAGGGTATAAGCTTTGTGTCTGAAACTGGGAATTTACCACACAATGAGAGAGGGAAGCAAACTAGGCTTCATATATTTTACTACAAGGTGCCCAGAGTACCTCTGTGAGACAAAGTGCCAAGAAGAGCAGGAATCAGTACTGGCACAAAACGTTAGTGTTGAGCTAAGTGTACTGTTAGGGGATTTGCTTGGGACTGCACAGTCACTTTCAGCCTTTCCAGTCTTTGTGAAACATATGCCTACTAATGATAGTAGTCAGGCTAATAATTGATTGACATGGCATCCAAAAGAAATACTAGATTCAAAGGATTTTTAAAGAAGCTATTGTAGTGTGCAGTTTACATCCTTCATTTATTAAAGTAATGTTAAGTTACTGGGATTTACAGCATAGAATTATTCACCAAGACTGGAAAGGATTAGTGTCAGATGAGCTAGAAACTGGTCTACAATTACAATGGTTGTCATGGTGGAGGCACAAAGCCACAAAAATAGAATAACATAATTTATCATGGGGGATAAATGTTGCTAAAGATCAACTTCTTGGTGAAGGGTATTATGCTGACTTCCAAGAACAAGACCAATCTGACGATGTTATAATTGAACAATGTTGTTTTATGGCTTTAAGAGCTTGAGTTATGAATGAGGAGCTTGGGAAAAGATCCTCCCTCATTTACTAAGACAATAAAGGTCCTGCAGAAGCATTTTCTGACTTTTTACAGAGATTGGGTTTGGCTGTAAATAGAACCATAACAACCTAAAGCCAGATAGTGATTGATATAAAGCTTGGCATTTGAAAATTAAAATACTGCATGTAAGAGAGCAACCAGAGTATCGAAATCGCAAGGGGCCTCATAGATGAGTGGTTAAGAGAGACAACGGGCATTGGTTCTTAAGAGCATCACACCATTATAGCTATTCTTTGCCGACCATGCTCTGCTAGTCTTTTCTGGCCATACAATACTTCAGTGGTCTCACATCCTTACTGGTCTTTGCTGGTCTTCCCTGATCTTTCCTTGCTGTACAACACTTCACTGGTCTTCACTGGTCACATGATGCTTTGATGATCTGGTTTCTTGGCTGGGTTTCACTGGTCTTCACTGGCCATGCAATGGTTTGCTGGTCTTGCTTCTTCCAAGGTCTTCATTGGCTCAAGAACACTTTGCTTGTCTTAACTTCTTCACTGGTTTTTGCTGTTCTTCACATTGTAGAAAGGCATCAAAGAACTTCTTGTGACAGTCTAACTGATTCTGGCCACTTCTGCTGACTCATGCTGATTTAGAGGAGCCTTTTAGTTTCTGATGGATTGTACCACTACTACTAAATTGTGTTTGGTGTTTGTTATTGAACTAAACCACTGGTACCCTAAAAAAGAGTAGAATTGCCACAAAAAACTAGTACTAAGCAGATCACACAACCCCCTTTTTCCTATTAACCTTTTTTCTCCCTTACCTCCAGTTGGTGAGCTAGAAGGGGAGTGGAAGCATATAAGAACACCAAGTCAAGTTGGTTTAGAGAAAAAGCTAAGCTTGCATCCACCTAGTAGTAACCAATGGAAACAGATGTAGAGAGCCACAGTCAAACATTAGGTGGAGTTTGTGGAGTCTTGTGGAAGAGTTAGGGTAAGGATTGAAGGACCCAAAGGGGTCAGGGACTCTATAGGAAGACCAAAAGAGTCAACTAACCTGGAACACTGGGGGCTACCAGAGAATGAATCATCAACCAAAGAATGAGCATGGGCTAGACTTGGGCCTCTGCACATATGTAACAGATGTAAAGTTTGGTCTTTTTACGGGCCCCCAATGGCAACTGGAGAGGGTGCTGTCCTTGATTCTGTTACCGGTGTGTGGATCCTGTTCCCACAGCTGGACCCATTTGCCTGGCCTCAGTGGGAAAGGATGAGCCTAGTACTGCTGAGATCTGATGTGCAAGCTGAAAGGTGGATAGAGTATGTATGTGTGGGGAGGGAGGAATGAGGGAAGGATCTGCATGAGGGAGTAGAGGGGGGGCTGATATTGGGATATAAGGTGAATAAAATAAAATAAAATGAAAATTATTTCACCTAAATTTTCAGCACAAAAATTAATAGATATAAAGCATAGAACTCTAAAATAATATCTGGACTGCATGCACACATACATGCACAGACACACAAACTACATTTTTTGATTAAATGCACATTAGAAGTATATAGATTGATTTGCATTAGTAAATATTCTTTCTGTTTTATTTTTTGCTACTTTAAAGGTACTAAAGTCTGAAAATCTAACACTATTTATTGCTTCAGTAATTAATGTGTAAATGGAATTTAGACTCAAAACACACTAGGTTCTAATGCTATTGGAAGTATTTATACTGTTGAAAGATTTTTTCCATGTAAACTCAATTTGCATATCTATCATTCCAAGATACATCAGTCAGGATAAATCTCCAATTGGTATAAAAAATTGGTCACCGTATGGAAAACTTAAAACACTGCAGGAAACATAGCTTTGAGCATAATCTCATTACCTTTCATCTGACTACTTTGGTTAAATAAGGAAATTTACAAAATAGTACACATATAGTGATATTTCTTTGAAATTGTATGTAAGAGTATGTATACTGTTGACTGCTGAGTAAAAAATGTTAAATCTTTAAGAACTGGTATCTGATTTATAATATTAAGAGATAATTAACATAACATGAAAACCTCAAGTTTCTCTTCTAAACTTAAACAACAGGAAGACAAGAACAAACATGACAAACATACCAGCAGAAGAATATCCATGTCATTTATGGCATCTTCAGGAGTCTGGACAGCAATCTGAACATGAGTCCAGATGCCTGGGTGGATATCCATGTTTTTGTCATCTCCTCAAGGTATCTTTAACCATACAGATCTGGATGCAAAGAATGGGGTCATTCAATTTGTGATTACTGGATAGAATTATCATTACTTCACTTCTATATTGTCTTGTTATCTTGGACTGAAACTTCATACCAGAGGGGGAAGGAAAATGCTACAGTCTACATTGGTTATAGCAAGTAAATGTGTAATCTTGAGCAGAGGTGAAAATTTTATACACCTTTCATCAGAAGAAAAAGAAAAGACTATTTTAGATGGGCATGGTAGGACTGATACTCACTAAATGGGGTTGATCTGTGGTCTCTTAAGCCAGAGATGGTGGTCTGAGGCTCCAACGGTCAAAACAAGTATGCCTGAGGCACCCATGACTTGAAGGACATTATTGGAGCACTCATAAGCAAAGCTTAATGCCTTTAACCCACAGAGTCAGAGAAGTGGGTTTAGCGATACACAAGTCAGAAGTAAGAGGTCTGAGGCATGCCTAGGGAGATAGGAAAAAGGGGAAATACAAAGCATCAGTGCCAGAAGAGAAATATTTGAAGACCTCTTTGCAAAGGGTGAAGATCTGAGGACTCTATAGTATGAAACTACTATGTCTGGGAAGGTAGAGTTAAAAAGTTCTGTTCCCTCTTTGCCACAAGATGAACCTCCTAGATCATGTACAGTCGGTGAATTCCAAGCCCCACCCCATAAGCTTCTAATTTTCCATCAAAGGCTAGAATGTCTATACATTGTGGTGATTGTATTTAGGACACAAAATACTCTATCATTTTTTCAACTCAAAATCACAGTGTAAAATACACATCTTCTGAATGTCTCTGGCAGGCATGACAGAAGTTTTAGAATTCTTCTAAGAAATTCTGTGGTAGTTTCTAGATCAGTGTCACCCTCAAGTTTATGTTCATCTATACAGTTCTCAGTATGTAGGGCAGGACCTTTCTATTTTGTGTGACCAGATTGAAGGTAGTAGCCTGAATTATCCTCACCTTACTACTCTTGGGACCTTGGTCCAGAATGTTCTGAATGCTCTTTAGTCAGAAGAGTACTTTCCAGAATATGTAGGTTAGAAGTTCTATTTCTAAAATCTGATAAGCATATGCTGTATATATGAGATTTGCTTGATCACAAAGAATATATGAAGCCCACTTTTATTAGAGTTAAATATGTGAATGTCCATAGATTTGATGGGGGCAGGTGAGACACCATGGGGGCAAAGGGGGTATATCTGACATTCTATTCAGTAAAGTAGCAAGGTATAAGAAGTCTTGGATATGAGGGGAAGCATTGAAGCACACATATCATGAGATGCACTTCTGCAATATTTTTTCAGAGGGATAAAGTCTCTGGCTATATTCAGCAAAAGAGGAAAGCAGATTTTCCCTTGGGCAGGCAGAAAGTGAATGCTTTGTGGAGCAGAAGAATGTTTCAAAACAGCTTCATCAGCTTCCAACTCTTCACTGTTGAGAATATCCATATCTCATGCGGGCTGTGTGGTAGGTAAGGCAGCAACCATTGCATTATTTTGCTAGGTTGAAAGGTTACTCTCAACTTGATTTTCTCCTCAAAATTGTGTTCACCATCTGGGAATTGGCAGGAAGGATGGAGTTGTTTCATTTCTAGTGACTGGATTAAAGGGAGATGTCCTAAGTTTCAAGATTTGCTTGCTATGTTGGGGTTCAGGGACAGAAAACCAGAATTGACCAAAGTCAACTTGGTCCCATAATCTTTTGGTGAAAGTAAGACAGATTTTGATTTCATTTGTAAGAAGAGGAAGGTAGGAGATCTTGTCGGGTAGAAAAGAAAGGTTTACAAAGTCCTGGGTCAAATGAGGTAATCCTGAGGCCTGTTTGTTCACAAGCGTAATGCAGTAGACTATAGGTACGAGTTAGAAGACTATACCAGACAATTGTAAATATCTGAGGCTACTATGGTTAATGGAGCAAAATCTATAGCCCTTTTATACAGAGATGATAGGTCTAAACCCTTCTTGGGCAAAAGAGGAAAGGTTCGGGCTGCCTTGGGCATTAGGTTTACTGGCCCCTTAAAGGGAGTAAGACTTTTTGAATGAAACTAAATGTCTAAGGGTAGTATGGGCAGAGGCACATGGCCTAAATCCCACTTTAGCAAAGAAAGAATATATATATATATATATATATACACATATATATATATGTGTGTGTGTGTGTGTGTGTGTGTGTGTGTGTGTGTGTGTGTGTTTGAGAAGACAAAAGAAATAGTTCTGATATTCCTTTCAGAACGCTGATAAATTTGGGACACTTGATCAAAAGTGGGAGGTTCAAAACCCCTTTAACAGAAAGAGAGTATTGGACTCTACCCTGGTGAGAAAAGGTAATTTTTGAAGGCCTTGTGGGCTGGAGGTGAATTGTCTGAGGCTTTGGGCAGGTGAAGATGGATGATCTCAGGCACCTCAGTCAGACAGGTTCATATCAGGCTCTCTTGGTTAGAGGTAGAACACATCTCCTGTCAAATTATACAGAAAGTTATGGTCTAAGCAATAATCTTTAGGAATGGAAGGCTATTATTACAGAGTTAGAGAGAATAGCAAAGTCTCAGACCACTTAGGGCTGAAGATGGGGGTCACGGGTTAGTTTGAAGTATATAGAGAAATCCTGACAATTCCTAATCAGTTTCCAAAACTTCACCACAGTTTAGAATGTTCTCTTTTCTAGGCATACTCTGCCAGGTCTGTTACCAAGCTGAGCATTCTTCAGCAGTCTGGATAGCAGTCTTAATATCTATATTTTCTTGAAGCATATGATCAGTTATACAAGTGTATACATGAAGGATGATGCCTCTTTATACTGATGACTAATATGAAGGCACATGATGTAAATTTAGGGCTCTGACAGCTCATAAAAAGTTTTTTGATGTCTCTTCAGTCACTCTTATGTTTCCTTAGTGGTCTCAGTCAGAGTGAAAGGTCCTAATGCCCTCCAGTAGTGGCATAAATAAGCCTAAGGCCCACATGAATGGAAGTAGATGCTCTGAGAATCCTTTGATCAGAAGGGCAAGTTTCAGTTCACTTTGGACAAAAGGCAAATTTCAAGATCCCTGGACAGATAGGGAATATAGGAAGTTAGAGACCTAAAGTCTACTTTTGACCAAATAGAAATTCTGATGATGCTTCATTAATAGCAAATGGTGTATCTATGAGAAAAATGACACTTTAGGGAGCCAATATTCAGAAGGGAAACTTCCGAGGTTGTCATGAGCAAAGAGGAATTCCTGATGTGCCTTACCCTTGGGGGAATGCCTAGCCATATTTGATCAAATAGCAAGATGCAGTTACTGCGTTGTGCAACAAGTAAAACCTATCAATAGCTTGGGTAGTGGAAGCATGGTATGGCTATGCCTCATTAGTTTTCAACAGTTTTTCCTAGCTTCCATTAGTCATACAGTATGTGGTGTGTTGGGGAGAACAAATAGTAATTAAAACATGTTTCCAAAGGATTAATGGTTGTCCAAGTTTTGATTCTTCTTCAGTGTTGTGTTGAGCTATGAAATCTATGAATGAAAGAAGAGAACACTCAATTTTTGATAACCAGCTTCAATGCAGATGGCTTGAGTACTAATTTTATCTTTCTTGCTTCTGCTCTCTGATGTAAAGGCTTAATGTATGTCATCTAATTGTTTGCAAATATGTTTACCTGGCTATCTTGGTAAGAGGAAATAGATTAAAGGAAAATTTAGTTAAAAGGGAAGATGTGAGGCACTATTGGGCAAAGGTACCAGTTGGAACTTCCTTGGACAGAAGAGGGTAAAGGGTCATAACCCTTTGGTTGAAGTTGACTATCCCTACTACCATGTTTAGGAAGAAACTTCCCTCACACTATTCTTTATCATCTAATGCTTCTTCAGTGTATAGAATTTCCATATCTTATATTGAATAAAGGCAACATCAGTCAGCAACCTAAGTTTTCTTCAAATAGCATAGCTGGCTTTCCCCAGATAAGTTTTCTCTATTAGTTCTTCTTTATGTGTATAGATATGGACATAAATGATGAGATCATTTGATTTCTAGTGACTGAATTGAAGAACATTGTATATGATCCAGTCCGTATTGATACTCTTAGGACCAGAGTAATAAACCAGTGTGGAAAAAGACCCACTTGATCAGAGGGGTGAAGTACATAGCCTTTTAATTATCAAAGAGGGAGAGGGAGAGAGGGAGATGGAGATGGAGAGGGAGAGGGAGAGGGAGAGGGAGAGAGGGAGATGGAGATGGAGAGGGAGAGGGAGAGGTAGAGGGAGAGAGGGAGAGGGAGAGGGACGGAGGAAGATGGAGAGAGAGAGGGAGAGGGAGAGGGAGAGAGGGAGATGGAGAGGGAGGAGGAGTATTTGTTCTAGGTTGTGAGCTTTAATTTCTCTAAAACTTCTTTACATAGCCATTGCTCACATTTCCTTGAACAAGGAAAAAATATCCAGGCATAGCATGAAGTATTTGTCACGGGAACAAAGCTCTGACAAAATCTTGAATAACGGATTTTACAACCTGCACTGCAATCTTCCTAGTCCAATTGCCAGGTCTCTGACTGCAATGTAGGCATATTAGAATAAACTTTACAGGTTTATTTTAGAAAACTAAATTAAATTGGCATTTCAAGTGTTTATAAATTGGATATAGTTTCTAGGTTAAGGAAGGGAGCATGTGTCTACTTCTCAAATATAACGGGTCTCTGTCAGCTCCAAAGATTACCTGATAGGACCTTATTGTCTATAGTAAGAACTATAAACTCCCTATATCTGTATTCTGGAAAAATATGTGACAGCAGAGATGGAGATGTTGAATTGGAAAAAGGAGAGACTGATATCAAGGCAACACCCAGGAGAATGGGGGATGGTGCTAAGATGAGTTGGGAGTATGTGGTGGGTTTTATAGAAGCTTATTAGATGATGTTCAATGAAAAGGTGTACGTTATTCAGACTTTCCAAGAATTCTGCAAAGAAAGTCACCAAATGCCACAGAGTTAAGAGGTTGACTGGATATTTTAGGGGTAGGATAAACCTCTCCGACCAGAGACGAGAGTAGCCTTTCCTTAAAGATATCAGACATTACTGATTAGCTTAAGAGTACTGATATAAATGCCTTCTCTAGTGTGCCACTATTATTGGGGAAATCACCATTTAGATGTATGAGGTTAAAGCCATGTACACATTAAATATTAGGCACTCTTCTTCCTCATTGTAAAATAACATGAAAGGTGATTAACTGATGTTATTGGTATGTTAATAGTGACCATGTTTGGATCACCTCACTCCACACAGTTGCTCAGGAAGCCTAATGAGTGTGCTCACACTGAGATTTGTTGTATATATTTCAGTCAGTTAAACTCGCCATTAGTAGAGCTCATCAAATCCACATGGCTGTTATCTTAAAATCAAGAATTTACTCCCAGAAAAGTTATGAGGAACTTGGGACACAGGTAGTAGTAGTCTTTGTGGACCAAAGAGTATATTCTGGAGAACATACAAGGAATTGTATGCTCTGGAGAAAACACACACACACACACACACACACACACACACACACACACACACTCACATAGGAAACTGAAGTGACATTTGGAGAGAAACAGAGGTACCAGAGATATCGTTGACAGTCATAGATCTGTGGCAGGATGTAAAAGCACTAGCACTCTGTGAGAGTTCATGAGGTTCTTGGACAGAAAGTAACAGTCACAGAATGCAAAGCCAAAATGGCAATCACCAGAGTGAAAGTTGAGGTCCTCATAGTCCTACATACAAGGTAACAAGTAATATTTACAGATCCAATGTCAGAAACTAAATCAACCAACACTGTCAGAGACTGTAAGTTGATACTGAGGGTTATAACCACATAGTAAGAGTTGCAGATTGGGAGGGTAACCGAGTGTGAAAAGTTTGTGGATTGACAGGGGAACATGAAAATACATTCCAAAGAAGAAAAAAAGAATAGAAATGTAGAAATTTGTTAGAACAAACTACTTCAGTCAATGTGATATGAGAGGCTCCATAGATGGGAATCCTCTTGGGTTTTCAGTATCAGATTTAATATATGATTCTGACTGACTTCCCAAGAATTTGGTTAGGCCAACACAGGTTTGAATTTTTCACAAGCACTTTCCTACTCAATGGCCTTTTGAAATAGTTGTAATAACCTTTGTGTGTGGAGCAAAGGTGGAAGAAAGGGTGCAGGTTGCTGCTCTCTGAGCAAAGAGCAAACCATCATAGAGGAGCCAGTTCCTTCTTCCAAGATTAGCCTAACCTTTTCTTACCCTGCTTCAGAAACACAAAGAGTCACCCTGGAGAGGATGTATGCCCAAATTATGTGTGGCAGCTTCAGTGACATGCAGCTATGTTTTGTGCCCTGTGGCTTCCCTAGAAAATCAACTACCTGCAGTTACTAACTCATGTATGTCTGCATGAATGTGAAGGCAACTACTAACTGGGTTACATTTGTTCACAACCTCTAGAGAGTACTCAGGGTCATGGTTAGAAAAGACTTAAAGTCCAATGGCACCACTCAGTACCAAGATGTTCTGTGATAACAGGGAGAACAAAGGGTAGGACAGGGTCTATATTTGCACAGGACAGAGAATTCAGGGGGCCAGTTAACTGGGCTAGGGACAGCATGCCCATTGGAAAGGAATCACAGCTGAATAAGTCATAGAAGTCACTCTAGCATATGTTGTAGTTGTAGCAGATGCTCAAGGACAGACCCAGTTTGACTTTGAGATCAGTTGGATTGCACTGGAAGACTTTGTGTCCCAGACCCTAGCAAGAAGCTGAACTGGCACAGGTGGCAATTAGTACTGGGATGCCACATGAGAGGCATCCAGCCTTGTAAAGTGGTTAGTGTCTACACTTATGGCTAGGTGGCTCAGACAATTGGCTGCAAACTATGAGTTTGCCTTGCGGTTGTTAGTCTGTAGTGATAATTTAGAGGCAGGACTAAGTACACAAGGATGATGATGATTTGTCTGTTCTAGAAGCCATTTAAGGACTCAAATGCCATGTTTAACCCAATTCAGACACTTTGCAATAAGTTCTAGGATCCTAGAGGAGAGGCATATGTTATTCAAAGGAAGAGTATCTATGCTATTGGCCAGGAAGCTCAGACTATCTGATTAGGAAGGTAAAGACCATCGAGACAGTCAGACTAGATGTATTCATGTTTCTGAGAAATCAGAGCAGATTAGCTCCTAGAAGGCTCAGTTGTGAGCACCAAAGGAGCTCACTGAGCTAGGATTGTTAGAGAAGAAGAGACAGAAAGCAGGTCTTTAGGATGCAAGGAGGGTTGTCTTTTTCCTTTGGAAAACAAATTCTCAACATTGAAGAGACCAGCTCCTCTGGAAGATCAGTTCTTAAGTAGAAGAAGGTTTCCTGTTGGGCAGTGAAAAATATTTCCCCATCCACACAGTCAAAAAATGTGAATTCCTCAGGAGTACAGAAAGTACTATGTACCTTGGACACCTAGTTTAGGGATCATGTTAGCATTGAAGTCTCTCTCTCTCTCTCTCTCTCTCTCTCTCTCTCTCTCTCTCTCTCTCTCTCTCTCTCTTCCTTCTCCCTCCCTCCCATACTCCCTCCTTTACTCCTCTTTCTTTACTCTATCCTTTCCCTGTCTCTCTAGGTATGGGTGTGCATAACCCACTTATTCAACTGCTACCTCTGCTGACTTTATCCCTTGTTCTTGAAGGCTAGTTCTATGAGAGAAACTTTAAATCAGATAACTTTTGAACTTCCTTTGATAATGTCATTACTGCAGTGGGAAGGGACTTGGTAAGGCTGTCTTACAGGTTTGGTGCTGGGTCATTGGAGAAGACATGAAGACTCTGGCCCCTCTAAGTTGTCTAAGTGCCTGTTTGACTATTTGAATTATATCATAGTGTCTTCCCTTGCCTGTGTACTGGATTGCATTCATGGGTAAGTTTGATGACTGCTGAAGCAATAGAAAAAAGTCACAGAAGGACTTGAAGACCTCAAGGCCATCACTGGTTGAGGTGATGTGTGAAATGAAGAGAGTGGAAAGATTGGCACCAGAGCTCTTGATGAGACAGAGGAATAATAAGCTCCCATGTCCTGTGGCAGCCATGTCTACCACAGATGCTCAGTGAGCAGGACTATTCATTTGGGGTTTACAAATGTGGGGGTGTGTCCTTATCCCTCCACTGGGATTCCTGCCTGACTACAGGAGGTGTACACTTCAGGCTCCATATCTCCCATTACTAAGAGTTGAGTTAGAGTCATCCCCATAGAATCCTTGGAGCCTAGCCCATCCTGGGTCGCTGGCACATCCTAGAAAGGCTCTCACACTGCTACTATTTTCTATTCTCTCCCTATTTCACACACAATCTCCCACTCCATTCCACTTCACATCCCCTTTTCCATCCAGTTCTACCATCTACCTCATACATCCATTTTATTTCTCCTTCTGAGTGAGATTCAAACATCCTTGTTTGTATCTTTGGGTTTTTTTGTTGTTGCTTTTTTTTCTTCCTTAGCTCTGTGAAGTGTAGCATGGATATCCTGTACTTTATGGCTAATATCCACTTAGAAGTGAGTACATACCATTTTTGGGTCTGGGTCACCTCACTCAGTATGATATATTCTAGTTCATGCATTTGCCTGCAAAATTCACAATGTTTTTGTTTTTAATAGGTGAATACTATTCCATTGTGTAGATGCACCATATTTTCTGTATTGATTTTTTTAAGCTGGGGACATCTAGGTTGTTTCCAGTTTCTGGATACTATTATAAAGTGGCTATGAACATAGGTGAACAAGTATCTCTGTGATGTAGTGGGGCATCTTTTGGGTATATGCCCAGGAGTGGTATAGCTGGGTCTTGAGGTAGAACTATTCCCAGTTTTCTGAAAAACTGCCTAATTGACTTCCAAAATGATTGTACAAGTTTGCATTCCCAACAGCAGTGGAGGAGTGTTCCCTTTGCTCCACATCTCCATCAGCAAGTGCTGTAATTTGTCTTTTTAAAAAATCTTAGCTATTCTTCCAGGAGTAGGATGGAATCTTAGACTTCTGTAGCAAAATGAGTACCTAAAACAGCTGACCTATTAAGAGTTGTTGCCATTAGAAGACACCTCCTTACTCATCCACATCCTTTAAGGTTCTGGTAGAATGCATGGATTTGAGATTAATGAAGTCTTTCATTCTGCCTCTCTAAGTCATAATGTCCCTATGTGAAGGTACCCTGTAATTACATGTGGAAGATATTGTAGGGAAGGACTTTAACAGAGGTGCAGGTATTGAGTAGGGGAGGTGTTTCACATCCTGTTTTGTGTCCTGGAGAAAATTCAAAGCATAAGAAACCTGGAAGCCATTTCAGAATATGGTACACATGTTGCAAGTGTGAAAGGACCATCCTAAGTACACATAGGCCAGGTTGGTTTGTATATAGTAGAAGTCTTTTAAGGGACTAACCTTCAGCAATAGCCTAGGTGAGCACAGGAGGCAAGTAGTGCTGGCATCTAAAGACAAGACATCAGGTCATCAATGGAAAGCTTGACAGTTGGCTAAAACTGTAAGGACTGTGGGAGATCAGTCTATTGGAAGATGTGGCCTACTGTTGCTGAGAACTCAGAACAGGCTGTCTTGTCACTTTTTAGCAACAGAAGAGCTTCATTTGGTTTGGTAGAGAGGGAAAGTGGGGAAGCAATGATGTGGTTGTTTGTAGGCCACACTGTGTGTGTGTGTGTGTGTGTGTGTGTGTGTGTGTGTGTCCATAGTCTGATGGGAAACTATTTCCTACACCTCCTGTGTCCACTGACTTTGTCCTTTGCTCACATAAACAAGTTTTATGAGAGAAAACTGGGTGAAAGCAACTTGTTTTATTGAACACACTGGGAAAGTACTGAGTAAGAAATGTCTGAAGGTGTGGTATTGGAGTTCTGACGGGAGGCATGAATTCTATCTATGGTCTCTTGCATATGTTTAGCTACCTGTCAGTCAACACATTAGAATGGAATTAGAATGCCTCCTTTGCAAGTGTTCCAGGCTTCAGTTATAGGTAGCTGGATGGTCATTGCAAATAAATGAGATCACAAGTTCCAGAGAGACTTGTATTCCTTTGAAAGAAATAATCACAATATCCTGAGAGGCCATGGTTTGGTGGAATGAGGTATAAAATTGAGGAACTGGGAGATATTGTGCTAAATACTGAGATCATCATGGTTATCTAGGAATCATAATGAAATGTTTGTGGTCCAAGTCCAGGGCTATGCAGATATGTAGCAGCTGGTATGTAGTGTTTATTTTTGGATATTTTCTTGTACACAGATCAGGGTTCTTTGCAAGCTGTCTTTTCAGCCAGTATTGGCTGTGCCTGCTCCCTGTTGAATAATGGCCCAATCTTTTGGAGAGTAAAAGTAGAAGATCTGAGGAACCTGTATGCAAAGTGACAGTCTCAAATGCTGAGTGTAGCTGAAGGAATGAAAATAAGTTATAGATTGACATGGGATCAGAAAAAAAAAATCCAGCAAGAGAAAAAAGAAAAAATGCCAACTTTATTAAAACAGATGAACCTTTCCCATCATGGTGATGAGAGTAACTACATAGGATTCAGGTTTGGTCTCTGGGTCAGACTTTGTAAGCTTTTTGATATGTTCTCCCTTCACATTTCCTCCACTGTGTGATTGGTACTGCTCTCATCACCCACTGTCAGATAATCTCTTTTTCCTGCATGCCATTTTGTAATAGCTGCAAGCTCCTCTGGTTTGAAGGCAATAGCTAGAGCAAGGAGCAGCCTTTCTTAAAGTTGTCACTTCCTTTTTCGATATCAGTCAACATTCTCCTTTCATGTTTCAGAAGGAGTAACATTTTGTCCATAGATGGAAATGTGCCTAGCAGAGGTGAATCAAGATCAGTGCACTGTAGATATTTCACTGACCTTGGTTCTACTAGCAAACAAAAAATCTATAAGAGCTGACCTATGCTTAAGTTCAGATACCTGGCTTCCCCCACCCTTTTATTTGTCCACCTTGCTTAATATCCTTAGAGTATACCTAGGGTTAGTGTTATGAAAACCACTCTGCTACCCTCTCCCATTTTAATGTGGTCCTCATGTCAAAGCTGTTATGTACTTATAGGTGAAAGGTTAGTACAATGCCTAAATTTGACACATGACAGAGGTTGGGATTCAGTATGCTGGATAGCAGAAGGGCTTTGTGCTCTATATGCATTATGTGGAGAGGGAGTGATGCTTCAGACAGTAAGAAGCCATAGCAGAGCATATGACATGTCTATCAGGTGTACAATAACAGCCTTAAGATAGGATCAATGGTCCATGTTGAAAGCTGTTTAGAGACTGTGACCTCAGAAGGAGTACAGGAGCATGGTTGGCAATCAGAGATGGCATACATAAGGAGAGTCATCTGTCTTTTAATGGAGTAGATGTTTATGCTTATTTCTGAGCATCCAAGAGCATTTGTATATTAAGTGTCAGAACTGACTACTGGAATGTGTAGCCTGGTACTGATGAGAACTTAGATCAGTCTATTTCCAGGGACCTCATTTGTCAATATCAGAGGCTTTTGTGCACTAGATGTGATAGACATGGTAAATTAAAAAGCAATAATGAAGCTGCCTGTAGAACACATGGAGAGTGATTTGAAGAATTAGAGGTGGACTTCTGTAGGTTCAGTCCTTAAGGAGAGGAAGCCTTTGTGTTTGGTAGTGAAAAATATTTCCCAAGTAAATATGGTAAATCCTGAGGAATCCAGAGAGGACTAGGTGTCAGAAATTCTCTCTCTCTCTCTCTCTCTCTCTCTCTCTCTCTCTCTCTGTGTGTGTGTGTGTGTGTGTGTGTATGTGTCTGTCTGTCTGTCTGTCTCTGTGTATGTTTTTTATATGTGTACTTATATGTGTCATGTAGACTTGTTTTGAAACCCTTTTGTTGGATCCAGACAGATCCTTGATATAAATCTGAATGAAAGAAATTCTATGGTTCTTTTGAGTATGTTGGAGCTGTAATGAGAAGGGACTGGGATGACATTGTGATGCTGACATCCTGGCCAGAGCTGTAAAGACTGGGACTCTTTAATGTGTCTCAATATCTGTCAGTCTATTTGAATAGCAACAGAGTGCCTTAACTTGGGTATGTGCTTGGCTTCAACCCTGGGTGGTATCTGATTATCCCCTGAGGCAAAGCAAAGCTATAAGTCCCAAAGCAATTTTGGGGACCTTTCAGAAAAAGGAAAAATATACCTTGTATTTTTGGGAGGATGGGTAGTGAGGCACAGAATGGACAGAGATTATGATAAACCATAAGAATATAGTGGCAGTCAGATAGTCTACAGGAGATGTTTGTGAGCCCATGCCCATGACTAGACAGTCAAATAGCAATTGAGGTGTTTGTTTGAATTTTTTTGATATATTTTCCCCCTGATGAGGAGTATGTACATCTTGTCATTTCAGCAGATGTTGGTTGAATATGCCACCTGTTGAGAAATGTCACAGGCTTCAGAAGATAGACAACAGTTTGCATTCAATTCCATAGCCAGGGTTACTGATGGCATGGTATGTGGACAAGATGACCAAAGCATTTGGGAAGCAACTGTCATTCCTCTTTAGATTCCAGGCTCTATTCTGAGAAACTGGAGCCCTTAGAGGTACATCCCTTTGGATATGTTTTTTTTTTTTTTGCTGTTATCACCAACAGGCTCATTTTTTTCTAGTTTGTGCCTGTCCCCACCAGCGGGGACCCAGTTATTCAGGGTCCCGAAGAGGCTTTCTACCTGTGGGCCAAATGGGGGTGAAGAGAAGAAGGAGACCAAGCAAAAGTTCTGTTGTCAAGGTCTCGTTTATTGGGGTGAATGTTACAGCTTTTAAGGCTTTCAGGTAGGGGGAGTGTCCTTTGTGAAACACGAAGGATGGAGGGGCGAGGGTATAGGCAGTGATAGCAGGAGGCAAAGAGGTCAGGCGGTAGACGATGAGGTCAGGAGGTGGAGACACCGGGTGTTGACTCAGGAGATAACTGGTATCTGCTCAAGCTGAGGCATCCCTTGAATGTTATCTTCCTGTGCCATAAATTCATGGGAGAGGCTTTTGTCCAACAATCTTAAGACTTATGGCAATCATCTTTGGGGTGAATATCTGTGGCCAAACAGCCCAGAGTCACCTAGCCACTTTGAGCCATGCAGTCAAAAAGCGGCCAGGCCCAAATCCAATACGGCTCCCTACATGTGCCTATTCCAAGACATAGGAGATGGATGATATGGGTAATTGTCTCTCCCTGATAGCTGTCAACTTCTTGCAGTTTTCAACATATGGGTCATGACCTCGTTGTATGTGGGGGCGGGGGAGTCATTCATTGCTAAAGTTATGAAGTAGCAATGAAAATAATTTTATGTTTGTGGGTCACTACAACATGAGGAACTGCATTAAAGTGGTACATCATTAGGAAGGCTGAGTGTAGAACAATAGCATAAAGACTCTCATGAAATGTGGGTTCATCAAGTGAGCATAAATATGAGCCGGCAGATAGAAGTAGATGCATTAAAGCAATTGGTAACTTAGGTCAAAACATATTTGAGTGTGTAACAACAGTTGCAGTTTCTGATTGTAATTCTACTACATTTTGTATTACTAACTTTAAATATAATGCCAACCTTAAGGATTGGGAAGAATTTCAATAATATTTGAAAGGAAATTCTACTGTCAGAAAGGATATTGAACAATTACAGTACTAAGTGATAGACACATTCATAAAACAATTTCCATCTGACAATGCATCTGATGTTAATGGAATATTAGCTGATAAATTATCTGTCATGAATCTTAGAACTTTACTATAGAATAAGACTCATGTAGCTGGAGGAGGTAGTGTTGCTTTACTTATTAGTATTGTTTTAATTGGCATTGTTGGATTGGCTATTTACCAATGTTGCTTTCATAAAAACACTTTGCAAAATCTATGTCTATGGTTTTTGTTCTGAAGATCCTGGCCGCTCTTCCAGTGACAGATATTGCTCCTTTAGGATTAGTGTATATAGGATTCTAGGGCATTAAGAGGGCATATTTCTTGCTAGTGAAGCATTTCTGTCTAGTAGAAATAAGTCCTCTGTAATTTATTTGACCTCAAGGCTAAATCACCTGGCTTAAGTCAGAAGTCCATCTCTGAATGGATTGTCTCCTGGGAGTCTGGTGCAAAGCAACTGAAATGAGGTCTTTTACTTAGTGGAGAAGAAAGGAAGTAGACCTTGGGCAAAAGAGGCTTGGCATTCCTAGGGGCAAGACTTTCCTGAAGCAGACATTTATGATGCTTTTACTAATTTCTGGTGATTTTCTTATCAGGGTTTGAATGTCAATTATGATAACTTCAAAACATGATAAGCATCTTCTGTTGGCTTGAGAATCCTAATGAAAGTTCAGTTCAGGTGACCATGGTGACATACTTGTAAGGCAGGTAAGGCTCCAGAGACCTTGGCCTGGTAGAAACAATGAATATACACTCTCAGGCTCTGACTTGGACATACTTTTCATGAATGTGAAGTTCTCTGTGCTCACAAATATTGAACTGGTGCCTATGTAAGGGTGAAAATTTCCTGGGCTTTCTTCTGATTATATAAAATAGAATATGTTGTGACTGACTATGACCTCTCTTCCAGTTAGAGATGTTTGATAACTTTAGTAGTTCTATTGTATTGTCCTTGTACCTTGATAGGGCACCATTGGTATTGGTAGAATATCTTAGTCTCATGAAGATAGGAACACTGAAGGGAATTTGTTGCCAATCTTGACTCAGGCTTGGAGGCCAACCTTTGGCTAGAAGTGAC
The DNA here is from genome assembly GCF_021556685.1 of Rattus norvegicus. Lineage (NCBI taxonomy): Eukaryota > Metazoa > Chordata > Mammalia > Rodentia > Muridae > Rattus > Rattus norvegicus. The sequence continues at coordinate 48,475,516 of NC_141554.1, read as the reverse complement.
CACAACAATAGGTTGTCAACTGAGGATCTGGTAGCAAGCATTAGTTTGGATGTTTTGCTCAACAGAGGCCAAGATAGGGTTCGGCAAGGGTATTTTTTTCTTCATGAAATTTAGAACCCATTCTCATGACCATAAATGAAGATAGCTATTGGGATGCAGTGTTTTATCTTTGGATTTTTTCATCCCTAAATCAGGGCCCAGAATAACAGATTCTTTTGACAGATGTTTGTTGGGAGATTATTGTAGGAATAACATCCATTGTGAAAGATGGCCAGAATCCTGCACTCATCCCTCTTGCCATTTTCTTAGATAGCACAAGCTGTAGTTTATGGACAAGATGAAAAAGTGTTTTTGTGGTGGCTGCTCCTTCCACTCAAAGTCTGGTCTGAGAAACTGGATATCTCATAGGTACACATATCTTTTGCTGTATTTGAAGTGATTGATTTGACAGTCAAAAACCCATTTGGAGATGGTGATTTTCCCCTCTAACAGTTGCCAAACTTCTATGCTCTATGGACTCTAGAAGATTTATTCTGATATGGCTCCACAGGGTTGGCAAATCCATGGAAGACTGGCCACTATATAGCTAAACCTTGATTCTGGAATCAAGATGACAACTGAAACTCATGTTCATATATCAAATTAAGAATGTTGCTGTATCGGGGCTGGGGATTTAGCTCAGTGGTAGAGCGCTTACCTAGGAAGCGCAAGGCCCTGGGTTCGATCCCCAGCTCCGAAAAAAAGAACCAAAAAAAAAAAAAAAAAAAAAGAATGTTGCTGTATCAAATACAGAGGCGAATGCCAGCAGCAAACCAGTGAACTGAGAATGAGACCCCCGTTGAAGGAATCAGAGAAAGAACTGGAAGAGCTTGAAGGAGCTCGAGACCCCTTATGAACAAAAATGCCATGCAACCAGAGCTTCCAGGGACTAAGCCACTACCTAAAGACTATACATGGACTGACCCTGGACTCTGACCTCATAGGTAGCAATGAATATTCTAGTAAGATCACCAGTGGAAGGGGAAGCCCTTGGTCCTGCTAAGACTGAACCCCCAGTGAACGTGATTGTTGGGGGGAGGGCGGCAATGGGGGGTGTGGAGAGCCGCAATAACATTCGCCACCACAAGATGGCGCTGGCTTCCACTGCGCCCCACGTGGAAAGCCGGGATAGCATTTGCCATTACAAGATGGCGCTCTCCCAATCATATTGTTTGAGGGGCAATATGTGCTCTGAGATTTAGTAACTTTTTTTTACAAATATGGATGCTCTTGCATTTGTGGCATAGATGTTCATAATTGAGAATTCAGTCGACTGAGGTTTTTTTTCTTTAGTAACTTGAGTATTACTTATTTACATTTCGATTCTTATTCCCCTTCCCGGTTTCCAGGCCAACATCCCCCTAAACCCTCCCCCTCCCCTTCTAAATGGGCTTCCCCTCCCCATGCTCCCCCAATTACCAACTTCCCCCAGCAATCACGTTCACTGGGGGTTCAGTCTTGGCAGGACCAAGGGCTTCCCCTTCCACTGGTGCTCTTACTAGGCTATTCATTGCTACCTATGCAGTTGGGGCCCAGGGTCAGTTCATGTATAGTCTTTGGGTAGTGGCTTAGTCCCTGGAAGCTCTGGTTGGTTGGCAGTGTTGTTCCTATGGGGCCTTGAGCCCCTTCAAGGTCTTCCAGTCCTTTCTCTGATTCCTTCAACGTGGGTCCCGTTCTCAGTTCAGTGGATTGCTGCTGACATTCGCCTATGTATTTGCTGTATTCTGGGTGTGTCTCTCAGGAGAGATCTACATCCGGTTCCTGTCAGACTGCACTTCTTTGCTTCATCCATCTTATCTAGTTTGGTGGCTGTATATGTATGGGCCACATGTGGGGCAGGCTCTGAATGGGTGTTCCTTCTGCCTCTGTTCTAAACTTTGCCTCCCTATTCCCTGCCAAGGGTATTCTTGTTCCCCATTTAAAGAAGGAGTGAAGCATTCGCAATTTGGTCATCCTTCTTGAGTTTCATGTGTTCTGTGCATCTAGGGCAATTCAAGCATTTGGGCTAATAGCCACTTATCAATGAGTGCATACCATGTGTGTTTTTCTGTAATTGGGTTACCTCACTCAGGATGATATTTTCCAGTTCCATCCATTTGCCTATGAATTTCATAAAGTCATTGTTTTTGATAGCTGAGTAATATTCCATTGGGTAGATGTACCACATTTTCTGTATCTGTTCCTCTGTTGAAGGGCATCTGGGTTGTTTCCAACTTCTGGCTATTATAAATAAGGCTGCTATGAACATAGTGGAGCATGTGTCTTTGTTTTATGTTGGAGCATCTTTTGGGTATATGCCCAAGAGAGGTATAGCTGGGTCCTCAGGCAGTTCAATGTCCAATTTTCTGAGGAACCCTTATACTGATTTCCAGAATGGTTGTACCAGTCTGCAATCCCACCAATAATGGAGGAGTGTTCTTCTTTCTCCACATCCTCGCCAGCATCTACTGTCACCTGAGTTTTTGATCTTAGCCATGCTCACTGGTGTGAGGTGAAATCTCAAGGTTGTTTTGATTTGCATTTCCCTTATGACTAAAGATGTTGAACATTTCTTTAGGTGTTTCTCAGCCATTCAGCATTCCTCAGCTGTGAATTCTTTGTTTCGCTCTGAACCCCATTTTTAATAGGGTTATTTGTTTCCCTGCGGTCTAACTTCTTGAGTTCTTTGTATATTTTGCATATAAGCCCTCTATCTGTTGTAGGATTGGTAAAGATCTTTTCCCAATCTGTTGGTTGCCATTTTGTCCTAACCACCGTGTCCTTTGCCTTACAGAAGCTTTGCAGTTTTATTAGATCCCATTTGTCGATTCTTGATCTTAGAGCATAAGCCATTGGTGCTTTGTTCTGGAAATTTTCTCCAGTGCCCATGTGTTTGAGATGCTTCCCCACTTTTTCTTCTATTAGTTTGAGTGTATCTGGTTTGATATGGAGGTCCTTGATCCACTTGGACTTAAGCTTTGTACAGGGTGATAAGCATGGATCGATCTAAATGCTTGTTTTTCTTCTGTCTTTGCTGATCTTCACTTCAATGAAAGAGCACAGCTGAGAACTGTTTCATCCCTCCATGTCCTTTCTGCTGACTTTTCTAAGGCTGAGGATTGCCTGTGTGTTCTAGGTCATGCCACCACTACTGTTACCCAGACTCTACCAAACTAGACTGCTGTTGTATCAGTGAAGTATTTGTGAGTGCTGACACTGCTGACTCTTGTGGACTAAACTGTTGAATTCCTGAAGATGCAAGTTGCTCCAAAGAAACATATCTAAACAGGTCTACTTCCCCATAGTATCTCTTTCCTACTACCTCTGGTAGATGATGGGCTAAAAGGGAGGTTAAAGTGTTCATCATTAAATGTAGATCAATTGGAAAAAAGTAGAGTTAGAAAAATTAAATTAAATAACACAAGCCAAGACAAAGGATTGTATGGTGTAAAAATGTCTTCATCTTGATCTTAACATGGGAGTGCTACCAAGAGTTCTACCTTCTTCTCATCTACCTGACACCTTCCCACATTTAACATGTGCAATGGATAAAAACAAAATATAACTCCTATGTAGATATATTCAAAGAGGACTATTCTATGTTTAGATAGAACTTTAATGCCCTAATGATAGATATAAATATAATTACAAGTACATAAGTAAATAGATATAGTAAATAGAAGTCAGGCAGGCAGGCAGGCAGGCAGGCAGGCAGGAAGGAAGGAAGGAAGGAAGGAAGGAAGGAAGGAAGGAAGGAAGTGGAGAGTGGTGATGCCACTCTAGTAGGCAGATTACAGTCTCACACAATATCCAACTATATTCAGACCATCAGATAATTTATACTCTGAGGGTTAAGAAGAATCTTGTAAATAAAATGTTCAGTCACAAAGACAAGCCACACATGTCAAAAACATGTTCCTCCATAAAAACATATGAATAACAAGAGCTGGAATAAAAACCTCACTCATACCTACTATGCCTGGAAGGAACATGAAAACACATTCCAAGAACAATTGTGTTTTAAAGAAACTGAGGTACGACAGTCTTATATTTCCCTGTAGGGTTCTTAAAAGCACACAGAATTCCGCTCACTGTTTTAGATTGCTTTCTAACAAGACGGTAGGGAAGAAAAATGAATGGGATGGGAGGGATGGGGAGGAGATGGGAAGAAAGGAAAAGAGGAAAGGATGGGAGGAGGTGAGGGAAGGAAAGACAAACAACTAGCAAAAACTGGTCCATTGAGGAAGCTTGGTAGTAGAGCATTTTTTTGCATAGCATTTGCAAGGTCCTGGCTTCAGTGTCCAGCATCACCAAAAAAGCAACACAATTTTATATACACTGAATTTAAATGTACATGAAATGTTGCAAAAGAGAAACAGGATGGTAGCACATGCTTATAATCCCAAGAACTAAATGGAAGCAGGAAGAAACAGCATTCTGGGCTAGCATCAATTACATAGTAAACTGAAAGTCAGCATGGCTACATGAGACACAATCTCAAAAACAAACAAACAAATAAACAAACAAGCAAACAAAATACAGAAATAATTTATTACAAAGTATTATAAGAAATTATGAAGAAAAAATAAGTATATCAGTAGGGCATGGTATTGCATGTTTATGATCCCAGTATTTGAGAGCTAGAGGTAAGAAGGATCAAGAGTTCAAGGTTGTCCTATCTACATAAAAAGTTCCAAACCAAACTGGAAGATAGGTACACTGGAGCTGCAGGTCCCCTGCACTCCAGACACTGCCAGGACCTGAAGGGACCAGATCAACAGTTCTCTGCACCCAAATCCCATGGGAGGGAGAGCTAAACCTTCAGAGAGGCAGACATGCCTGGGAAGCCAGAAGACACTACACTCTGCCCACATTTCTGACTCCAGAGGAAAACAACTAACACCATCAGGGACCCCCCTGCACGAGGGCTCCCAGAAAAGGCTGAGCAGGCCCTCCCGGTTGCCGCTCTCACAGAAAATTCAAAAGGAACACCCCACGAGCAAACATAAGCCGAGGGACCACAGGTAAGACCAACTTTCCTGCTCCAAGCGACCTGCCTGGTGAACTCAGGACACAGGCCCACAGGAACAGCTGAAGACCAGTAGACAGGAAAAACTAAACACCCAAAAGCAGAACACTCTGTTCCCATAACTGGTTGAAAGAAAACAGGAAAACAGGTCTACAGCACTCATGACACACAGGCCTATAGGACAGTCTAGCCACTGTCAGAAATAGCAGAACAAAGTAACATCAGAGACAACCTGATGGCGAGAGGCAAGAACAATAACCCAAGCAACAGAAACCAAGACTACATGACACCACCAGAGCTCAATTCTTCCACCAAAGCAAACACTGAATATCCAAACACACCAGAAAAGCAAGATTAAAATCACATTTGATCATGATACTGGAGGACTTCAAGAAAGACATGAAGAAATCCCTTAGAGAAACCAGGAAAACATAAATAAACAAGTAGAAGACTATAGAGAGGAATCAAAAAATCCCTGAAAGAATTCCAGGAAAACACAATCAACCAGTTGAAGGAATTAAAAATGGAAATAGAAGCAATAAAGAAAGAACACAGGGAAACAGCCCTGGATATAGAAAACCAAAGGAAGAGACAAGGAGCCGTAGATACAAGCTTCACCAAGACAATGGTAAAAGATAATGTAAAACGGAAAAAGCTACTGGTCCAAAACATACGGGACTTCCAAGACTCAATGAGAAGATCAAACCTAAGGATAATAGGTATAGAAGAGAGTGAAGACTCCTAGCTCAAAGGACCAGTAAATATCTTCAACAAAATCATAGAAGAAAACTTTCCTAACCTAAAGAAAGAGATGCCCATAAACACACAAGAAGCCTTCAGAACTCCAAATAGATTGGACCAGAAAAGAAACTCCTCCCATCACACAATAGTCAAAACACCAAATGCACAAAATAAAGAAAGAATATTAAGAGCAGGTCCGCTGTGAGTGAGACACCGCTAGAACCTGAAGGGACGGACCAGAAAAACAGTTCTCTGCACCCAAATCCCGTGGGAGGGAGAGCTAAACCTTCAGAGAGGCAGACACACCTGGGAAACCAGAAGAGACTACACTCTGCCCACATTACTGATTCCAGAGGAAAACACCAAAAGCCATCTGGAACCCTGGTGCACGGAAGCTCCTGGAAAGGGCAGTGCAGATCTTCCTGGTTACTGCCCCCAGGGGGAGCTCATAAGCAACACACCATGAGCAAACTTGAGCCTCGGGACCACAGAGGAAATCACCAAATGCCATCTGGAACCCTGGTGCACGGAAGCTCCCAAAAAGGGCAGTGCAGATCTTCCTGGTTACTGCCCTGCAGAGAGCTGATAAACAACACCCCACGAGCAAACTTGAGCCTCAGGACCACAGGTAAGACAAACCTTCCCTGCTCCAAGCGACCTGCCTGGTGAATTCAAGACACAGGAACAGCTGAAGACCTGTAGATAGGAAAAACTACACGGCCAAAAGCAGAATACTCTGTTCCCGTAACTGGCTGAAAGAAAACAGGAAAACAGGTCTACAGCACTCATGACACACAGGGTTATAGGACAGTCAACCCACTGACAGAAATAGCAGAACAAAGTAACACTAGAGATAATCTGATGGCGAGAGGCAAGTGCAGGAACCCAAGCAACAGAAACCAAGGCTACATGGCACCACCAGAGCTCAAGTCTCCCACCAAAGCAAACACGGAATATCCAAACAAACCAGAAAAGCAAGATCTAGTTTCAAAATCATATTTGATCATGATGCTGGAGTACTTCAAGAAAGACATGAAGAACTCCCTTAGAGAAACACAGGAAAACATAAATAAATAGGAGAAGCTTACAGAGAGGAATCACAAAAATCCCTGAAAGAATTCCAGGAAAACACAATCAAACAGTTGAAGGAATTAAAAATGGAAATAGAAGCAAACAAGAAAGAACACATGGAAACGACCCTGGATATAGAAAAACAAAAGAAGAGACAAGGAGCCGTAGATACAAGGATCACCAACAGAATACAAGAGATGGAAGAGAGAATCTCAGGAGCAGAAGATTCCATAGAAATCATCGATTCAACTGTCAAAGATAATGTAAAGCGGAAAAAGTTACTGGTCCAAAACATACAGGAAATCCAGGACTCAATGAGAAGATCAAACCTAAGGATAATAGGTATAGAAGAGAGTGAAGACTCCCAGCTCAAAGGACCAGTAAATATATTCAACAAAATCATAGAAGAAAACTTCCCTAACCTAAAGAAAGAGATACCCATAAGAATACAAGAAGCATACAGAACTCCAAATAGATTGGACCAGAAAAGAAATTCCTCCCGTCACATAATAGTCAAAACACGAAATGCACAAAACAAAGAAAGAATTTTAAAAGCAGTAAGGGAAAAAGGTCAAGTAACATATAAAGGCAGACCTATCAGAATCACACCAGACTTTTTGCCAGAGACTATGAAAGCCAGAAGATCCTGGACAGATGCATACAGACCCTAAGAGAACACAAATGCCAGCCCAGGTTACTGTATCCTGCAAAACTCTCAATTAACATAGTGGAGAAACCAAGATATTCCATGACAAAACCAAATTTACTCAATATCTTTCTACAAATCCAGTGCTACAAAGGACAATAAATGGTAAAGCCCAACATAAGGAGGCAAGCTACACCCTAGAAGAAGCAAGAAACTAATCGTCTTGGCAACAAAACAAAGAGAAGAAAAGCACACTAACATAACCTCACATCCAAATATGAATATATCAGGAAGCAATAATCATTATTCCTTAATATCTCTCAACATCAATTGCCTCATCTCCCCAATAAAAAGACATAGAATAACAAACTGGATACGCAATGAGGACCCTGCATTCTGCTGCCTACAGGAAACACACCTCAGAGACAAAGACAGACATTACCTCAGAGTGAAAGGCTGGAAAACCACTTTCCAGGCAAATGGTCAGAAGAAGCAAGCTGGAATAGCCATTCTAATATCAAATAAAATCAATTTTCAACTAAAAGTCATCAAAAAAGATAAAGAAGGACACTTGATATTCATCATAGGAAAAATCCACCAAGATGAACTCTCAATCCTAAATATCTATGCTCCAAATACAAGGGCACCTACATACATAAAAGAAACCTTACTAAAGCTCAAAGCACACATTGCTCCTCACACAATAATAGTAGGAGATTTCAACACCCCACTCTCATCAATGGACAGATCATGGAAACAGAAATTAAACAGAGACGTAGACAGACTAAGAGAAGTCATGAACCAAATGGACTGAACAGATATTTACAGAACATTCTATCCTAAATCAAAAGGATGTACATTCTTCTCAGCACCTCATGGAACTTTCTCCAAACTGACCATATAATTGGTCATAAAACAGGCCTCAACAGATACAGAATGATAGAAATGGTCCCATGCATCCTATCAGACCACCACGGGCTAAAACTGGTCTTCAATAACATTAAGGGAAGAAGAGCCACATATACGTGGAAGGTGAACAATGCTCTACTTACTCCTGGTAAAGGAATATATATATATATTGGGTATTAACCCTCATTCAGGTATAGGGTTGGTAAATATCTTTTCCCAATATGTAGGTTGCCATTTTCTCCTATTGACAGTGTCCTTTGCCTTACATAAACTTTTCAATTTTATGAGGTCCCCTTTGTCAATTTTTGATCTTAGAGCATGAGTCATTGGAATTCTGTTCAGGAAATTTCTCCCTGTGCCAATGTTTTTGAGGTTAGTTCCCACATTCTCTTCTATTAGATTCAGCATATCTAGTTTTATGTAGAAGTCTTTGATCCACTTAGACCTGAGCTTTGTTTAAGGAGATAAGAAGGGATCAATTTGCATTCTTCTATATGCCAACCACCATTTTAACCAGCACCAATTGTTGAAAATGCTGTCTTTTCCTCCCTGGATAGTTTTGGCTTTTTGTCAAATATTAAGTAATCATAGGTGTGTGGGCTCATATATGGATTCTCAATTCTGTTCCATTGATCTATCTGCCTGTCTCTGTACCAATACCATACAGTTTTTATCACTACTGCCCCAAAGTACAGCTTGAAGTCAGGGATAGTGATTACCCTAGAAGTTCTTTTATTGTTGAGGAAGCTTTTTGGACTTAGGGACTGCAGGAATTCCAATTCAATTAATTTATTTACATCCCAAATAGAGCCCTCCTCTAGATCCTCCCTTCCAGAGATTTTTCTCCTTATTACTCTTCCCCTTATATTTTGGGAGGGTGCCTCCTGCCCTGATGCATCAAGTTTCTATGGAATTAGGCAATCCTCTTCCACAGAGGCCAGTCTTCACCTGTATAATGATATCATTCTACAAAGCACTATATTGTGTAGCTCAGGAGAGAAAGGATTTAAGTAGCTCAGGAGAGAAAGGATAGCCTTGTCTTGTCCCTGATTTAAGTGGAAATTCTTTGAGGTTTTCTCCATTTAGTTTGGTTTTCTACATTGACTTGCTGTATATTGCTTTGATTATATTTAGACATGTGCCTGGTAACCATTTTCTCTCAAAGACCTTTAACATGCAGAGATGTTGAATATTCTTTATGTGATTTTTCTCTTTTAGTTTGTTTATGTAGTAGATAATGTTAATGGATTTCTGTATATTGTTATATACCTGTATCCCTGGAATGAAGCCTACTTGATCATGCTGAGTGTTGTTTTTGATGTGTTTTTTATTCAGTTTTGGATAATTTTATTGAGTTTTGATGGTGGCATATTGCCCTGGCTTCTTTTGATTATTTTCTTGCATTTGTCTTTTGCCATATAGTTTTCTCTGGTGTTGGCTGGCCTGGTAGTTCCTGGGTGTTCCCAGTTGGAGCAGGCCTCCAGGGATTTCAGGAGAGCTATGACTTGGGAAGTAGGGTGCTGCTTTGTGATTGCAGGTATAGATGTGGTTCAAAGGAAGAAGTAGCTCCAAGTCATATGTCTTAATAGCAGAGTTAAATTCTATTGTTTAAATTTACTGCATTTCATTATCTACTTGTTGGTTGATGAACATCTTAACTATTTCCAATTTTCTACTATTATGTGTAGAGTAGAAATGTAAAAGAGCAAGGATCCCTGAAGCAATGGGATCTGCCTTTTGGGACACAACCTATTTAATTTTCATCATATACTCTGGTTTCTCTTCAGATCATATAATTTTCATCATAAACCTACTTCAACTACTTTAACAAACTCAGTTTTCAGCTTTTAAAGACCCTCTGTACTGATTTTGACATTGGATAGAGTATTTTGAGCTCTTACTAGCAAGCAATAAGTGTTCGCCTTTACCTTCATCCTCACCAGCAAGTGCTTTCATTTTCTTTATTAGTCTTGACCATTCCGTCTTGGGTAAGATGAAATCTCAGAATAATTTTAATGTGAATATACTTCATAGCTAGTGATGTTGTCTTATGCTTTCAATTGCTGTGAGGGGACACCATGACCAAGGTAACTCTTACAAAAGACAATATTTAATTGGGGCTGGCTTACAAATTCAGAGGTTCAGTCCACTATATCATCCCAGCAGGAAGCATGGTAGTGTATATTCTAGCCTCTGCCCATAGCCTTAGTTTCCAATAGACCCAAACATGGTTTCTTGGTCTGGCCTTATGTCTAAGACTTCTACATAATCAAATTCCCAGCCCAATACCTGGGCAGTGGATCACGGAAAGGATGGAATGCAGCTGGGACATCTTGGAAGTATGCAACTACTTAGTATGTGAAAGCAAGGAACAGAAGGAAATGTCCTTTCTGGGTCAAATTAGAATAGAAATAGTGACAGATAAAAGACTTGCACATAGGAGATACTGGGGTCCAGTGGGCTATATTTGGTAGTCAGGAACTGAGGGAATATGAATTCTGTGTATATTTCTGGAGAAGTATAAATGCCTCAGATAGTCCAGAAGCCATATCTGAGCAGGCCAAATGTACAGCAGGTATAAATGGACTGCCATTCTACACCTGTTGGATAAGAAAGGATAATTACAGAAGTGTAGCAGGTGTGGAATAGGAAAGGATGACTATCTTCTAGTGGAAGAAATTTAAGTATTCTGTTTTGAGTTGAAACCAAGGTCAGGATTGTTGACAGTTACCTTTTATGCTAGAGGAAAGGAATCTGTTCTTGTCCAGTCATGTGCATCTGTTTGTGGCTAAGTGGTCCAGACAGTTGCCTATAAACGGTGTGTAGTGAAGCAGGTCAATTTGAGTGTGTAGCTTGCTATAGGTAAGAATTGATATCAGTCCAGATTTTCAAAATGTTTGGTTGCTAGCGTTAAATGGACTCCTTAGGCTCGGCTTAGTGGATTGCAAGATTATAAAAAGCAATGACAGGGCTGTCTCCAGTACACACAGACAGTGGTCTTTTCCCTCTGGATACCAAAGAAGGTCCCAATCATGAAGAGGTAGAACTCATGAACCTCTAATTAAGCAGAGGAATATCCTTATGTTGGGGAGTGAAAACTTTTCCGTGAGAATGGTAATTCTGAAGCAATTCAGACAGGCTTCTTTGTTCTGGATATTGCAATGGTCTTTTTCTAGTGAACATGTGAGAGAGAGAGAGAGAGAGAGAGAGAGAGAGAGGGAGAGACAGAGACAGAGACACAGAGAGAGGGAGACAGAGACAGAGAAAGAGTGTCAGTGAGAGTCAGCATCTTTGTGAATGCACATAAGCAAGTGGGAATCAAATTCATTGACTTACCATAACCACTGACTTTGTTCCTTTTTATTTGGTCTATTTCTTTGATAGAAAACATGATGTTAATGTGTATGCTACTTCAGAGGATACTAAGACTGTGGTGTCAAGGAACTGAACCAGACAGAGGTATGGTTCTGACATTCTGTCAGGAGACATGAAGACTAGGGGAATCTGGAATGTGTCTAGCTGGCCATCAGTCTACTTAAATAAAATCATAGTGCCATTCTTTCCTCATACAGTAGGTTGTCATAATTAGCCATGTGTCCTACAGAGGAAAAAAATTACATGTTGCAGAAAGAGTTTGGATATTAAGGAAAGGGAAATAAGAATATTCTGAGGAGTTGTGCTTGTATAAAGTATCATTGTGGGGCAGGGTAAGTAGAATGCAAAAGAAATGGATGGGAGGAAGGGGCGGCACAGGTCTTCCTGGTTGCTGCCGCTGCAGAGAGGCCCTGGGCAGCACCCCACGAGTGAACCTGAGCCTCGGGACCACAGGTAAGACCAAATTTTCTGCTGCAAGAAAGCTGCCTGGTGAGCTTGGGACACACGGAAGCAGAATTTCTCTAGGACCGGGCACGTTCTGTGTTTACCGGAAGTCCCACACCCGCAGATCCCGGCCCACAGCAGCTCTCTGCTCCCAGACCCGGTGAGAGAGAGACCCAACCGCCTGGTCAGGTGGGCACTCCTGAGGCTGCAGAGCGGAAGAGACCTACAACACTGCTCACCCCTGCCCACATCCCTGGCCCAAGAGGAAACTGTATAAGGCCTCTGGGCTCCCGTGGAGGAGGGCCCAGGAGCAGCAGGACACCTGCCTGAGACACCACCGGAACCGGAAAGAAACAGACCGGATAAACAGTTCTCTGCACCCAAATCCCGTGGGAGGGAGAGCTAAACCTTCAGAGAGGCAGACAAGCCTGGGAAACCAGAAGAGACTGCTCCCTGCACACACATCTCGGACGCCAGAGGAAAAAGCCAAAGACCATCTGGAACCCTGGTGCACTGAAGCTCCCGGAAGGGGCGGCACAGGTCTTCCTGGTTGCTGCCGCTGCAGAGAGCCCCTGGGCAGCACCCCACGAGCGAACCTGAGCCTCGGGACCACAGGTAAGACCAAATTTTCTGCTGCAAGAAAGCTGCCTGGTGAACTCAAGACACAGGCCCACAGGAACAGCTGAAGACCTGTAGAGAGGAAAAACTACACGCCCGAAAGCAGAACACTCTGTCCCCATAACTGACTGAAAGAGAGGAAAACAGGTCTACAGCACTCCTGACACACAGGCTTATAGGACAGTCTAGCCACTGTCAGAAATAGCAGAACAAAGTAACACTAGAGATAATCTGATGGCGAGAGGCAAGCGCAGGAACCCAAGCAACAGAAACCAAGATTACATGCCATCATCGGAGCCCAATTCTCCCACCAAAACAAACATGGAATATTCAAACACACCAGAAAAGCAAGATCTAGTTTCAAAATCATATTTGATCATGATGCTGGAGGACTTCAAGAAAGACATGAACACACTTAGGGAAACACAGGAAAACATTAATAAACAAGTAGAAGCCTACAGAGAGGAATCGCAAAAATCCCTGAAAGAATTCCAGGAAAACACAATCAAACAGTTGAAGGAATTAAAAATGGAAATAGAAGCAATCAAGAAAGAATACATGGAAACAACCCTGGATATAGAAAACCAAAAGAAGAGACAAGGAGCTGTAGATACAAGCTTCACCAACAGAATACAAGAGATGGAAGAGAGAATCTCAGCAGCAGAAGATTCCATAGAAATCATTGACTCAACTGTCAAAGATAATGTAAAGCGGAAAAAGCTACTGGTCCAAAACATACAGGAAATCCAGGACTCAATGAGAAGATCAAACCTAAGGATAATAGGTATAGAAGAGAGTGAAGACTCCCAGCTCAAAGGACCAGTAAATATCTTCAACAAAATCATAGAAGAAAACTTCCCTAACCTAAAAAAAGAGATACCCATAGACATACAAGAAGCCTACAGAACTCCAAATAGATTGGACCAGAAAAGAAACACCTCCCGTCACATAATTGTCAAAACACCAAACGCACAAAATAAAGAAAGAATATTAAAAGCAGTAAGGGAAAAAGGTCAAGTAACATATAAAGGGAGACCTATCAGAATCACACCAGACTTCTCGCCAGAAACTATGAAGGCCAGAAGATCCTGGACTGATGTCATACAGACCCTAAGAGAGCACAAATGCCAGCCCAGGTTACTGTATCCAGCAAAACTCTCAATTAACATTGATGGAGAAACCAAGATATTCCATGACAAAACCAAATTTACACAATATCTCTACAAATCCAGCACTACAAAGGATAATAAATGGTAAAGCCCAACATAAGGAGGCAAGCTATACCCTAGAAGAAGCAAGAAACTAATCGTCTTGGCAACAAAACAAAGAGAATGAAAGCACACAGACATAACCTCACATCCAAATATGAATATAAAGGGAAACAATAATCACTATTCCTTAATATCTCTCAATATCAATGGCCTCAACTCCCCAATAAAAAGACATAGATTAACAAACTGGATACGCAACGAGGACCTGCATTCTGCTGCCTACAGGAAACACACCTCAGAGACAAAGACAGACACTACCTCAGAGTGAAAGGCTGGAAAACAACTTTCCAAGCAAATGGTCAGAAGAAGCAAGCTGGAGTAGCCATTCTAATATCAAATAAAATCAATTTCCAACTAAAAGTCATCAAAAAAGATAAGGAAGGACACTTCATATTCATCAAAGGAAAAATCCACCAAGATGAACTCTCAATCCTAAATATCTATGCCCCAAATACAAGGGCACCTACATACGTAAAAGAAACCTTACTAAAGCTCAAAACACACATTGCACCTCACACAATAATAGTGGGAGATTTCAACACCCCACTCTCATCAATGGACAGATCATGGAAACAGAAATTAAACAGTGATGTTGACAGACTAAGAGAAGTCATGAGCCAAATGGACTTAACAGATATTGATAGAACATTCTATCCTAAAGCAAAAGGATATACCTTCTTCTCAGCTCCTCATGGCACTTTCTCCAAAATTGACCATATAATTGGTCAAAAAATGGGCCTCAACAGGTACAGAAAGATAGAAATAATTCCATGCGTGCTATCGGACCACCACGGCCTAAAACTGGTCTTCAATAACAATAAGGGAAGAATGCCCACATATACGTGGAAATTGAACAATGCTCTACTCAATGATAACCTGGTCAAGGAAGAAATAAAGAAAGAAATTAAAAACTTTTTAGAATTTAATGAAAATGAAGATACAACATACCCAAACTTATGGGACACAATGAAAGCTGTGCTAAGAGGAAAACTCATAGCGCTGAGTGCCTGCAGAAAGAAACAGGAAAGAGCATATGTCAGCAGCTTGACAGCACACCTAAAAGCTCTAGAACAAAAAGAAGCAAATACACCCAGGAGGAGTAGAAGGCAGGAAATAATCAAACTCAGAGCTGAAATTAACCAAGTAGAAACAAAAAGGACCATAGAAAGAATCAACAGAACCAAAAGTTGGTTCTTTGAGAAAATCAACAAGATAGATAAACCCTTAGCCAGACTAACGAGAGGACACAGAGAGTGCGTCCAAATTAACAAAATCAGAAATGAAAAGGGAGACATAACTACAGATTCAGAGGAAATTCAAAAAATCATCAGATCTTACTATAAAAACCTATATTCAACAAAATATGAAAATCTTCAGGAAATGGACAATTTCCTAGACAGATACCAGGTATCGAAGTTAAATCAGGAACAGATAAACCAGTTAAACAACCCCATAACTCCTAAGGAAATAGAAGCAGTCATTAAAGGCCTCCCAAACAAAAAGAGCCCAGGTCCAGACGGGTTTAGTGCAGAATTCTATCAAACCTTCATAGAAGACCTCATACCAATATTATCCAAACTATTCCACAAAATTGAAACAGATGGAGCCCTACCGAATTCCTTCTACGAAGCCACAATTACTATTATACCTAAACCACACAAAGACACAACAAAGAAAGAGAACTTCAGACCAATTTCCCTTATGAATATCGACGCAAAAATACTCAATAAAATTCTGGCAAACCGAATTCAAGAGCATATCAAAACAATCATCCACCATGATCAAGTAGGCTTCATCCCAGGCATGCAGGGATGGTTTAATATACGGAAAACCATCAACGTGATCCATTATATAAATAAACTGAAAGAACAGAACTACATGATCATTTCATTAGATGCTGAGAAAGCATTTGACAAAATTCAACACCCCTTCATGATAAAAGTCCTGGAAAGAATAGGAATTCAAGGCCCATACCTAAACATAGTAAAAGCCATATACAGCAAACCAGTTGCTAACATTAAACTAAATGGAGAGAAACTTGAAGCAATCCCACTAAAATCAGGGACTAGACAAGGCTGCCCACTCTCTCCCTACTTATTCAATATAGTTCTTGAAGTTCTAGCCAGAGCAATCAGACAACAAAAGGAGATCAAGGGGATACAGATCGGAAAAGAAGAGGTCAAAATATCACTATTTGCAGATGACATGATAGTATATTTAAGTGATCCCAAAAGTTCCACCAGAGAACTACTAAAGCTGATAAACAACTTCAGCAAAGTGGCTGGGTATAAAATTAACTCAAATAAATCAGTTGCCTTCCTCTATACAAAAGAGAAACAAGCCGAGAAAGAAATTAGGGAAACGACACCCTTCATAATAGACCCAAATAATATAAAGTACCTCGGTGTGACTTTAACCAAGCAAGTAAAAGATCTGTACAATAAGAACTTCAAGACACTGAGGAAAGAAATTGAAGAAGACCTCAGAAGATGGAAAGATCTCCCATGCTCATGGATTGGCAGGATTAATATAATAAAAATGGCCATTTTACCAAAAGCAATCTACAGATTCAATGCAATCCCCATCAAAATACCAATCCAAGTCTTCAAAGAGTTAGACAGAACAATTTGCAAATTCATCTGGAATAACAAAAAACCCAGGATAGCTAAAGCTATCCTCAACAATAAAAGGACTTCAGGGGGAATCACTATCCCCGAACTCAAGCAGTATTACAGAGCAATAGTGATAAAAACTGCACGGTATTGGTACAGGGACAGACAGATAGACCAATGGAATAGAATTGAAGACCCAGAAATGAACCCACACACCTATGGTCACTTGATTTTTGACAAAGGAGCCAAAACCATCCAATGGAAAAAAGATAGCATTTTCAGCAAATGGTGCTGGTTCAACTGGAGGTCAACATGTAGAAGAATGCAGATCGATCCATGCTTATCACCCTGTACAAAGCTTAAGTCCAAGTGGATCAAGGACCTCCACATCAAACCAGACACACTCAAACTAATAGAAGAAAAACTAGGGAAACATCTGGAACACATGGGCACTGGAAAAAATTTCCTGAACAAAACACCAATGGCTTATGCTCTAAGATCAAGAATCGACAAATGGGATCTCATAAAACTGCAAAGCTTCTGTAAGGCAAAGGACACTGTGGTTAGGACAAAACGGCAACCAACAGATTGGGAAAAGATCTTTACCAATCCTACAACAGATAGAGGCCTTATATCCAAAATATACAAAGAACTCAAGAAGTTAGACTGCAGGGAAACAAATAACCCTATTAAAAATGGGGTTCAGAGCTAAACAAAGAATTCACAGCTGAGGAATGCCGAATGGCTGAGAAACACCTAAAGAAATGTTCAACATCTTTAGTCATAAGGGAAATGCAAATCAAAACAACCCTGAGATTTCACCTCACACCAGTGCGATTGGCTAAGATCAAAAACTCAGGTGACAGCAGATGCTGGCGAGGATGTGGAGAAAGAGGAACACTCCTCCATTGTTGGTGGGATTGCAGACTGGCCAAACCATTCTGGAAATCAGTCTGGAGGTTCCTCAGAAAATTGGACATTGAACTGCCTGAGGATCCAGCTATACCTCTCTTGGGCATATACCCAAAAGATGCCTCAACATATAAAAGAGACACGTGCTCCACTATGTTCATCGCAGCCTTATTTATAATAGCCAGAAAATGGAAAGAACCCAGATGCCCTTCAACAGAGGAATGGATACAGAAAATGTGGTACATCTACACAATGGAATATTACTCAGCTATCAAAAACAACGAGTTTATGAAATTTGTAGGCAAATGGTTGGAACTGGAAAATATCATCCTGAGTGAGCTAACCCAATCACAGAAAGACATACATGGTATGCACTCATTGATAAGTGGCTATTAGCCCAAATGCTTGAATTACCCTAGATCCCTAGAACAAACGAAACTCAAGACGGATGATCAAAATGTGAATGCTTCACTCTTTCTTTAAATGAGGAAAAAGAATACCCTTGGCAGGGAAGGGAGAGGCAAAGATTAAAACAGAGACTTAAGGAACACCCATTTAGAGCCTCCCCCACATGTGGCCCATACATATACAGCCACCCAATTAGACAAGATGGATGAAGCAAAGAAGTGCAGACCGACAGGAGCCGGATGTAGATCGCTCCTGAGAGACACAGCCAGAATACAGCAAATACAGAGGCGAATGCCAGCAGCAAACCACTGAACTAAGAATAGGTCCCCTATTGAAGGAATCAGAGAAAGAACTGGAAGAGCTTGAAGGGGCTCGAGCCCCCAAAAGTACAACAATGCCAAGCAACCAGAGCTTCCAGGGACTAAGCCACTACCTAAAGACTATACATGGACTGACCCTGGACTCTGACCCCATAGGTAGCAATGAATATCCTAGTAAGAGCACCAGTGGAAGGGGAAGCCCTGGGTCCTGCTAAGACTGAACCCCCAGTGAACTAGTCTATGGGGGGAGGGCGGCAATGGGGGGAGGGTTGGGAGGGGAACACCCATAAGGAAGGGGAGGGGGGAGGGGGATGTTTGCCCGGAAACCGGGAAAGGGAATAACACTCGAAATGTATATAAGAAATACTCAAGTTAATAAAAAAAAAAAATTGAAAAAAAAATTGAAAAAAAAAAAAAAGAAATGGATGGGAGCCCATGTGCAAGCCTAGGGCCAGGTAAGCAGGTGGCAGCTTGCATGCAATGTTTTTATTGGCTATTTCCTTGTCCACACATGAAAGTATTATACAACCTGTGATTTCAGCAAATGCTGGTTGGCTGTGCTACCAGCAGATGATGATTTGAGCTGTGGAAGATGTCCAGCAGCTTACACTTGAATCCACAGCCAGGATACCTTATTGAAGAGTTTAGGATCTATACACAAGAAGATCAAAGGTTTTGGGAAGTTGCTGTCCTCGCTTATCAGACTCTGGGTTATTTTCTAAGAAACCACATTCTTCAGAGATGAAGACAACTGCTTGAGTGTTTCCTTCTGTTCATCCCAGAGCCATCTTCTTCCAGGTTTAAAATCATTCTTGTTATAGGCCCTGTTTTGAGGCAGGTGCTACTCTTCCTATGGAAACTGCCCCTCTTCTTCTATGTCTTATGGTTTCTAGAAGCTTGCTAGTAGATCAGTAGCATGGAGTCAGCATACACTAAGTAGATTTGGCTTCTAAGTCTGGGAGTGGTCAAGAGGGTAGGAAATAATGATGGGGATATATTCAGGTTGCAGGGAGAGCAGTAAATTTCTTTTAAGAAATAATTGATGAGACATTTTGACAGATCTCAAAAATGAGGAGGCAGACTACGGGAGGCTTTGACTAAAGGAAGGCTGTTTTATAGTGAAAAGCATTTCCCAAGTGAAAATGATAATCCCACAGGAATTAAGTGAAGATACCTGCCATACCTGTGTTGGAATGGAGTGTGTGTGTGTGTGTGTGTGTGTGTGTGTGTGTGTGTGTGTGTGTGCGCGCGCGCGTACGTGTACATGTGCATGCATGTGTGCTTCTGTGTATTTGTGTTTGTGAGTACATCTAAAGTGGTAGGACCCACTTGTTCAACTCCCTCCTTTTATGACTTTTCCCTTAGCATGTTGTCCAACTCTATAAGAAAAAAATAGAAAAGGCAACTTGAGTTTCCTTTGAGGATTCCAGGACTGTAGTAGAAAGAAATTAAGTAAAGAGGCAGGGGAACAAATGTGCTGGATTCCTTGCTGAAGTCATAAAAACTGGGGCCATATATGTTAGGCAAGAACTCTACCAGTGAACTACACTCCCAGTCCATAAAATTACATATAGAAGATTTATAAATGCAGGCAGATTAATACTGACATTATATTAAAGTACACAATTTCATTCCTAAAAGATTATACATCTTGAAAAATGTTGCCACATATTTAACTATCTCTTGCCACCACAGAGTAAAAACTGAAAAGATTTGGGGATTAGGTACAGGCAATATAATAATGACATTGTTGCTTTTAACACATCATATATAATATTTTGATGTATTGGTGTTTAAAAACTGAATTGACTAACATTTATATAAATATCTGCTATTTAAAAATGATACATGAATGCTAATTCTGTAAATACTCTGTCCACTTTGAGCACATAAATCTAATGAGAGCTATCATATTGGTTAACTCGTATTTTAAAATAATCCATTTTTTTTCTGCATAGCCTTTTGAGGGAAGTTCATCGAAGATGTAGTTTCCAGTCATATGTTACTCTTAACATGCGATTATTTACATGGCCTCTCATAAAGAATTAAATAGTGCCCAAACAATAAGTTCAGGCCCACTTCTACGTGTCCACTTTCAACCATCATTTCTTTCCATCTCTCAAAAATTAAAAACTTCGGTTTTCTGAGGTCTCCAAATGATTACAACAGTCTGAAAATCTGCTTCTTCCAATGTGAATCTAAGGAAAAGGAAAGGGAAAGCTGTTACCAATGCAGTGAGCTGGCTTCTTTAAATCATTATTTTTTAATGAAGAGTTTGATGTGGCTTGCCTTATGAGAAATGAATCTTTGGACAGTCCTTTCTCCATCCACTACTTTGATATGAATACCAGTGATCGGTTCTCAATTGATCAATGAAACAGCAAAGTACTTTTATTTTCCACTTTGATACTCTTTGCTTTAGAAATGATTTAGATGTAGTATTTCCTAATCTGTGATCCTAACCTGACAAGGGCATACAGTATTATTTTGTATCTTTATCTTTAACATCTATGTCCTCTTTATCAACAAGTCTCCATAATTCTGAAGGTAATGCCCACCCCCTTTTGATAGAGTTCTGAAACTGCCATCTTGCACTTTAGAAGTTAGAGTAACTTTTAAAATTATCATCGAATACATATTCCCACTATTTTATATTTACATCTCCCTGTGTCTCCTGTTAACACAAGCATTTGGCGCTAACCTTCTCTGTTTCCTCAAAAAGTTTATCAAAATGTTCACAGTCCTTTGTTGATTATCACTGAGGGGTCAATTGTCTGGGACTTCTGTTTCACAAAACCATACTTCTTTTATACTTTCAAGATTATCTAATTATTTTTCTTCCTGCTACTCATAGTGTAGCTCTGCAGTCTAGTCTTCAGGCCACTCTAGTCAACAAGTAACACCCCAGTTGCTGGAATGGAGCAAATGGAGCTCCTCTGTCCAGGAATTCCTATAGACCCTCTTGGCATCAGCAGCCTTGCAGTAGAGCCAGGAGCTATTTTTAAGGCAGATGTTTTTTATTGCATGCAGCAGCTTCCTTCCTTCTACACCCTCTGTTTTCTACAAAGTTGGCTACAACTTTCTTATCCTAACTGCCATGTGCTTCACCCTCGATGCTGGGGCTTAGATGACAGTTTAGGATCTTGAACCAATGCACAAGTCAAAAATTTGCCAATATGAAGTCCAGGTTTAGTCTTCTGTCCTAGGTTCTACTGTTTTAGTTCTAAGGCTTCTGACCTGTATTATATCTAGGAATGGGGATCCTTTACCATTTTTGTATGCATGGTTCTAGTGTACTGAGGTGGTACTCTTCCCATAATGGAGTATCTCATTTTAGTGCAAATGAAAACCTTCTTGTGCTTTTGATCCTTAGGGCAGATACCATGGCTCGGGCTGGGAATCACATCTCTGTCTAAACCATCTAAGTTAGTGAATAACAACTTTGTGGCAGGTAACTGTTGGCATTTTTTCCAAATAGATCCTCATGGTTTTCTTGGCATGTTTATGAACCTGCCTATTCTGCTTCCTGAAGAACAGTGTAGTGGTCTCAGGCACTCTTTGGAGTCCTTGTAGAGCCAAGGTCCTGATGACCAATGATGTAATCTCCAGCATCACTTAGGAATTCTGAGCTCTTTACCTGTTAGAAAAAGAAAACATAGGCTTCATTAGACTCAGAAATTAATATTCGGCATGGATATCAGTTGCTTACTGCCCAAGAGTCTGCATCTAGGCCTGAGAGATATGGAGACTTGCCTGGGCTCACTTCCTCTCCAAAAAGAAACCATGTGAGTTCCCAGTATACTAGGCTTTATACAGCATTCCTAGATTTTTCTTCACCTCCTCAACTCCATACACAGCTCACTTCTTGCAGTCACATCCTGCCTTTGATATTCTTGCTTCTTCTCAAAGGGCTGTGAAAATACTGATATTTCCATGCAACTCTCTTGAGTGCACATCCTGCCTTCCTACTAATTTCTCATTCTCTGTCCATCCTTTCTCTATTTACTACTAAGTTGTCTGCAAGAGAACTATATCTTGGTCCCAAGCTAAGTGAGCTGGAAAATATTGCCATGATAGAATGTACCTGTAGTATTCTAGATCTAGGCATTTAGTGGGTGTACAACAGAAATCATCAAAACACAGTGTTTTTTAGTCTGGGTGAATATGCATAGAAGCAGCAGTGATTGTTCCTGGACATCAGTGTTCCCTGAAGAAATGAGTTAGGAGCACTACTGTGTGGATTGCATTAACGAGTATGTCTTGCTCCCTGCAGTAGCTGGCCCAGGACTACCTGCCATTACTAGCACACACCCCCTTTCTGGGCAATACTTCTCAAGATCACAGAATTGTATCCAGGACTGGGGCTAGCAAAGTCCTTCAACCCTCCTTTCCAATGCAAAGATGATCAAGCTTCTATGGGATCACAGTTAATATAATGGTTATAGTAGGTATCTGTAGACTATGACAGAAGCTGGGATAAATGGAACCTGTAAATAGAGTGTATGGTGTATATTTTCTGTATGCCCACTGGAGAGGAACCAGGGCCTTGGAAAGACCAGAGGCTATGGTAGATCACACCATGTATGAAGCAGTTGCTGAAGCACAGTGCTAAGCTCACAGAGAGCAGGATGATTATTGGTTTGTAATTGATGTGCTTTAGGGTCCTTGCCATCAGCAGGATGGCTGGAGGTGGGCACAGGTGGTAAGAAGTGATGGTGTCCAAGAGGAGATGAGTCCTACTTTGTCAGTATTTGTGTCTGTTCTTGTGCCCTGGTGACTCAGATGATTGGGTTGGAACCATGTGGATTGTAGCAGGTCAGTCCATTTGAGTGTCTGGACTGGTGGTGTTTAGAACTTAGAGAAGAATATCTTACAGGGACTTTCAGTCATTAAGTGGAAGGAGGAGTCCCCTGGGGTAGTGAAAAGCATTCTGAATCCAGTTTATCATAATGACTTAGGAAAACTAGATGAGGAAAGCATGTATCTGTCTATGGAAGACACAGTAAGGAACTGAGTAAGCTAGGTGTCTGTGTAGTTCTGGAAGTTTGTGGGAGACATAAGAACAAGTGTCTCTGGAATGCATCTACATGACTGTCACTCTAGTGAATGGTGTCCTAGTGCTTCCTTTGCATGTTTTCTCACTCACAGCATGACTATCTAGGTGTCTGTTGAGTAAAAACATTACAAGTCTCACAAGGTCTTGAAGATCTTTGGAAAAATAAAAATATCCTAAGGGTTTATGGTTCTGTTTGTTGATTTGTTGAGGCAGGAATAAGTAAGAGATTGTGAAATAAAACAAGATAATAGTGGATTCTTGGAGATCTCAAAGAGATGGTCAGTATTGTCCATGCCAGGCACACAGGTCACAAGTAGGATGTGGTATTTCTTCTTTGTTTTTTGTTTTTTTGTTTTTGTTTTTTTGTTTTTTTGTTTTTTGATTTTTTGTTTTTTTGGTTTTTTGTCTTTTTTTTTTTTTTCATTTCTAGGTTAGGATATCCTACAGCAGTGGTTCTCATCCTTCTGAACACTTTAGTCCTTTAATAAATTTCCTCAAAAAATTCAGCCCAAAACCATAAAAATATTTGATTGCTGTATTAGTCAGGGTTCTTTATATTCACAAAACTTATTGGTAGTCTCTATATAGTAAGGTAATTTGTTGAGGACTTACAGTCTGTAGTCTAACTCCCAAAAAATGGTCAGCAGCAGCTGTGAATATGAATGGAAGTCCAAGGATCTAGTAGTTGTTCAGACCCACAAGGCAGGTAGGTAAAGAAGAGATAGAATCTTCCTTCTTCCAATGTACTTATGTAGGTTTCCAGAAAAAGGTGTGGCCTGAATTAAAGGTGTGTACCACCACACCTAGATCTGGAGCTTGCTTTGTTCCATATGACCTTGAACTCAAATCTCCTTGCCTTAGTCTCCTGGAATTCATAGTCACTATGCCTCAAGATCTCCATGCCAAGATACAGGTCAGAAACTTGTATATGCTAGCCTCAAGATCTGGATCACAGGTGAATCTTCCAAGTCTGGATTCCAGATATAGTCAAGTTCACAACCAGGAATAGCCACTACAATTGCTACTTCATAACTAAGTTTTCTGTATCTATGAATCATAATGTAAATATCTAATATGCAGGTTATCTGATAATATGACTCATACTGTGGTAGCAACCCACAAATTAAGAAGCACTGTTCTAAAGCTTATTGTTCAAGAGATGCAGGGAGCTAGGGAAGTTGGCTTCAGCTTTCAGTTCAGTTCTCAATGAGGCTACCTGATGGCACAGTCTGTGATCTATGTACAAGATGTTCAAACAACAGTTTCATTGGTGGCTTTTCTCTCTGTTTGAAATCTAGACTTGCCTGAGAACCGGAAATCCAGGTGCACATACCTGGGTAAGGTTTTGTTTCCTGTGTTCATATCAGATCTACCATCTTCCTGGGTTGAAGACGTTATTGGAGCTAGCCCCATGTTTAGGTGGGTGCTTGTGTCTCCTATAGCAGCTGCCCACATTCTTCTATGCCCTGCTGTCTCTAGAAGCTTGATTAGGGCATGAGTACAAAGTGTACATATACCATACTTGGTAGCCCTGGCCACCCTGTTTCACTCTTGGACATAGGGTCTTGTGTAAAAGCACTAGTCAGAATTTTAACATCATGAAGTTATAGTATCAGTGTCTATATTTTTATGCTTTAACGTGACTTTGGAATACTTTTAATCTGAGCATCCCATTCTGTATATGGTGATTTCTTACTGACCTGGGATCAGCCCCTAGACCCATTGGTTTTGTTCCTGGGGCTTTGGATTACACTTTCATCTTAAGAGAACGTTACTTTAGGTTCTTTGTATATACTTCTCTGTTGCTTAGAGTCTGATGAAGTCGACAACCATGTGATATTTTTGACCCATATCTTTGACCCATACCTTAATTCCCTGATTAAGACTGGGATGGTTTATCAGACCAGTGTACGCAAAAATAGGGGGAACCAAGTGGGAATCAGATGGCAGACAAAAGTTAAGCTTCTCAACCTTCATAATGCTTTGGCCCTTTAATATGCAGTTCCTCATGTTGTGGTGCTCCCCAATCATAAAATTCTTTTCATTGCTACTTCATAACTGCAATGTAGCTATTATTGTAAATCATAGTGTAAATATCTAATATGCAGGATATCTGATATGTGACCTCTATGAATGGGTTGTGTAAACCCTTCCCTCAAAATGTTGTGAACCCCAAAATGTTAAGAAACACTGTTCTATCAGCAAGCAAGAGAATGTCTGAATGCAGAGGCCCTACACAGTCCATAGATGTTTTCTGGCCTTCCAATTCCTGCACAAAGTATATTTTCTGGAACCTAAAATATTTGAATGTCTTTGGTGTATGGTAGTCACTTGAGTTTTCTACCACACTCCTTCTGTGGGACATACAGAGAGGGATATATTGTGTAAAGAACCACTCAAGGAAGAAATTAAAGTATCAGTTGAAGAGTAAGTTAAGGCAATAGCAGAATATAAATCGAGACAGAGGACATGAAAGGATCAGCCACATGAGGATAAAAGTACCTTAGATCATGGAAGTCACAAAAAATAATTTACAGACCCCAGTCAGAGACCAATATGGCAGACACTTGAGAGTGCAATCAGAGACCCTTGGTGTCCGAAACACAGTAGGAATACTTATAGCCCTCATCCTGACAATAAGTTACAGATTGACATGAGGAGAGAGAATAAAAATTAAAACTATTAGAAGAGACAACTAGCTCATATCAATGGAATTGCAGGGACCACAGGGGTGGTTCTCTGTCCTAGCCAGGAGGGGTATGTGCAGGTAGGACACCTTATAGGCTCCTATGGCCCCTTCCCCCTCCAAATTCTTCCCCAGGCTCCCTTTGTACAGGTTCTATTTCAGTTTTGACCATTTTGTAACAGTTCCAAATAAGTCCATGATGGGGAGGATTACCCCTAGATCAAGGACCATTCAACAAAGGGGTCAGATAGAAGCACAAGACTCCCTAACCCAGCTTTAATGTAGGGAGAGTTATATGTGGATGAAAGAGTGTCAAAAAGAGGCAAGGCAATAGCAGCAATCAGTCATGTTTCACTGTCTATGATTCTAATACCAAACACACCGCAAGAACTGACTGATAGCTAATTATATGTAGATGGGCACCTATCTACTAGGCCATCTTGCTCAAGGTCCCTGCAGAATGTCTAGGCTTTCTTTTAGGAAAGACCTTCCACTCATCTTTCCATTGTCAAGGATACCCTGTTACTGAGCTGCTTTTGATCCAAAGTTGAAGAATGGGTAGGACAGGAGCTAAATTAAGCACATGGAAGTGGCTTGGATTCAGTTGATGAACAGAGGAAGGGCCATAGATACTTTGTGTAACATCCTGGAGAGGTAATAAGGCCTCATAGAGTGCAAAAGCCATAGCAGCAACTTACCACATGCATAGAAGGAGTATAAAGACATTCCTATGTTGACACAGGGAAGGAGGTTTGGTTTGCACTAGAAGCATTTTGGAGACTCCCAACCAGATGCCATGTGGACAGATGTGGCAATTAGTGCTTGGATTCCTGAGGGTAGGCGTATAATCTTCCCAGTGCATGGGTGTTTGTGCCTATGGCTAGATTGTTCAGATAATAGACTGTAAACAGCATGGGCTATGACAGGCTAGCCTTACAAAATCTGTGGCAGGGTGATAGTTAAAACTCAGAGCACACCAACTTTCAGGAATTTTGTTTGCCAACACAAGAGGGACTTAATGAATTGTGATTTGTAGAGAAGGAGAGAAGTAAATCAGTGGCCAGGCTTTATAGATAGGATACCACAGGATTTTCCTCTGGGTAGTATACAAGATCTCAAAAATGAGAAGATAGGTTTCTAGACACTCAGTCCTTAAGTAGAGCAAGACATCCTATTGAGTAGTAAAATACACTTGCCAAGTGAAAATATTGATTCTCTAGGAATCCAGAAAAGATTATATGCCCCAATTATCTCCAATAGAGAGTCTATATATGCCTTACAATGTATGTGTGTCTGGTCAACAAGAGTTTAGAATATGAAGTCACATGTGGAAGAGGAAAAGACATTTGTACACCATTATTTCCCAATGACTATGTCCCTCGCTTATGGGGAAAAGCACCTTGAAGGAAAACCAAATAAAGGAAAACTTATATGTTTTCTTTGAAAATATAAATATTTTTGGGAAAGAACAGAGTGATATAGAGAGGGGTATGCCTGTGCTCCTGCCATCCTTGCAAGAAACAAGAGACCTAGTATCTCTAGAATATGAATATGTGTATGGCATTCTACTTAAGTGGCAACAGAATGCCTTCCCTTGTACGCCCATTGAACTGTAGACATTTGTAATTGGATGACTCACAGAGTACAAAGACAGTTAAACTGCCAGAAGGAAGTGGATTTCCTTGGAGAAAGTAACTAAAAATATGAGGGACCATTCGTGCATTGATTGTGGTGATAGGCTTTAGAGATGAGAGAGATTATAACAGATATAAAGAGCATAAATGTTTGCCCAGTAATCTTAAGAAGACTGTGGGAGCCCATGTCCATGTTCAAGTCAATAACCTATCTGGATGGTAACAGTTTTAAATTTCTTGTTCCCAGATTACAAGCATTTACAACCTATAATTTATGCATTGGTTGTTTGGGACTGCTCCTCACTGAGACACAGCCTGGACAATGGGTGATGCCAGCTGCTTTCAATTGAACCAACAGCAGTGGTAATTATCTAATATATAGATGAAGGCACATACATCCACCACCTTATTTGGTCACTGTCTTCAAAATCCCAGGAAATCATTCACAGTTATTGTTTAAAAGGCCCACAAACTTCTTTTCCCAAGTCAAGGTGGTTCTTGTTGCTAAGTGACTTTGTGACCACAGATTGAAGAATGTGGAGAAGGTATTTGTTGGGATCTGGGAGTCTAGTGGTAGGCTCCCACTTTATATTTTTTGCTCAGTGGAGGGCCTGTTGAGTGTACCTGGAGCAGTGCTAACTCAATATTCTTGGTAAAATGATGTCTTGAAGTAGGACAACCTTGCTGATACCAGTACTCCCTTGAGTTATTCATAGTTAGGATTGGAAATGATGGGACTGTGGTCTAAGCAGAATAGGGAAGAGA
This sequence comes from Rattus norvegicus, assembly GCF_021556685.1. NCBI lineage: Eukaryota > Metazoa > Chordata > Mammalia > Rodentia > Muridae > Rattus > Rattus norvegicus. The sequence continues at coordinate 48,447,001 of NC_141554.1, read as the reverse complement.
GATCCATCAGGCATGGTATATCTATGTAGAGTCAGAATCCAGGAGGCGTGTGGTACTTCAGACCAGTTAAATTTCTTGAGGTGGTATGAGAATGGGAGAGGAATGTTGGGGCTGAGTCCATGCTTCAGTTTCAGATGTCTTCTTCCTCTGAGTTGCAGAGAAGGTCTCAGGAATGAAGAATTGGGCTTATTGAGTCTCAGTAGTCAAGAAGAGAAAGGCTTCCAATATGGTAGGAAATATTTCCAAAGCACATATAGTAATTCCCCAGGTATATTTGTAAAATAAAAGTACCAATGAGCTAAAGAGAAACCTATTCATCCACCTATATACCTACCTCCTTCACTAAAGTTGTCCCTTGCATAATTAGTCCATGTCTATGAAAGAAAACATGATGAAGGAAAGTTATGATTTACCATAGATCCTAAGGTAAAATTCTCCAAGGGTTAGAGAATAAAAGGACTATAGTCACAAGGGTCCCAATTACATATGGATACAGGTGTTCCTCAGGTCTTCTGGTAGGATCCAAGAGGACAAGCATGTCTAATTTATGTAGACGTTCATCATTCTACTTCAATAGTACGACAGTGCCTTCCTTTGCTTATCAGTTGAACTTAGAGTCTTTTAGAGACAAGACATAAAATGTCATGAGGAACCATGTGTGGAAAAGTTGGAGTGGTGTTGGGTTAAAGATAGGGGAGTCATTTTGACAGTCTGTTATATGCTGTCTAACAATCCCAAGGAAATGTTTGGGATAAAATGCCCATAACTTGTGTCAGTCATACATCTAGAAGCCTGGATGCAGTATTTTTATGTGTGTATTTCCTTTTCCTCTGATTAGAATCCTGTACAATCTGTCATTTTAGCAGATATTTGTTGGGTGTTCTCCCAGCTGAGCAATGACCTATACTGTGGAAGTGGTAAAACATACAAGCCTATGGGGTCCATTCTCATTTAAAGCACCACATCTAACTCTTGTTCCCTATAGGATTAGCATTATAGCCTTATCATAATGCGAGATGGGTGTAGTCCAACTTTAAAAGGTTCCATAGTCTTCCTAATATGCACTTATCAGTGAGTACATACAATGTTTGTTCTTTTGTGACTGAGTTACCTCACTCAGGATGATATTTTTTAGTTCCTTGCCTAAGAATTTCATTGTCATTGTTTTTGATAGCTGAGTAGTACTCCATTGTGTAAATGTACCAAATTTCTGTATGCATTCCTCTGTTGAAGGACATCTGGGTTCTTTCCAGCTTCTGGTTATAATAAATAATACTGCTATGGATATAGTGGAGCATGTGTTCTTGTTATATGTTGGAACATCATTTAGGTATATGCCCAGTAGGGGTATAGCTGGGTCTTCAGGTCCAATTTCCTGAGGAACCTTCAGATTGATTTCCACAGTGTTTGTACCAGCTTGCAATTCCACCAACAATGGAGGAGTGTTCCTTTTTCTCCACATCCTAGCAAGCATCAACTGTCACCTGAGTTTTTGATCTTAGCCTTTCTGATTGGTGTAAGGTGGAATCTCATGGTTGTTTTGATTTGTATTTCCCTGATGATTAAGGATGTTGGATATTTCTTTAGGCGCTTCTCAGCCATCTGCGATTCCTCAGTCGAGAATTCTTTGTTTAGCTTTTTACTCCATTTTAATAGGGTTATTTGGTTCCCACAGACCATATAAATTCCAAGAAGGAAGACCAAAGTGTGGATAATTCTGTCCTACTTAGAAGTGGGATACAAAATAATCAGAGGAGGTAGAGGGTGGGAGGAACTTGGAAGGAAGAGAGGAGGAGGGGAACAAGTGGGAGGATCAGGTATGAGAGGAGATGGGGGAGATGTACCGAGGGTTAGAAAATTGAATGGAGATGTGTAGCAAAGGGGATAAAGAAGTGGGCGGTAGTCACCATAAAGTACCAGATGCTAGGAAAGCAAGAGATTCCCAGGATCCAATGGGGATGACATTACCTAAGAAAGGGGAGAGAGAACCTGTAGACTTCATATCTAGAGGTTAGGCATAGCCACAGGTTGAAGGATGGGGCTGTCGATGCCCACAACGACATGGCATCGAGAACCGGGCAAAAGCCTATGGGATTAAAAAACACATACGTGGGTTATTCATGTTAAGAAAGAATGTCCATTCTGTAGCTTTATTTTTCGAATATATACCCCAAGTTGACCAGGTGGAAAAATCTAGGAAGCACAGTGGGAAACCCTGGCTCAAGACTTCGGTAACAAAAGACCAAATACCTGCCCCCAATTTTCTGGGGAGAAATACAGGAAGAGCAGCCTAAATCTCAAAAACAAAAGACTGGGAAGACAAATGACAGGAATGAATTGACCATGGCCCAGGTGTGTTGCTACTGGGCCAGATTGCTCCTTTGTTAGGAACAAAGTCTTCCACATGCATCAGCAGGGCTCAGCAGGGGTCAACCATGCAAGGGACCCAGAAGGGTCTGGCAAGGGGGTGAAACACTGCAGGGGACCCAGGAGGCTCTGACAAGTCCACCTATTTTATTTTATTTTTTTATTAAGCAAGTCCCCCTATATTATTTTTAAGCACCACCTGTTCTTAGGACACTTTGAGATATCAAGCTTCTTTCTGGTCTCTGGAAAATTCTGCCCGTCTCAGAATTTCCTGTCTTAGGCAATGCCTGGTCCCAAAGAGTTGCCCAGAAACCGGGAAAGGGAATAACACTCGAAATGTATATAAGAAATACTCAAGTTAATATAAAAAAAAAGTCAGGGGTTTATATAGGGAAGGCTAGGGGGTTTGGCGCGGTTACACACAATTGGCTTATTTCTGGCGCGGGTATAAGTGATTGGCTGATTCAAACATGGCAGTGAGATTACAGCACAGCAGAAGAGTACATGCTGACTGGGGCGTTCAGGATGTTAGAAGCTAGGGGAGTATCAGGGTTTGAAGGACATCTGGTTAAGGTGTGACTCTGAGTAAGCTGGGGGAGGTGCCCTTCTGTATCTTTATGGCCTGTCAGTCTTGGCTGTAGGGCAGGCCCCGCCCTGCCATGGACAGTGTTTGGAAACTTACTCTTTTAATTTTATATTTTAAACCTTAAATCTGTATAATTTTCTTTTCATTATAAGTTTACAAAAGAGATAACAACATGAGTTAACATCATGAACATTTTTTAAAATGACCTTTTTTGTGAAGCAGAAGGAACAAGAAAGGTGTGTTGCTTCTTTCTTGTAGACTGAATATATGTCACTTTAAATTTAATTAAAAGACAATCAAAGAAAACTTAAAATTTGAATGTGTGATTATACAGTTGGATCATATAGTGGAATGGTTTATTAGGATTAGGCCTATTTATATGAACTCCATTAGTGTTAGGACAATGGCATAGCAGGAAGAGGAATTATGAAGCATTTAGTCAATGGAAACTGAGTTTAGGTAAGGAAGTAACAGTGTACATCTGTGAAAGCTTACATCTGAACTAGTTGCTGGAAACTGAGTTTAAGTTGTTAAGTAACAGGATACATCTGTGGAAGCTTATATCTGAACTTGTGTATCATTTATTGTGCAGTCTGTAAGAAAACTGGTAGTCTTAGCTAGTGAATGAGTTTATTAATGAGTAAATACAGTGGTAGATTACCTTAGTGGTCAGAACCTAGGCCTATTTTCTAGCTGGCAAGCTACAGTTACCTTAACTGTCAATGTAGTCAGAAATCTAGGGAAGAATAAATTATAGTCATGTATTAATTAAAATATGATACATATCATCTATAGACAACTACTTAAACAGTTTCCAGGTCCTTGTTGTCTTCATGGCAATTTTGTCAGAGTCAGTCTGGCTTTCAGGTCAAGAAGACAACGAGCCTTTTTTCTGTGGAATAGATGCCTGTGAAATGAGAGATGACCCTCCTTGATTTAACCAAATATGAGTCATTTGACTTTCAGGGTATCCAGTTTTGTCCACCACGTAGACCAAGGCCAAACGTGGCAATGGTGTTTCTTTTCAGTGGTTCTCGTACCAAAATCCAGGCAGTCTCTTGTAGATGTTTCCATTATCTTCTGAGACGTTGGTAAACTGTTAGATGTTGGGAGATTCTGTCTGTCATAAGCTTAAGTATTAATACATTAACAGTCTTCTGGCAAGATTGAGAGTTGTATCTATTGGTCATATCTGAGTTAGACAGTAGAGCACACTCTAATTTAATGCCAGTAGCAAAAATCATTACTTTCAATGCAGGACAGGAATAAACTTTGACAGGTTGCGTTAGCAGAGAAAAACACATTTTGCATTAGTAGAGAAACTACTAATTGGCTCAGAGTTGTTGTGAACCAGAATGGAACAGAATCAGAGAGCTGACAGTATCATGGCAACAGAAAGTGAATGTGTCCAAGTGGTTTCAGGCCTGTGAAATGGACAAGGGAGTTTTGACACATTTCATTTCTGACTTGGGATAGTTCGCAGAGCAGGAGACAGATGAATGCATGTGCACAGTTGAGGCATCAGGCCCGTCTGAACAGGAGATGGGCACACATATGTGTGCATGTCACATGGAGCCACAATAACTGAGGTCACAAAAGAGGTAGCACAGATCCATGCAGTGCAGTGACAGTGCTGATATATGCATGCAGCTCAGATACAAGCAAGTGAGTTGGCGCTTCCTCCTAGCAATCAGGCACCTGGTCCAGTAGAGCTCGGTCTCCCAGCAACTCTATCCAGGTGGTGTGCGGGAGCTCTGACAGAAAATGGGTGGGATGGAGAGAACAACATGTCAGTTGTGGCACAGGGCTGCATGGGGAAACCAGCACAGAGCTGTCCCAGACAGGGTGCTGGAAGCACAAGGGGGCAGGGTAAAAGCTGCTTTTCCTGTGGCTGTGGCAGAACTCAAGCCCAAGCCATGAGACACCAGACAGTCACGCAGAGATAGTGGCAGCTGTGGCAGGCTGAGGGTTGGAGCTCTGGCGGTGGAGTTCTCAGCAGAGAGAGAGAGAGAGAGAGAGAGAGAGAGAGAGAGAGAGAGAGAGAGAGAGCGCAAAAGTGCAGGGGCAGATGGGCTTGCATGAAAACAACTTCTTAGCAAACTGGGTCCCCAGAAGGATGCAAGGAGGTGGGGCAAAACATGCTTTTCACTTGGCAAAACAGGAGCAATACAAATGGTGAGATGTCGGAGCCTGCACCAACACGGTACCGAGAATCGAGCAAAAGCCTGTGGATTAAAGAAACACACACACACACACACAGGTTATTCGTGTCAAGCCAGAAGAGGAAGGGCCTCCTGTAACTTTATTCACCAAAATATATACCCCAAGTACACCAGGTAGAAAATATCTGGGAAGCACAGTGGGAAACCCTGGCTCGAGACTTCGGTAACAAAAGACCAACTACTGACCTGAATAAACTAGGGAAATATCCAGGAAGATCAGCCTAAATCTTAAAGACAAAGACCAAGAAGACAAAAGGCAGGAACGAATTGACCACCACCCAGGTGTGGCGGTACCAGGCCAGACTGCTCCTTTGTTAGGAACAAAAGGCTTCCACATGCATCAGCAGGGCTCAGCACTGGTCAAACCCTGCAAGAGACACAGAAGGGTCTGACAAGGGGGGTGGGTGAAACATTGCAGGGGGCCCAGGAGGCTCTGACAGTGAGAGAATGGGGGAGGGGGAGGGGGAAGCCTGTGCTATGGATCTCTGGGAACAGAGTTGTTTTACAGTGCCAGTTTAGTGGCCATATAGAGATATTTCTTGCTGGGCACTGTGAATTAGACCAGGATGTCCCAGTAAGTAGGGATGAGATGGCAAAGACCAACCAGTTGGATATGGAAGTTATTAAAAATGTTCCTACCTGCTTCTTGAGAATGGCATTTAATAATAAAATATAAATGTGCAGCCATGTCAGATCGCCAGGAAGTCAGGTGGTGAATTTTGTGGCTGTGGTGAGACCTGGACTGGAGGGAGAGAGCGGGCCACCTAAGCTTAGGTCTTTGGTTTATGGCTGCAAGAGTCCTAGGGATGGGTCATGAAAACCACTTTCGAGTGGTGCATATGGAGAAATCACCCAAGGGTTAGAGGTCCTAGAATGAGGGGCAGTGAAAATACTGAATCTCCCCAATGTCTCCATTCTCAAGGACAGCGCGGGAGTAGCTCTTAGCCCAAGAATTCTTCCCTGGTACTGAAAGGAGAATTATACTAATTCTAGGTTTGGAGATACAAAATTAAAAGAATAAACCCCAAAAGGCCACAGACCCAGGGCTAAGCCCTGCAGCCAGGACTAGCAGGCCATAAAGATAAAGGAGCACAGGAAACACTGTCCAGGCAGGACTAGCAAGCCATAAAAATAAGGAAAAAGAATGCAGGAACCAGCCTGAGTTAATGGGACTGATTCATGGGATGTCTGGCTGGAAGACATCTCCCCCTAGCACACTCAGGGCCATATCTCAACTAGGTGTCCTCCGGCCCCTGATAAGCCCCTGACTTCTAGCACGTACTCTTTCTGCTTTGTTCTCACTGCTATGTTTGAATGAGCCAATTGTATGTAACCACGCCAAAACCGCCTAGCTTTCTCTATATAACCCTCTGACTTTTGAGTTTCGTGGTCAACTCCTCTGTCTCCTGTGTGAGACACGTGTTGGCCCGGAGCTTCGTTATTATTAAACGACCTCTTGCTTTTACATCAAGACCGGTCTCTCGTGTTATCTGGGGTGCGCCATCCTGAGACTAGAGCAAGGGTCTTACATTTTTATGGGGGCTCGTCCGGGATGGAAGCGTAGCCCCTGGTGACTCAAAGACCCCCTTGGAGGTACGTTAGTGTGAGTGCTGAATGTGAAAGGGCGGCCGCCGTGTGTATGTGCGCGTGTGTCTGTCTTGGTACCGGTCAGTATTAGGAAGGTGGATGAGTATCCCCACCTGGGTGGATGAGTATCCCCACCCTGTTCTAGGAGAGCGGAAGAGTATCCCTGCTCGGTGCAGCTGCCTCTGCGGTTCGTGAGAACCCTCTGGCTGCAGAAGGGGAGACGGCCCGGTCCCGCAGGCTGCAGCCCTGGAAGATGTTCCACGGGCAGAGAACAGTCGGGAGAGTCCGACTGTGGGCAGTCAGGAGGACCTGACTGTGGTTTTCTGGAACCAAGGAGACAGAAGGCTCCTTCTACCCAGGCGGGAGCGGACGCAGGGTCCCACCCCATCTGAGGTAGCGTTTGGCTGGCTATATAAGTCCAAACGGGGGAGAGAGTGTCTGAACGCGTTGGTGATCAGTGTGTCTGTCTTTCTACAGTTCCTGTATTTGTTTTTCATTATGGGTCAGACTGTGACGACCCCTCTGTCTATGACTCAGGACCATTGGACGGACGTTAGGGTGAGAGGACGGAACCTATCAGTGGTAGTTAAAAAACAACCTTGGTTAACTTATTGTTCTTCAGAATGGCCCACGTTTGGTGTGGGATGGCCATCCGTGGGGACTTTTGATTTACCAACTATCAGGGCTGTGAAGGCTATTGTTTTTCAGGAAGGAGCGGTGTCTCACCTGGACCAACAGCCATACATCTTAGTATGGGAAGATTTGGCACGATCCCCACCCCTATGGGTCCGCCCATTCATCCCGCCCCTTCGTCCCGGCACTAAAGTCCTGACGATCCGGGAATATGGTGTAAAGGAGAAAACAACACCAAAATCTGATGAGGAGAGCGAGCGCAGCCCACCGCCTGCGAGACCCTCTAAGATCTACCCCGAGATTGAGGAGCCCCTTACGTGGCCAGATATCCCCTGGCTCCCGCCCTACCCGCAAGCTCCCCAACCCCCGGCTGATCCCATGGCTCTGCCCTCTGCCCCTCCTACAGCTCAAGCCCCGGGAATTGGGGGAGCGGGGCCCTCAGCCAGAACGAGGATTCGGCGAGGAGCCTTCCTGGAGGGACCAGCAGATTCGACCATAGCACTCCCTCTCAGAGCGGTCGGAGCTCCACCTACTGACCAAAACAACTTACAGATATTACAGTATTGGCCTTTTTCCTCATCTGATCTTTATAACTGGAAAACTAACCACCCCTCTTTCTCTGAGAACCCCACAGGGCTCAAGAGCCTAATTGAATCACTGATGTTCTCCCACCAGCCGACGTGGGACGACTGTCAACAGATTTTACAAACCCTTTTCACCACCGAGGAGAGGGAGAGGATTCTCCTCGAGGCTCAAAAAAATGTCCGAGATGAGGCTGGACGACCAGTCCAGACCCCGGTTGAGATAGAAGAAGGATTCCCATTGATCCGTCCCCATTGGGATTATAAAACCGCACAAGGTAGGGAATGGCTGTCCAATTATCGCCGGGCTCTGGTGGCGGGTCTCAGAGGTGCTGCACGTCGGCCCACCAATCTGTCCAAGGTAAGGGAGGTCATGCAAGGGGCAACAGAACCTCCTTCAGTTTTTCTAGAGAGGCTTATGGAGACATAGGAGATATACCCCCATTTGACCCTACGTCTGAGGGACAACGGGCTTCAGTGATTATGGCTTTTATTGGACAGTCAGCCCCAGACATCAGAAGGAAGCTACAACGGATTGAGGGGTTACAGGATTACACCGTGAGAGATGTGGTAAAAGAGGCAGAGAAAGTGTATCATAAGAGAGAGACAGAGGAAGAGAAGATAGAGAGAGAAAGAAGAGGAAAGAGAGAAGACGAAGACAGAAGGGATCAGAGACAAGAGAAAGTTTTAACTAAGATTCTGGACGCAGTAGGAGAGCGAGACAGGAGAGACAGGACCAGACAGATAGGGAACCTGGGAGACAGAAAAAGGCAGGAGCCAAGGAGGCCCGGAGGAGATCGACTGAGTCTGGGACGAAATCAGTGTAGGATCTGCAAAGGTATTGGCCATTGGGCATTTGAATGTCCCAAGAAGAAGCAGGGGGTGAAAGCATTGTCCCTAGGAGATGACGAAGACTAGGGGAAACGGGGCTTGGTCCCCCTTCCCGAGCCTAGGGTAACTTTAGACGTGGAGGGGACTCCCATACATTTCCTAGTCGACACAGGAGCTGAGTTTTCTGTTCTGCGAACGCCTTTGGGGAAGTTAAAAAGGGGTGAAAAGACTGTAGTAATTGGGGCCACTGGACAAAAATCGTACCCATGGACCACCTCTCGAACAGTGGATCTAGGACAGAACAGAGTGACTCATTCGTTCCTAGTCATACCGGAGTGCCCTATGCCCCTGCTAGGAAGAGACTTGCTAACTAAACTAAAAGCAAACATATCTTTTGCCTCTCACCATCCAGAAGTAACCTGGACAGGAGGAGAGCCCCGGGCCCTAGCGTTGTCTCTACAATTAGGAGAAGAATACCGGCTCTACCAAAATAAACCGAGACTTCCCAAGGGAATCCAAGACTGGCTTGACCAATTCCCTAGTGCATGGGCGGAGATGGGGGGTATGGGGATGGCAAAACAAGTTCCCCCAGTGGTAATTGAGCTTAAGTCCGGAGCCACCCCCATAAGGGTCCGACAATACCCCATGAGTAGGGAAGCTAGGGAGGGCATACGCCCTCATATTACCCGACTCTTTCAACAAGGAATTTTGGTTCCATGCAAGTCTCCATGGAACACCCCCCTCCTCCCTGCAAAAAAACCAGGGACCAATGACTATCGCCCTGTACAGGATCTCAGAGAAGTTAATAAACGAGTCCAAGACATTCACCCGACAGTGCCAAATCCCTACAACTTACTCAGCACACTACCACCTGAGAGAATCTGGTATACTGTCTTAGACCTTAAGGATGCTTTCTTTTGTCTGAGATTACATCCCAACAGCCAACCTTTGTTTGCCTTTGAATGGCGCGACCCCAAGAGTGGACAAGTCGGACAGCTGACATGGACGAGGCTGCCCCAAGGATTCAAAAACTCACCTTCACTGTTCGATGAGGCCCTGCACCGTGACTTAGCCTCTTTTCGAGCCAAAAATACACAGGTAACTCTCTTGCAGTATATTGATGACCTCTTAGTGGCTGGGAAAACCCATAAAGACTGTGAAATTGGGACTCTAAACCTCCTGGTCGAGCTAAGCAAACTGGGATACCGGATCTCAGCCAAAAAGGCACAGTTATGCCAAAGAGAGGTAACTTACTTGGGATACACCCTGAGAGATGGACAGAGATGGCTCACAGAGGCCAGAAAGCAGACAGTGATGCAGATTCCAACTCCAACCACACCTCGCCAGGTGAGAGAATTTCTGGGCACTGCAGGGTTCTGTAGACTGTGGATCCCAGGGTTTGCGACTGTAGCAGCCCCCCTATACTCTTTGACTAAAGAAAAAGGAGAGTTTACCTGGACTAGAGACCACCAATTGGCTTTTAAGACTCTCAAGAGGGCACTGCTACAGGCCCCAGCACTAGCCCTACCAGATCTAAGCAAGCCTTTTATCCTATATATTGATGAGAGAAGTGGCGTGGCCAGAGGAGTCCTAACCCAGGCCTTAGGGCCTTGGAAATGACCAGTGGCCTACCTATCAAAGAAACTGGACCCTGTGGCTAGTGGGTGGCCTTCCTGTTTACGAGCCATAGCAGCAACAGCTATGCTGGTCAAAGACGCTGACAAGCTGACCATGGGACAGAATGTTACAATAGTGGCCCCACACTCGCTTGAGAGCATTATCCGACAGCCACCAGACCGCTGGATGACCAACGCACAGATGACTCACTACCAGGGTCTATTGCTGACTGAATGTGTAAACTTCGGCCCCCCACCCGGCTATCCTCAATCCTGCTACCCTGTTACCTGAGGCTGATGAAGCCCCTATACACAAATGTGAGGAGGTGCTGGCAGAAGAAACCGGAGTCCGGTCAGATCTCACAGACCAACCATGGCCAGGGGCAATGACTTGGTACACTGATGGAAGCAGCTTCATGGTGGAAGGTAAGAGGAGGGCCGGGGCAGCAGTGGTGGATGGAAAGGCCGTCATATGGGCCAGCAGTCTGCCTGAGGGTACAACGGCCCAAAGAGCAGAGCTCATCTCACTGATCCAGGCCCTAAAGCTGGCAAAAGGAAAGACTATTAATATTTACACAGACAGCTGATATGCCTTTGGTACAGCGCCTATCTATGGGGCAATATACCGGCAGCGTGGACTCTTAACATCTGCTGGAAAAGATATTAAAAATAAAGAAGAGATCCTTAGCCTGCTAGAGGCTGTTCACTTGCCCCATAAAGTGGCAATAATACATTGCCCAGGACACAAAAAAGGGGCCGGACCCATAGAAAAAGGAAATCAAATGGCAGACCAGGAGGCAAAGAAGGCAGCTCAGGGACCTATGATTTTGACAATAAAAATTCAATCTCAACCAGAGACCAAAGAAACTGGCAAAAAGACTCTCGAAGAAGAAGAAGGGCGAGAATATTTGGCTGATATACATCGCCTTACCCATCTGGGGGTTAAAAAGTTAATTGAATTGGTTAAGAAGTCCCCTTACTATATTCCTGGATTAAAGAAAGCTGCTGAGAATCTAGTCAAAAACTGCCACGCCTATGCGTTTACTAATGCTGGGTCCAACAAGCTCCTAGAAGGAAGGCGTTTGAGAGGAGATAGGCCTGGAACCTACTGGGAAACTGATTTTACGGCGGTAAAGCCTGCCTGGTATGGAAATAAATATCTACTTGTTTTTATAGACACTTTTTCATGCTGGGTTGAAGCATTCCCTACAAAAAAATGAAACTGCAAACGTGGTGACCAAGAAGGTACTGGAAGAAATCCTACCCCGTTTTGGGGTACCCAAGGTAATCGGGTCAGACAACGGGCCTGCCTTTGTCTCCCAGGTAAGTCAGGGAGTGGCCAGACAGCTGGGGATCAATTGGAAATTACATTGTGCATATAGACTCCAGAGTTCAGGACATGTAGAGAGAATGAATAGAACATTAAAAGAGACCTTGACAAAATTAGTCTTAGAGACCGGCTGAAATGATTGGACAGCCCTTCTCCCTTATGCTTTATTTAGGGTCTGAAACTCCCCTGGCCCTTTCGGCTTGACCCCTTTTGAATTGATGTTTGGAGCCCCGCCACCCATTTATATGTCTATAACTGATAAATTTAGCCCAGACGTGTCTTTCTCTCCCTCTTCCAATCTCCTGATTCGGCTCAAGGCCTTAGAAACAGTAAGAAAAGAGATATGGACACAATTAAGAGAAACCTATATTGCTGGTGATACACAGGTGCCACACCAGTTTGAAGTGGGAGACGCCGTCCTGGTGAGGAGACATCGAACAGGAAACTTATAGCCCAGGTGGAAAGGACCATAACTGGTACTGCTGATGACGCCCACCGCGGTCAAAGTTGAAGGAATTCCCACCTGGGTCCACGCATCGCACGTTAAGAGAGCACCTCCTGAAGCTGATTCAGATAGATGGACGCTGGAAAAGACTACTAATCCTCTTAAGTTACGCCTGTGTAGTAAGGGCGACCTTTCACCAGAGACTTCAATCCACCCAAGGAAGGTCTTTAACTGTGCTTGACTTTCAGATGGGAGGAAGGATGCTTTCTCCATGGGCGTTTTTATGTCTTACAGTTGTAAGTGCCTCCCCGTATCGAATCTTCAATTTTACCTGGGTTATTACTAACCAAGCAGGGGACATTGCAAATTCCTCCTCCATAGTCTCTGCCACCACGCCTTGGCCTAATTTAGAAGTAGATCTCTGTTGGCTGGCCCTAGTAGCAGACACTACATGGGGCACCCCTGATCACTATTTGCCCCAACCTAAACCTGTAAACACCCAACAGAGATATAGCACTGTCCCAGGATGCTATAATGCTGCAGCCAGGACATACTTAACTATGGCACCCATATATGTCTGCCCAGGGCCACACAGAGATCGCTCCCTGACCACAAAATGTGACTATGCCCCAGACTACTATTGTGCCTCTTGGGGATGTGAGATGACTGGTGATACTTACTGGAACCCATCCGCCAGTTGGGACTATATTACAGTTAAGAGGAAGAACCCCCCGACCCAACAACTTAATTCTGGACCTACACCCCTTAACCGAAACTGTGTTCATAATTGGTGCAATCCTTTGGTTATATTGTTCACGGAGACAGGGAAAGAACAACACTGGGAAGGCCGCGGATACGAGTGGGGCCTGCGCCTATATTTAAAAGGAAAGAATCCTGGACTAACTTTTAAAATAAGATTACTTAAATCCATTCCAAATCAGCAAAATAACGTTGCTGTGGGTCCTAATTCAGAGTTACACCGGAATAACCCAGCCCAAAGTCCTAGAAAAATAATTGCCGGCCTTATCGTCCATCGGGCTCCCCCTCCTCCCCATCCGAAGACATCTGCTGGCCTTGACACCCCTCGGGCTCCTCCTCCTGCCCGCCCCGTCTTTCAACCTACACTCCCCGCAGCCTCCCCCCCCTTCTACTGCTAATCTTATTTTGACCTTAGTTAATACCTCAGTACAAGCCATTCATGGGGCCAATTTTACGCTGTTAGAAGAATGCTGGGTCTGCTATTCCTCCACCCCACCCTTTTATGAGGGGATTGCCAATTTTAAAAGATTATTGTTTACTAATGATACCTCTAGCTTACGGTGGAGCCCACCAGAAAAACAGGGCCTGTCTCTCAACAAAGTCTCAGGCCTAGGATTGTGCCTCATTGGGCCCAACATGTTGCCTCCTAAAGCTCTGACAAAAGTCTGCAATCAGACTCTGGTGGTAAATAGTTCCTCTCAATATATTTCAACTTCTAACAACACCTACCTTGCTTGCTCGTCAGGACTGACCACCTTTATAGTTACCCAAGTTTTTCTTTTGAAACGTGATTATTGTGTACAAGTTGCCCTTCTTCCACACCTAATTTTCTATGAGGTTGAAGAGTTTTTAAGATTATGGGAAAAAGGGGCTGGAACTCTGTCCAGAACTAAGAGAGAGCCCATAACCGCAATTACTTTAGCAGTCATTATTGGATTAGGAGCTGCAGGAGCCGGGACAGGGGTTGCCTCCTTGATCACTTCTAACCAACAATACAATCAGCTTAGCGCTGCAGTTGATAAAGACATCCAGGAACTACAATTGGGCCTAAAAAATCCTAAGGATTCAGTTACTTCTCTCTCTGAGGTAGTCCTACAAAACAGGAAGGGACTAGACCTCCTTTTCTTACAACAAGGAGGATTATGTGCTGCCCTTAAAGAAGAATATTGTTTTTATACAGACAAAACGGGGTTAGTGGAAGACAGCTTACAAAAGGTCAGAGAAAGACTGGAAAAAAGGAAGAGAGAGAGACACACACAAAAAGGGTGGTTCGAGTCTTGGTATTTCCAGTCACCATGGATGACCACAGTGTTCTCAGCCCTGGCTGGACCTGTGCTTTTTGTCTGCCTAGCTCTAATTTTCGGTCCCTGTATAATTAACAAAGGCATAGCATTTATCCAAAACCGAATAGATGCAGTGAAACTCATGGTCATACAGAGACAATACCAGCCTATAGTTCAATTCGAGACAGAACTGAGAGACACTGGGATTTAAATTCTAAGATTAGAATTATTCAGCAGAAGAAGAAGGGAATGAAAGGAGAATTATACGAATTCTAGGTTTGGAGATACAAAATTAAAAGAATAAACCCCAAAAGGCCACAGACCCAGGGCTAAGCCCTGCAGCCAGGACTAGCAGGCCATAAAGATAAAGGAGCACAGGAAACACTGTCCAGGCAGGACTAGCAAGCCATAAAAATAAGGAAAAAGAATGCAGGAACCAGCCTGAGTTAATGGGACTGATTCATGGGATGTCTGGCTGGAAGACATCTCCCCCTAGCACACTCAGGGTCATATATCAACTAGGTGTCCTCCGGCCCCTGATAAGCCCCTGACTTCTAGCACGTACTCTTTCTGCTTTGTTCTCACTGCTATGTTTGAATGAGCCAATTGTATGTAACCACGCCAAAACCGCCTAGCTTTCTCTATATAACCCTCTGACTTTTGAGTTTCGTGGTCAACTCCTCTGTCTCCTGTGTGAGACACGTGTTGGCCCGGAGCTTCGTTATTATTAAACGACCTCTTGCTTTTACATCAAGACCGGTCTCTCGTGTTATCTGGGATGTGCCATCCTGAGACTAGAGCGAGGGTCTTACAGTACGATGGGGACATTTACTCTGACCAGTGAGGGGAGGGGTGCTTACCAGTTCTCCAAAGTTTTTGGCTCTCTATGTGGTAACATGGCCTGTGGATTTTCTAAATCCTAGTCACAATACCAAATGTTGTATTTTATAAAAAGATAAGGAGAGAAGGAATGTTTGGTGGAGGTGTGGTAAGGTGTCAGGGAAAGGGGTGTCTCCACAGGCCCATTCTGAGGCATTCCTTTCCTCTGAGGTACCAAGTCACAGGTGGGTATAGTATAGCATAGAGTTTGTTTAGGGCATGGGGAGGGGAATTGAGAGGTTAGTACAGACAGAAAAAGGCAGAGAGAGAGTGGGGGGGGTAGATGCCAGGCATGAGCATATGCAGAGAGTGGGCAGAGGGGAATAGGGAGAGAGAGGGGAGTGGGACAGGAAGAGAGAGTGAGACTGAGAGCAAGAAGGCAAGAAAGAGCAGAGGGTACAAGCAACCTCTTTTTATAATGAGTCAGGCATACCTGGCTGTAGCCAGGTAACTGTGGGGAGGAGCTTAGACAAACTACTAACTGAAGCAATAAAGAAAACACAAAAAGGTTTATGGGTCAACAGAGTAAACGAGGATAAGACATGGGATAGAGTGAAAGCATAAAGTTAACAGCCAGATCAGAATGTCTATGAAAATTCAAGAATAAATAAAATTACTTTTAAATAAAATATATTAAAGTAATTCATGATGACAGACTGTTCAACCAAGCCTGAAAAGAAGGATGAATACAGCAAGAGTACAAAGGAATAAATAATATCACAACAATTAATCAGAGAGATCCAAGAAAACACAAAATCTTTCAAGTAAAAAAAAATAGAACTCTGAATATTCATGATTAGCAGATTGGATTAGGAAACTGGACTTTTTGGCTATCTATAAGAAACTCATCACTACCAAAGATATATAATAACCTTAGGATTATAAAAAGACAGAATATTTTCCAATCATATAGAACTATGTAGCAAGCTTCAGTAATAGCTGAAAAATATACTTCAATCCAAAACTGTTAGACAATATAACGAAGTTTGTTTTATAGTCATCAACAAAGCATTCCATGATGAGAATCTTACAATTATATATATATATATATATATATATATATATATATATATATATATGCAGTAAACACAGTCACATTGAATTTCATGAAACCAATGTTACTAGATGTAATATTATAGATTATTAACAACACAGTGATGGTAAGTGAATTCAGCACTATATCTCACTAGTAAATATGCAGAAAAATATAAACAGAGAAACACTGAAGTTAAATTATATAATATACCAAGTGAATATAAAAGATACT
Source organism: Rattus norvegicus (assembly GCF_021556685.1). Taxonomy (NCBI): domain Eukaryota; kingdom Metazoa; phylum Chordata; class Mammalia; order Rodentia; family Muridae; genus Rattus; species Rattus norvegicus. The sequence continues at coordinate 48,430,615 of NC_141554.1, read as the reverse complement.
TATAGAACATTTTATTGAAACAACAAAGAATACACATTATTTTCAGAAGCAAATAGAACACTCCTCAACCTGATGATATGTCAGGACACTAAACAAATATCAACAAACATAAAAATATCCTTAATTATCATCCTGTATTCTAGTTAACATTAATGGAATAAAACTACTTATCTAAAGTAATGAAATTACAGATTACAGCAAAAAAAAGTCAATAGAAATGAAAAGGGGACAATACAGCAGATACTTTATAGTACACAGCTTCAAGGAACCAGTGTTTTCCAGAAACATATCAAATGCTCTATAAACTTATAGAGATTGTGAAAGAGTGTTCCCGAAAAGCACGAGCTCAAACATGAAGAACGAGAAGTGAGTACAAAGTCCTATGCATAGCCATGAATTTGTAATTGATAGCTTTGAAGAATGTGTAAAATTAGTTACTTCAACAGAGTGAAACTTGGTTTGTTAACTGAACCCCTAGGCAAACTTCATGCTCAAGATTACTTGGCCAATGCAAATCTAACTCCATGTATTTTTTATATTTTTGAAAATATATTTTATTTTTTAAGAGAAAAAAAGAACATGAAACTACACAAATAGGCTGGTGGTAAAAGAGGTGGGAAGGAAAAGATCACGAACAAACTATCATATATGGCATTATCAAAAACTAACATTGATAAGTTGAGAGATTTTAATAAGCCTTATATCTTACTGTTCCCCATGAATTTGTGTAGAAGACAAACAGAAACTGGTTATTTAACTTGAACTGATAATGAGAAGTTTCTCAGTCTCTTGAGAAATAAGTACCCTTCTCCATGGTATGCTTCACAATAGAAAATGATGACAAGGAAATCTTCATATGGTAAAGTTTGGATAGGGCATTCTGTATGATTTCACACTGAAAGAATAAAAAATGCAGCTAAGAAGTCAGAAGTTTAAAAAAGCCCCAAATACCTCAAGTTCCAGACCCTGCCCTCTACCTGTACTAGCTGACCATAAAGTAAGATTAAAATCTTAGAGAATAATCTTGAGAAACAGGAAGCGCCTCCCAGGAACTGATGGACCATAAAGTTTAACAATCTTGAGAAACAGGAAGTGCCTCCCAGGAACTGATGGACCATAAAGTTTAACAATCTTGAGAAACAGGAAGCTCTTCCTTGTGATTTTTCATTAATATTCCCGACACTTTCCAATGACACCATCCCTGCCCCCTCAGGTTGTGGTTTCTCCCTTTAAATACCCTTTTCCTCAGCCTTTCGGGGTCGAACTCCACTGCCCCTGTGTGGGATACGAGTCTCGACCCCAGTGCACTGGTTCCTATCAATAAACCTCATGTTTATTACAGCAAGGACGGTCTCACGTGAGTTCTTGGGGGGTCGCATCATCCCGAGACTTGAGTGAGGGTCTCCCCGCTCCGGGGGTCTTTCAACACACGTTGTCATTGTCCACTGAATGATAAAGTAGGCTTAATATTACACTAATCACATTTAAGTTATTCTAACTCTGTTAAAAATGTTGGCTTATTAATAAAAACATAATTGTTGAAGGGCATAATTGTTGGGTAACCCAATTCTACACAATGAATGATTTTTTTTTGTCCTTCAGGATACTACAGACTGTTGTGGTGGACTCTTCTCTATTATTCATGTCATAAAACACTCTCAGTAGAAAATGACCACAATGATCCTTTCAAAATTCATAAGGCAAATTAATATCCATTTCAGAGAGTCATAACATAAGTAGAGTCAGATGAAATTGGGTTGATGTGGAAAATAAAGGTGTGACTAATTTTTATTTATTGGATATTTTTTATTTACATTTCAAATGATATCCCCTTTCCTGGCTTCCCATCCATAAACCCCCAATCCTATCCCCTATTCCCCGTCTTTTATGAGGGTGTTCCCCCACCCATCCACCCAACCCTTCCCCCCTCCACACTCTGACATTCCCCTACAATGGGGGTGGGTCCAGCTTTGGCAGAGCAAAGGGCTTTTCCTTTCTTTGGTGCCCAACAACGCTATCCTCTCCTATATATGCAGCTGGAGTTATGGGTCTGTCCATGTATAGTCTTTGGGTAGTGGTTTAGTCCCTGGGAGCTCTGGTTGGTTGGTATTTTTATTCTTATGGGGTTGCAAGCCCCTTTAGCTTCTTCAATCCTTTCTCTAACTCCATGGGGCCCCATTCACAGTTCAATGGTTTGCTGCTAGCATTCCCCTCTGTATCTGTCATGCTTTGGCAGAGCCTCTGAGGAGACAGCTATATCAGGATCCTGTCAGCATGCACTTCTTGGTATCAGCAACATTGTCTGGGTTTGGTGGCTGTATGTATATGAGCTGGATCCCCAGGTGGAGTGGGCTCTGAATGGCCATTACTTCAGTTTCTGCTCCAAACTTTATCTCTATATGTCCTCCTATGAATATTTCTGCTCCCCCTTTTCAGAGGGACTGAAGCATCTGCACTTTGGTTGTCATTCTTCTTGAGCTTCATGTGGGGTATGGATTATATCTTGGATAATTCGAGCCTTTGGGCTAATATCCACTTATCGGTCAGTGTATAATGTGTGTGTTCTTTTGTGATTGGGTTGCTTCATTCAGGATGATATTTTCTAGTTCAATCCATTTGCCTATGAATGGCATGAAGTCACTGTTTTTGATAGCTGAGTGGTACTCCATTGTGTAGATGTACCATATTTTCTGTATCCATCCTCTGTTGAAAGATATCTGGGTTCTTTCCAGATTCTGGCTATTATAAATAAGGCTACTATGAATATAGTGGATCATGTGTCCTAATTATATGTTAGAGCATATTTTGGGTATATTCCCAGGAGTGGTATAGCTAGGTCCTCAGGTAGTATTATGTTCAATTTTCTGAGGAACCTCTAGACTGATTTCCACAGTGGTTGTACCAGCTTGCAATCTTACCAACAATGGAGAAGAGTTCCTGTGTCTCCACATCATTGACAGCATCTGTTGTCACCTGAGTTTTTTATCTTAGCCTTTCTGACTTGAGTGAGGTGGAATCTCAGGGTTGTTTTCATCTGCATTTCCCTGGTGACTAAGGATGTTGAACATTTCTTTAGGTACATCTAAGCCATTCGATATTCTTCAGAAGAGAATTCTTTGTTTAGCTCTCTACCCCATTTTTTAATAGGGTTATTTGAATTTCTGATGTATAAGTTCCTGAGTTCTTTGTATATATTGAATATTAGCCCTCTCTCAGATGCAGGCTTAGTAAGGATCTTTCTCAATCTATTGGTTGCCGTTTTGTCCTAATCACAGTGCCCTTTGCCTTATAGAAGCTTTGCAATTTTATGAGATCCCATTTGTTGATCCTTGATCTTAGAGCATAAGCCATTAATGTTCTGTTCAAGAAAACTTCCCCAGTGCCCATGTATTTGATGTTCTTCCCTACTTTTTCTTCTATCAGTTTGATTGTATCTGGTCTTATGTTGAGGTGCTTGATCCACTTGGACTTACACTTTGTACAGGGTGATAAGAATAGGCCAATTTGCATTGTTCTACATGCTAACCTCCAGTTGAACCAGTAACCTTTGTTGAAAATGCTATCTTTATTCCACTGGATGGTTTTATTTCCTTTGTCATAGATCAAGTAACCATAAATATTTGGGTTCACTTTTGGGTCTTCAATTCTACTCCATTCATCTACCTGACTGTCTCTGTACCAATACCATGCAGTTTCTATCACTCCGTAATACAGCTTGAGGTCAGGGATGGTGGTTCGCTCAGAAGTTCTTTTATTGTTGAGGATTGTTTTTACGATCTTGGGTTTTTTGTTATTCCAGATTGCTCTTTCTTATTTTATGAGTAATTGAATTGGAATTCTGATGGGTATTGCATTGAATCTGTAAATTGTTTTGGGAAAGATGGCCATTTTTACAATATTAATCCTGCCAATCCATGAACATGTAAAATCTTTCCATCTTTTGTGATCTTCAATTTCTTTCTTCAGAGACTATAACTTGGTTAGAGTCACACTGAGGTATTCTTTTTCTTTCTTTTTTTTTTTTTTGGTTCTTTTTTTTTTTTTGGAGCTGGGGACCGAACCCAGGGCCTTGTGCTTCCTAGGCAAGCACTTTACCACTGAGCTAAATCCCCAACCCCACACTGAGGTATTTTATTAACATATTTGTGACTATTTTGAAGGGTTTCATTTCTTTCTCATCCTGTTTATCCTTTTAGTAGAGGAAGACTACTGATTTGTTTGGATTAATTTTATATCCAGCCTCATTGCTGAAGTGGTTTATCAGGCTTAGTAGTTTTCTGTTGTACCTTTTAGGGTCACTGGGTTGTGCCTCTTTTAAGAGGGGCTGATTCTTGCTCTTGGTAACATTAGTCCCCAGAATTTTATAACATTTACATAGGGATAAAAGTTAGGTTGGATGACAGGAAATAGAAGACTGATAAGAGAGAGGAATGTACTCGGAAGGGGGAGGATCACATCGACAAAATCAAAGAGACCTTCTGTTAAATTAGGATCACCATAGCCTGTAATAGTGAATTAGGAGGGGTGGAAGTAATATGTGGAGTTATATATATTCATTCTACTAGTGAACTGTACTCTATGCTCTAAGATAGATGTCACTGTTGGCATTCTTTAAAATTTAATGTAATGATGTTTTCATACCAGGGCCCGTAAGTTTTCCTTCCTAATCAATGTCAATTGGGCATAATAAAAACACTCATATTGGAGGCAAGGATAAAATAAACCATAAGTCACTGTTTCCAAAAATAAAACATAAGCCATGTCTCAGTTGTAGGCCTCTGAAACTGGACACCCAGATGTGGCTCCAATTTTTTCATGTGATATATACAAATTTGATATCAAAGTAGTTTTATGTTTTGTTCTGGTATATATTCTATGCCAATACATAGCCCAAGCTGGCCTAAAATTTACTATGTAACTCTGGATGGCATCAAAGAAACTTTGCTCATACCATAATCTCCCAAGTTCTGGTATTCTAATTTTCAAGGGTCCTTCAGAGTTAGAAATAAGTGTTAATATATGTTTGGCAAGAATCAATATGGATTATAAAGAATGAGACAATTGAAAATGTCTTGAAATCCCAACACTCTACTTTTGACCCTGAATACCTTAAAAACACAAAACCAGGACCACCTGGGACACAACAAGCAAAGGTGAGCATCAGCCTGCTCTCTGACCTCTACCATGTGTCACAGATGACAGCCCAGTAGACCATACCCAGCGAAACTTTTAATCATCATAAATGGAGACAACAAGACATTTAGTCCATGACAAAACAAAATTTAAACACCATTTATCATCAAATACAGCCCTACAGAAGACACTATTGGAAAATTCAAACCCAAGCAGGCTAAGTACACCCAAGCAATCAGAGGAAATAAATAACTCTACACAAGCAAACAAAATGTTAGGGAAATACACACACACACACACACACACACACACACACACACACACACACACAGAGAGAGAGAGAGAGAGAGAGAGAGAGAGGGGGGGGGATTTTACCACTAACATCAAAATAGCACAAATTAATTTTGGTCATTAATATCTCTCAACACCAATAGACTAGATCTCCCCAATAAAAGGACACGGGAGAATGGATGAAAGTACCCCATCATACTGCTCAATAAAACACACCTCAGCAATAAAAATAGTTATTTCCTCAGAATAAGGAGCTTGAAAAAGGGATTCCAAGCAAATGGACCCAAGAAGAAAGCTGGAGTCAACATTTTAATATTTAATAAAATAGACATTCAACCAAAATTAGAGATTTGATTCAACCAAAAGAGATTGTAAAGGACACCTCATACTTCTCAAAGGAAAAACCCATCAATGTGAAATCTCAATACTTAACACCTATGCCCCAAATACAAGGGAACCCACATTTGTAATAGAAATAGTACTAATTACAGATCAAGCTCAACACATTAATGATTGGGGGATTTCAACACCCTACTCTCATCAATGAACAGATTATGGAGACAGAAACAATGAAACAGATGTTATCACTAAAATAGATCCAACATATAGAACATTTTACACCAATATATAAGAATATATTTTTGTCTCAGCACCTCACAGAGCATACTACAAAATTGAATATATACTTGGTCACAAAGTAAGACTCAATTGATACAAGAACATTGAATTAGCCCCTTGTATCTCATCAGATCACCATGGATTAAAGGTGGACTTCAACAACAACAGAAGCAACAAACAGCCTAAAAACACATGAAAACTGAAAAGCTCTCCTCTACTCCATAATCACTGGGTCAGGGAAGAAGCAAAGAAAGAAATAAAAGATGTTCAGAGGGGTAAGAAGGAGGGGGATAAATTCTCGAGTGTAAAAAGCAAGAGACAATAAAATGGAAAAGAAAGGAAAATGAGTTCAAGAAAATATGTAGGACAGATATTTTGAAGTATTTTCAATATAAACCTTTAACACAGAAAAAAGAAATTGAAGACTTTCTAGAATTCAATGAAAATGAGGACACTACATATACAATATTATTGGACACCAATGAAAACAGTGCTAAAAGAAAACTTTAGACTCCAGAGGAAAACAACCTAATGCCATCTGGGACCCCGGTGCACGGGGGCCCCCGGGAAAAGGCGGCACAGGCCCTCCTTGTTGCCTCCTTTACGGAGAGCTCAAAAGCAGCCCCCCAAGAGCAACTTGAACTGTGGGACCACAGGTAAGACCAACTTTTCTCCTCCCAGCGACCTGCCTGGTGAACTCAGGACACAGGCTCACAGGAACAGCTGAAGACCAATAGACAGGAAAGACTACATGCCGAAAGAAGAACACTGTGTTCCCATAACTGGCTGAAAGAAAACAGGAAAACAGGTCTACAGTACTCCTGACACACAGGCCTATAGGACGGTCTAGCCACTGTCAGAAATAGCAGAACAAGGTAACACCAGAGACAACCTGATGGTGAGAGGCAAGCGCAGGAACCCAAGCAACAGAAACCAAGGCTACATGGCATCTTCCCAGCGCAATTCTCCCAGCAAAGCAAACACTGAATATCCAAACACACCAGAAAAGCAAGATCTAGGTTTAAAATCATATTTGATGGGCACTGGAAAACATTTCCTGAACAAAACACCAATGGCTTATGCTCTAAGATCAAGAATCGACAAATGGGATCTTATAAAACTGCAAAGCTTCTGTAAGGCAAAGGACACCGTGGTTAGGACAAAACGGCAACCAACTGATTGGGAAAAGATCTTTACAAATCCTACAACAGATAGAGGGCTTCTATCCGAAATATCCAAAGAACTCAAGAAGTTAGACCGCAGGGAGACAAATAACCCTATTAAAAAATGTGGTTCAGAACTAAACAAAGAATTCACAGCTGAGGAATGCCGAATGGCTAAGAAACACCTAAAGAAATGTTGAACATCTTTAGTCATAAGGGAAATGCAAATCAAAACAACCTTGAGATTTCACCTCACACCCGTGAGAATGGCTAAGATCAAAAACTCAGGTGACAGCAGATGCTGGCGAGGATGTGGAGAAAGAAGAACACTCCTCCATTTTTGGTGGGATTGCAGACTGGTACAAACATTCTGGAAATCAGTGTAGGGGTTCCTCAGAAAATTGGACATTGAACAACCTGAGGACCCAGCTATACCTCTCTTGGGCATATACCCAAAAGATGCTCCAACATAAAACAAAGACACATGCTCCACTATGTTCATAGCAGCCTTATTTGTAATAGCCAGAAGCTGGAAAGAACCCAGATGCCCTTCAACAGAGGAATGGATACAGAAAATGTGGTATATCAACACAATGGAATATTACTCAGCAATCAAAAAATGACTTTATGAAATTCATAGGCAAATGAATGGAACTGGAAAATATCATCCTGAGTGAGGTAACCCAATTACAGAAAAACACGCATGGTATGCACTCGTTGATAAGTGGCTATTAGCCCAAATGCTTGAATTGCCCTAGATGCACAGAACACATGAAACTCAAGAAGGATGACCAAATTACGAATGCTTCACTCCTTCTTTAAAAGGGGAACAAGAATACCCTTGGCAGGGAATAGGGAGGCAAAGTTTAGAACAGAGGCAGAAAGAACACCCATTCAGAGCCTGCCCCACATGTGGCCCATACATATACAGCCACCAAACTAGATAAGATGGATGAAGCAAAGAAGTGCAGTCCGACAGGAACCGGATGTAGATCTCTCCTGAGAGACACACCCAGAATATAGCAAATACATAGGCGAATGTCAGCAGCAATCCACTGAACTGAGAACGGGACCCCCGTTGAAGGAATCAGAGAAAGGACTGGAAGATCTTGAAGGTGCTCGAGGCGCCATAGGAACAACACTGCCAACCAACCAGACCTTCCAGGGACTAAGCCACTACCCAAAGATTATACATGAACTGACCCTTGGCTCCAACTGCATAGGTAGTAATGAATAGCCTAGTAAGAGCACCAGTGGAAGGGGAAGCCCTTGGTCCTGCCAAGACTGAACCCACAGTGAACGTGATTGTTGGGGGGGAGGGTGGTAATGGGGGAGGATGTCGAGGGGAAGCCTATATAGAAGGGGAGGGGGATGGGCTAGGGGGATGTTGGCCTAGAAACCGGGAAGGGTAATAACAATCGAAATGTAAATAAGAAATACTCAAGTTAATAAAGATAAAAAAAAACTTCATAGAACTAAAGTGACTTCATAAAGAAATTGGAGAGTTCATCATATTAGCAAATTAAATGTACATCTGAAAGCTGTATAAAAAAGAAGGAAACACACCCAAGTGGAGTGGATGGAAGGAAATAATCCTGATGGAAATCAATACATTAGAAATGAAGAGAACTCCTGAGAGACACAGCCAGAATTCAGCAAATACAGAGGCGAATGCCAGCAGCAAACCACTGAACTGAGAATAGGACCCCGTTGAAGGAATCAGAGAAAGAACTGGAAGAGCTTGAAGGGGCTCAAGACCCCATATGTACAACAATGCCAAACAACCAGAGCTTCCAGGGACTAAGCCACTACCTAAAGACTATACATGGACTGACCTTGGACTCTGACCTCATAGGTAGCAATGAATATCCTAGTAAGAGCACCAGTGGAAGGGTGCTAAGACTGAACCCCCAGTGAACTAGATTGTTGGGGGGAGGGCGGCAATGGGGGGAGGATGGGGAGGGGAACACCCATAAAGAAGGGGAGGGGGAGGTATTAGGGGGATGTTTGCCTGGAAACCGGGAAAGGGAATAACACTCGAAATGTATATAAGAAATACTCAAGTTAATAAAAAAAAAAAAGAAAGAAAGAAATGAAGAGAACAATACAAAGAGTGGATTCTTTAAGAAAATCAGCAAGATAGCTAATCCTTTAATTGAATTAACTGAAAGGTTAAGAGATCATACCCAGATTATCAAATTCAAATGAAAAGTGGGACATAATCACAGACAACAAAAAATCCAAACAATCAGGTATTATTCGAAAACCTGTACTTTACTACATTAGAAACTCTAGATGAAATGGATGATTTTCAAGATAGATACCACATACCAAAATAAAATCAAGATCAACTGTATAATTTAAATTGTCCTATAACCCTGAAGGAAATAGACACAATCATTAAAAATTTTTCAACTGAAGTTAAGGCCACAGGATCATTCCAGTCTCTTAGTTACTGCAAGTTCTCTAAAGTCTGCATTGTTGAGGACAGCCGACAAGATTGACTTCTCCATTTGCCCAAGCCTCTGAATAAAGTGTTTTAAGAACAGCAACAAAAAGTCTCTGAAGGAAAAAAAATAGTCCAAGGGAAGGTGGTTTTAGTGAAGAATTATTCCAGACTTTAAAAAGTACTAATGCCAATTCTCCTCAAATATTCAATCATTTCTACAGAAACAGAACAGAAGGAACAGTGCTGAACTCCTTCTATGAGGCTACAGCCACACTCATACCTAAACTACACAAACACTCAACAAAGAAATTGAAATTCAGGCCAGTTTCACTTATGAATATCTATACAACAATATTCAATGAAATAATCACAAACAGAATCCAAGAACATATCAAAGACTTCATTCGTTGAGATCAAATATCATCCCAGGAATACAAGGATTGTTCAATATATGAAAATTCACCAACATAATACACCATATAAAGAAACTGGAAGAAAAGAATCACATGATCATCTTATCAGATTCTGCAAAACCTTTGACAAAATCCAAGACACCTTCATGTTAAAAGACTTGGAGAGATCAGGGATAGAAAGAGCATGCCTAAACATAAAAAGGCAACATACACCAACCAATAACCAACATCAAATTAAGTGAAGAGAAACTTAATGTAATTCCACTAAAATCAGGGACAATACAGGCCTGCCAACAATATACATCTTGAAGTTATAGCTAGAGCAATAAAATGAATGAATCTGACACCATTTGGAAAGGAAGAAGTAAAGGCATCACTATTTGCAGATGATATGATAATATACATAAAAGAACCTCAAAATTCTACCAGAGACTTCCTACAGCTGATAACCACCTTCAGCAAAATGGCTAGATATAAAATTAACTCAAAGGAATGTGTAGCTCCCATTTATATGAATGATAAATGAGCTGAGAAAAAATTTGGGGGAAAGCACACTTCATAATAGTCACAAATAATATTAGATATCTTGGTATAACTCTAACCAAGCAAATAAAAGACCTGTATAGCAAGAACTTCAAGTCCCTGAAGAAATTGAAGAAGATATCAGAAGATGGAAAGATCTCCGATACTCATGGATTGAGAGGATTAACATAGTAAAAATGGCAATTTTACCAAAAGCAATCTACAGGTACAGTACAAGTCCGATCAAGTGTTCAACCCATTTTTTAAAATTTTTTTTTCCATCTTTATTAACTTGAGTATTTCTTATTTACATTTCGATTGCTATTCCCTTTCCCGGTTTCTGGGCCAACATCCCCCTGGCCCCTCCCCCTCCCCTTCTCTATGGGTGTTCCCCTCCCCATCCTCCCCCCATTACCACCCTCCCCCCAACAATCACGTTCACTGGGGGTTCAGTCTTGGCAGGACCAAAGGCTTCCCTTTCTACTGGTGGACTAAGCTATTATCCAAAGACTATACATGGACTGACCCTGGGCTCCAACCTCATAGGTAGCAATGAATAGCCTAGTAAGATCAACCCAATTTTTTACAGAAAAAAAAAGACCAACTCTCAACTTCATATGGAAAAGCAAGAAACTCGGCATAGCTAAAATTGTCATGACCCATAAAAGAACATCTGGAGGAATCATCATTCCTTTTCTTAAATTTTACTACAGAGCAATAGTCATTAGACTGCATGGTATTGGCACCAAAATAGACAGGTTGATCAGTGGAATTGAATCTAAGTGCTAGAAATAAACCCACATACCTATGGACACTTGATTTTTGACAAAGACTTCAAAATCATACAATGGGGAAAAAAGAAAACATCTTCAACAAATGATGCTGTTTGGTCTAACTGGGTGTCTTCATGTAGAAGATTATAGATAGATATTTATCACCATGAACAAAACAAGTCCAAGTCAATCAAAGACTTCAAGATAAAATAGGATACACTAAATCTAATAAAAGAGAAAGTGAGAGATAGCATTGAGTATATTGGTATATGACACAACTTCCTGAACAGAACACCAATAGCTTAGGCTCTAAGATCAACAATTGGTAAGTGAGAACTCATGAAACTTTTGTAAGGCAAAGGACACTGACAGTAGGACAAAATGGCAGCCTAGAAATTGGAAAAAGATCTTTACTAACCCTACATCCAACAAGAGGCTTACTATCCAGAATTTTTAAAAATTTAGAAGTTAGACATTAACAAACTCACAATTTAAAAATGGGGTACAGAGATAAACAGAGTTCACAATAGGAAAATCTCCAGTAACTAAGAAGCACTTAAAGAATTGTTCAATGTACTTTGTCATCAGAGCAATGCAAATAGAAACTACCCTGGGATTCCATCTTACACACATCAGAATGGGCTAAGATGAAATACTCAGTTTACAGCATGTGCTTCCAGTCTCTGCTTCACACTGTGTACCACCTCCAAACAATGGACAGAACTCAGGAATTGTTATGGAAGAATTAAGGGAAGGATTGACAGCACTGAAGTAGATAGGATTTCCACAGGAAGACCAACACAGTAAACTAACCTGTAATCTTGGGGGCTCTGAGAGACTGAGCAATTAACCAAAGAGCCTACAGGCTAAATTGAGACCCTTGGCATATATCTAGCAGATTTGCAGCTCAGTCTTCATGTGGCTCTCCCAACAACCGGAGTTGAGGCTGTCCCTAAATCTGTAGCCTGACTGTGGAGTCCATTCCCCTGACTGGTCTCCCTTATCTGGCCTCAGTGGAGGTGGATGTACTTAACCCTGAAGAAAGTTGATGTGCCAGTGTAGGGGGATAACCAGAGGGTCCCACTCTTTTTTTTTTTATTAAATAGAGTATTTCTTATATACATTTCAAGCGTTATTCCCTTTCCCGGTTTCCAGGTAAACATCCCCCTCCCCCCTCCCCTTCCTTATGGGTGTCCCCCTCCCAACCCTCCCCCCATTGCCGCCCTCCCCCCATAGACTAGTTCACTGGGGGTTCAGTCTTAGCAGGACCCAGGGCTTCCCCTTCCACTGGTGCTCTTACTAGGATATTCATTGCTACCTATGGGGTCAGAGTCCAGGGTCAGTCCATGTATAGTCTTTAGGTAGTGGCTTAGTCCCTGGAAGCTCTGGTTGCTTGGCATTGTTGTACTTTTGGGGTCTCGAGCCCCTTCAAGCTCTTCCAGTTCTTTCTCTGATTCCTTCAATAGGGGACCTATTCTTAGTTCAGTGGTTTGCTGCTGGCATTCGCCTCTGTATTTGCTGTATTCTGGCTGTGTCTCTCAGGAGCGATCTACATCCGGCTCCTGTCGGTCTGCACTTCTTTGCTTCATCCATCTTGTCTAATTGGGTGGCTGTATATGTATGGGCCACATGTGGGGGAGGCTCTAAATGGGTGTTCCTTAAGTCTCTGTTTTAATCTTTGCCTCTCCCTTCCCTGCCAAGGGTATTCTTTTTCCTCATTTAAAGAAGGAGTGAAGCATTCACATTTTGATCATCCGTCTTGAGTTTCGTTTGTTCTAGGGATCTAGGGTAATTCAAGCATTTGGGCTAATAGCCACTTATCAATGAGTGCATACCATGTATGTCTTTCTGTGATTGGGTTAGCTCACTCAGGATGATATTTTCCAGTTCCAACCATTTGCCTACGAATTTCATAAACTCGTTGTTTTTGATAGCTGAGTAATATTCCATTGTGTAGATGTACCACATTTTCTGTATCCATTCCTCTGTTGAAGGGCATCTGGGTTCTTTCCATTTTCTGGCTATTATAAATAAGGCTGCGATGAACATAGTGGAGCACGTGTCTCTTTTATATGTTGAGGCATTTTTTGGGTATATGCCCAAGAGAGGTATAGCTGGATCCTCAGGCAGTTCAATGTCCAATTTTCTGAGGAACCTCCAGACTGATTTCCAGAATGGTTTGGCCAGTCTGCAATCCCACCAACAATGGAGGAGTGTTCCTCTTTCTCCACATCCTCGCCAGCATCTGCTGTCACCTGAGTTTTTGATCTTAGCCATTCTCACTGGTGTGAGGTGAAATCTCAGGGTTGTTTTGATTTGCATTTCCCTTATGACTAAAGATGTTGAACATTTCTTTAGGTGTTTCTCAGCCATTCAGCATTCCTCAGCTGTGAATTCTTTGTTTAGCTCTGAACCCCATTTTTTAATAGGGTTATTTGTTTCCCTGCGGTCTAACTTCTTGAGTTCTTTGTATATTTTGGATATAAGGCCTCTATCTGTTGTAAGATTGGTAAAGATCTTTTCCCAATCTGTTGGTTGCCGTTTTGTCCTAACCACAGTGTCCTTTGCCTTACAGAAGCTTTGCAGTTTTATGATATCCCATTTGTCGATTCTTGATCTTAGAGCATAAGCCATTGGTGTTTTGTTCAGGAAATTTTTTCCAGTGCCCATGTGTTCCAGATGCTTCCCTAGTTTTTCTTCTATTAGTTTGAGTGTGTCTGGTTTGATGTGGAGGTCCTTGATCCACTTGGATTTAAGCTTTGTACAGGGTGATAAGCATGGGTCGATCTGCATTCTTCTACATGTTGCCCTCCAGTTGAACCAGCACCATTTGCTGAAAATGCTATCTTTTTTCCATTGGATGGTTTTGGCTCCTTTGTCAAAAATCAAGTGACCATAGGTGTGTGGGTTCATTTCTGGGTCTTCAATTCTATTCCATTGGTCTATATGTCTGTCTCTGTACCAATACCATGCAGTTTTTATCACTATTGCTCTGTAATACTGCTTGAGTTCAGGGATAGTGATTCCCCCTGAAGTCCTTTTATTGTTGAGGATAGCTTTAGCTATCCTGGGTTTTTTGTTATTCCAGATGAATTTGCAAATTGTTCTGTCTAACTCTTTGAAGAATTGGATTGGTATTTTGATGGGGATTGCATTGAATCTGTAGATTGCTTTTGGTAAAATGGCCATTTTTACTAAATTAATCCTGCCAATCCATGAGCATGGGAGATCTTTCCATCTTCTGAGGTCTTCTTCAATTTCTTTCCGCAGTGTCTTGAAGTTCTTATTGTACAGATCTTTTACTTGCTTGGTTAAAGTCACACCGAGGTACTTTATATTATTTGGGTCTATTATGAAGGGTGTCGTTTCCCTAATTTCTTTCTCGGCTTGTTTCTCTTTTGTATAGAGGAAGGCAACTGATTTATTTGAGTTAATTTTATACCCAGCCACTTTGCTGAAGTTGTTTATCAGCTTTAGTAGTTCTCTGGTGGAACTTTTGGGATCACTTAAATATACTATCATGTCATCTGCAAATAGTGATATTTTGACCTCTTCTTTTCCGATCTGTATCCCCTTGATCTCCTTTTGTTGTCTGATTGCTCTGGCTAGAACTTCAAGAACTATATTGAATAAGTAGGGAGAGAGTGGGCAGCCTAGTCTTGTCCCTGATTTTAGTGGGATTGCTTCAAGTTTCTCTCCATTTAGTTTAATGTTAGCAACTGGTTTGCTGTATATGGCTTTTACTATGTTTAGGTATGGGCCTTGAATTCCTATTCTTTCCAAGACTTTTATCATGAAGGGGTGTTGAATTTTGTCAAATGCTTTCTCAGCATCTAATGAAATGATCATGTGGTTCTGTTCTTTCAGTTTGTTTATATAATGGATCACGTTGATGGTTTTCCGTATATTAAACCATCCCTGCATGCCTGGGATGAAGCCTACTTGATCATGGTGGATGATTGTTTTGATGTGCTCTTGAATTCGGTTTGCCAGAATTTTATTGAGTATTTTTGCGTCAATATTCATAAGGGAAATTGGTCTGAAGTTCTCTTTCTTTGTTGTGTCTTTGTGTGGTTTAGGTATAAGAGTAATTGTGGCTTCGTAGAAGGAATTCGGTAGTGCTCCATCTGTTTCAATTTTGTGGAATAGTTTGCATAATATTGGTATGAGGTCTTCTATGAAGGTTTGATAGAATTCTGCACTAAACCCGTCTGGACCTGGGCTCTTTTTGGTTGGGAGACCTTTAATGACTGCTTCTTTTTCCTTAGGAGGTATGGGGTTGTTTAACTGGTTTATCTGTTCCTGATTTAACTTCGATACCTGGTATCTGTCTAGGAAATTGTCCATTTCCTGAAGATTTTCAAGTTTTGTTGAATATAGGTTTTTATAGTAAGATCTGATGATTTTTTGAATTTCCTCTGAATCTGTAGTTATGTCTCCCTTTTCATTTCTGATTTTGTTAATTTGGATGCACTCTCTGTGTCCTCTCGTTAGTCTGGCTAAGGGTTTATCTATCTTGTTGATTTTCTCAAAGAACCAACTTTTGGTTCTGTTGATTCTTTCTATGGTCCTTTTTGTTTCTACTTGGTTGATTTCAGCTCTGAGTTTGAATATTTCCTGCCTTCTACTCCTCCTGGGTGTATTTGCTTCTTTTTGTTCTAGAGCTTTTAGGTGTGCTGTCAAGCTGCTGACATATGCTCTTTCCTGTTTCTTTCTGCAGGCACTCAGCGCTATGAGTTTTCCTCTTAGCACAGCTTTCATTGTGTCCCATAAGTTTGGGTATGTTGTATCTTCATTTTCATTAAATTCTAAAAAGTTTTTAATTTCTTTCTTTATTACTTCCTTGACCAGGTTATCATTGAGTAGAGCATTGTTCAATTTCCACGTATATGTGGGCATTCTTCCCTTATTGTTATTGAAGACCAGTTTTAGGCTGTGGTGGTCCGATAGCACGCATGGGATTATTTCTATCTTTCTGTGCCTGTTGAGGCCCGTTTTTTGACCAATTATATGGTCAATTTTGGAGAAAGTACCATGAGGAGCTGAGAAGAAGGTATATCCTTTTGCTTTAGGATAGAATGTTCTATAAATATCCGTTAAGTCCATTTGGCTCATGACTTCTCTTAGTCTGTCGATATCACTGTTTAATTTCTGTTTCCATGATCTGTCCATTGATGAGAGTGGTGTGTTGAAATCTCCCACTATTATTGTGTGAGGTGCAATGTGTGCTTTGAGCTTTAGTAAGGTTTCTTTTACGTATGTAGGTGCCCTTGTATTTGGGGCATAGATATTTAGGATTGAGAGTTCATCTTGGTGGATTTTTCCTTTGATGAATATGAAGTGTCCTTCCTTATCTTTTTTGATGACTTTTAGTTGGAAATTGATTTTATTTGATATTAGAATGGCTACTCCAGCTTGCTTCTTCTGACCATTTGCTTGGAAAGTTGTTTTCCAGCCTTTCACTCTGAGGTAGTGTCTGTCTTTGTCTCTGAGGTGTGTTTCCTGTAGGCAGCAGAATGCAGGGTCCTCGTTGTCTATCCAGTTTGTTAATCTATGTCTTTTTATTGGGGAGTTGAGGCCATTGATGTTGAGAGATATTAAGGAATAGTGATTATTGCTTCCCGTTATATTCATATTTGGATGTGAGGTTATGTTTGTGTGCTTTCATTCTCTTTGTTTTGTTGCCAAGACGATTAGTTTCTTGCTTCTTCTAGGGTATAGCTTGCCTCCTTATGTTGGGCTTTACCATTTATTATCCTTTGTAGTGCTGGATTTGTGGAAAGATATTGTGTAAATTTGGTTTTGTCATGGAATATCTTGGTTTCTCCACCAATGTTAATTGAGTGTTTTGCTGGATACAGTAACCTGGGCTGGCATTTGTGTTCTCTTAGGGTCTGTATAACATCAGTCCAGGATCTTCTGGCCTTCATAGTTTCTGGCAAGAAGTCTGGTGTGATTCTGATAGGTCTCCCTTTATATGTTACTTGACCTTTTTCCCTTACTGCTTTTAATATTCTTTCTTTATTTTGTGCGTTTGGTTTTTTGACAATTATGTGACGGGAGGTGTTTCTTTTCTGGTCCAATCTATTTGGAGTTCTGTAGGCTTCTTGTATGTCTATGGGTATCTCTTTTTTTAGGTTAGGGAAGTTTTCTTCTATGATTTAGTTGAAGATATTTACTGGTCCTTTGAGCTGGGAGTCTTCACTGTCTTCTATACCTATTATCCTTAGGTTTGATCTTCTCATTGAGTCCTGGATTTCCTGTATGTTTTGGACCAGTAGCTTTTTCCGCTTTACATTATCTTTGACAGGTGAGTCAATGATTTCTATGGAATCTTCTGCTCCTGAGATTCTCTCTTCCATCTCTTGTATTCTGTTGGTGAAGCTTGTATCTACAGCTCCTTGTCTCTTCTTTTGGTTTTCTATATCCAGGGTTGTTTCCATGTGTTCTTTCTTGATTGCTTCTATTTCCATTTTTAATTCCTTCAACTGTTTGACTGTGTTTTCCTGGAATTCTTTCAGGGATTTTTGTGTCTCCTCTCTATGGGCTTCTACTTGTTTATTTATGTTTTCCTGGAATTCTTTCAGGGATTTTTGCGATTCTTTCAGGCATTTTTGTGATTCATCTCTGTAGGCTTCTACTTGTTCTCTAAGGGAGTTCTTCATGTCTTTCTTGAAGTCCTCCAGCATCATGATCAAAAATGATTTTGAAACTAGATCTTGCTTTTCTGGTGTGTTTGGATATTCCATGTTTGTTTTGATGGGAGAATTGGGCTCCGATGGTGCCATGTAGTCTTGGTTTCTGTTGCTTGGGTTCCTGTGCTTGCCTCTCGCCATCAGATTATCTCTAGTGTTACTTTGTTCTGCTATTTCTGACAGTGGCTAGACTGTCCTATAAGCCTGTGTGTCAGGAGTGCTGTAGACCTGTTTTCCTCTCTTTCAGTCAGTTATGGGGACAGAGTGTTCTGCTTTCCGGCATGTGGTTTTTCCTCTCTACAGGCCTTCAGCTGTTCCTGTGGGCCTGTGTCTTGAGTTCACCAGGCAGCTTTCTTGCAGCAGAAAATTTGGTCTTACCTGTGGTCCCGAGGCTCAAGTTCGCTCGTGGGGTGCTGCCCACGGGCTCTCTGCAGCGGCAGCAACCAGGAATACCTGTGCCGCCCCTTCCGGGTGCTTCAGTGCACCAGGGTTCCAGATGGTCTTTGGCTTTTTCCTCTGGCGTCCGAGATGTGTGTGCAGAGAGCAGTCTCTTCTGGTTTCCCAGGCTTGTCTGCCTCTCTGAAGGTTCAGCTCTCCCTCCCATGGGATTTGGGTGCAGAGAACTGTTTATCCGGTCTGTTTCCTTCTGGTTCTGGTGGTGTCTCAGGCACAGGGGTCCTGCCGCTCCTGGGCCCTCCCCCACGGGATCCCAGAGGCCTTATACAGTTTCCTCTTGGGCCAGGGATGTGGGCAGGGGTGAGCAGTGTTGGTGGTCTCTTCCGCTCTGCAGCCTCAGGAGTGCCCACCTGACCAGGGGATTGGGTCTTTCTCTCACCGGGTCTGGGAGTAGAGAGCTGCTGCGGGCCGGGATCCGCGGGTGTGGGACTTCCGGTAAACACAGAACGTGCCCGGTTCTACAGGAATTCTGCTTCCGTGTGTCCCAAGCTCACCAGGCAGCTTTCTTGCAGCAGAAAAGTTGGTCTTACCTGTGGTCCCGGGGCTCAAGTTCGCTCGTGGGGTGCTGCCCACGGGCTCTCTGCAGCGGCAGCAACCAGGAAGACCTGTGCCGCCATTTCCGGGAGCTTCAGTGCACCAGGGTTCCAGATGGTCTTTGGCTTTTTCCTCTGGCGTCCGAGATGTGTGTGCGGAGAGCAGTCTCTTCTGGTTTCCCAGGCTTGTCTGCCTCTCTGAAGGTTCAGCTCTCCCTCCCACGGGATTTGGGTGCAGAGAACTGTTTATCCGGTCTGTTTCCTTCTGGTTCTGGTGGTGTCTCAGGCACAGGGGTCCTGCCGCTTCTGGGCCCTCCCCCACGGGATCCCAGAGGCCTTATACAGTTTCCTCTTGGGCCAGGGATGTGGGCAGGGGTGAGCAGTGTTGGTGGTCTCTTCCGCTCTGCAGCCTCAGGAGTGCCCACCTGACCAGGCGGTTGGGTCTCTCTCTCACAGGGTCTGGGGGCAGAGAGCTGCTGCGGGCCAGGATCCACGGGTGTGGGACTTCCCGGTCCCACTCTTTCAGAGGAGAAGAGCATGGGGAATTGGGGAAAGGAATCTGTGAAGGGGGGACCAGGATTGGCACGCATCTATGGGGATGTAAAATGAATAAATGAATGAATAAATGGAAAATCACCATAATTGCTAATATTTGTAATTTCACAATAAGAATAATTTAGAAGAATTTCTAGATTAAGAAGTTAAAATAAGAATTATAACTACTTTTAAACAATATGATATGAATGGATTTTAGACTTACAAAAGCAAAGCTGAATTAGAGAGGAATATAAAAGAAGATCTAAAAACTGAATCAATAAAGACGTAGAACTGATAAATAAAAATCAAATGTTTGAAATAAAAAACTCAAAAGTATATATTAAAAGACTAGTGGAAAGCCTCATTAACAGAATGGATCAGATGGCAAACAGTATCAGTATCAGAAGAATATGTATGGGAACTGTATTATTCATTTAGGAATTGTAAAAAGGAAGTAAAATATGAATGGCACTTTTGAGAGCTTTGGATACCAGTAAACATCCATATATTTGAATGATGGCTTAGAAATGTGGCATCATAACTACCCAAAGACTGTACATGGACTGACCGTGGACTCTAACCTCATAGGTAGCAATGAATAGCCTAGTAAGGGCACCAGTGGAAGGGGAAGCCCTTGGTCCTGCTAAGACTGAACCCCCAGTGAACGTGATTGTTGTGGGGAGGGCGGTAATGGGGGGAGGATGGGGAGGGGGAACACCCATGTAGAAGGGGAGGGGGAGGGGTCAGGGGGATGTTAACCCAGAAACCGGGAAAGGGAATAACATTCAAAATGTAAATAAGAAATACTCAAGTTAATAAAGAAAAAGAGGAAAAAAAAAAAGAAAGAAAGAAAGGGGCAACCTAGATGCCATCATGGGTATGGACGTGTGTGAATTAGAAAGACCAAAATGTGGTCTGCCAGCATGATGAAGCACCATGCAGCAGTCACAGGAAACTCTCCAGAGCATGAACACAAAGAACAATTTATATGGAAGCCATACACAAGATGCCACCCGCTATAGGAGCCCATTTATATGATGTGTCCAGACAAGAGAAATCTACAGAGAAAGTGGCTGCCAGTAGCTGGGGTGTAAGAATGGGGTTTCATTATAATGAACATGCAGGAATTTTCTAGAAGAATGGAAATAATATAAAACTGATTTAAGGAGACAGCTGTCCTAACTAGTAATGTTACTAAAATTATTGAATTGTTGAAATAGGAGACTTTTATGATACATAAAACGTATCTCAATAAAGTTGTTTTTCAAATTTAAAAAACAAGAAATGTGGCATCATGTGTATAGAAAATATTTTTAATAAAATCATACAAAGAAACTTCCAAAACCTACAGTGACTGCCTAGTCAGATACAATAAACTTATAGAACAGCAACTGCAATATATTCATCTTAAATGAAGCTATGTGGTCTTGCAAAGCCCCTGATCTGTCACTAAAGAGTCCTTGTCCTTCCACATAGTCAGCTGTTACTCTGAATGTGTATCATCTCAGAAAATGTGATTGTCCAAAAACCTTCCAAGGAGTTACAGAGTATTTGCTTTTAATTTACACTGAGATAGTCACCTGTTTCTTTTCTCCAAAGAGGGTGTTGTGATCCCTATAATGATAGATGTATACATAACATATAGATAATTGAATTTTGTTTGCCTGTACTTAGCCTGTTTGTTTTGTTTCAGGATTTTAGTTAAGAAAAACAATCTGTGGTGCTCTAGCAGGTTTTTAGTGAATCAAATGTAATTATGGTTTTTCTGTTCATTCCTTCTTGCCTGTTCCATGTCAGATTAACAAAGATTTAAGAATTCCATAGATTATGCATATGTCTATATATACTGATAGCATTCAATGAGAATGATTGTGGTTCTAATAGTTGTCCTTTAGTATGCATAGGAGTGAGCAAAGCTGTGGAACTCTGTATATATACTGAGCTTGCTTGAGGTCAGCTATTGTGGGTTTATCCTACAATCCATTATGAAAAATGTACAGGCTTCATGCTCAGGGCTTATGAATAAATCTTTCATCTTGCTTTTTAACAAAATAGTATCCCTTCCTGTGAATAGAGATGGTTTTTTTCCTTTTCTTTTTATATATTTTGATTTGTATATTTGATTTGCACATGTAAAATAATGCACATGTATGAAGAAGTCTGAACTCCTATGTAGCAAGTCCAAGTCAGTTCCTAAAATAAACAATGGTAAAAATACTGAATGACGTGGTACCACAGGTAGCCTGACAAAAACGCGAAGGACTGAATGAGGAGTATCCACACGTTGCTGAGGGTCATTGCTCTGGAAACAGCTTCCTTCTGGCCCTGGGGAGGAGGAAAGGCTCCTGTCTTATAAAAATGGGACAGGAGGTCCTCCTTTTCAATAAAGCGCTGGTAGAGCCAGTTGGTGAGGTCTTCAGTTTCCAAGGGCACATCTGCAATTGGGAAAATCCTGTAGTGGACATGAGTGACTGTCGGTTTCCTGTACCCCAGGATCCAGGTCTGAATGTCTATTGGTTCAGCTTTGGGATAAGCTATGGTTGTGTCTATTATCCACTGGAGGCCTCTTGATTTGCATTCTAAGCCTCTGGCGTCTCCTCCTGCTGGGCTTCCATTTTCCTGCCGTGCTACAAGCGCCTTCAGAATAATGTTTGTTGCCCCAAACCTTGGCAAAGTGACATGTGTAAGAAATGGCAAGTTATTTTTCTTGGCAAATGCCTGGCTTGTTTCTCTCCTCTTCCTGAGGAAGCCCCCTTCAGGAAACAAAACAATCCATTTTCGATCTCTGCTCCTGTAATTATGTTCAAGGTGCTTCTTGAGAACCAGCAGCTGTTGGTCACGATAGGCTCTTCCCTGTCTTATAAAGAAGTCTCCATGAATAAGGGAAACAATTCCAAAGTTTGTATACTTGAAAATATGATCCATCAGCCACATCATCTGAGCAACAACCATCTGCTTTTATAAAGGCAATGTGAAAGTCCAAAAAACAGCTCCTCCCTTAATTTTTCAGGGAAACAACCATCATCTTTAGTAGACTGGACTGCCTTTATGTAGATGTAAAAGTACATCCATATAAAAGAATCGAGACTGCGGCTATGGCTTACTTGCCCTGTGTTTCCGTCAGGGTTTCTATTGCTGCCACGAAACACCATGACCAAAGTAAATCGGGGAAGAAAGGGTTTCTCTGCCTCCCACTTCTATATTGCTTTTTATTATTGAAGGAAGTCAGGACAGGAACTCAAACAGGGCAGGATCCTGGAGGCAGGAGCTGATATAGAAGCCATGGAGGGTGCTGCTTACTAGTTTGCTCTAGAGATGGTTTTTATTTCCTCCATTTTAGCTTTAAGAAAAGAGTCAATGTGTGAGTGCTGAATATGTAGCTCAAGACACATGGGTTCAAACACCAGCAACACACACCTGGCACAAACAACTGTATGTGAAACACTGCACTGAAGCCCATTACTTCTATGCAAGCCCTTGTGGTGCAGAGAACTTCAAGCACAGCTTGGGGTATATCACTACGCATTGCCTCAAAAAGAGGAGGAAGAGAAATAAGAAGGAAAAGAGAAAGAGAAAGGATCACATTCATCTGTTATCAGATTCTTAAATAACTTAGTCACACACAACCATGAGGGACAGAATTTGTATTGGTTACCTGTCATTCAAAGCACTATGCATCATAGCTATAAATTCTCAACAGCAAACAATGAAAAATATTAGTTGGATTGTATTTTTATATCAAATAAATAGTCCAGGCTCTGTTCTGTACCATATTCCACTTATCTTCTTCCTGGGTACAGCCATGTGATCTGGGCATGTGAGCAGCTCACAAGAGTCAAGTTATAAACATAGTTGCCATACTTTGGACACATTATACCTAGTGACCCCCCTTCACTTGATAGATGTCCAATGGTCAAGAGCAAAAGCATTCAACCCCCTGAGCAGCTTTCCCAATGAAAAGTCACTCTCACTTCATAGTTGTATGGCATGAGAAAATGATTTAGAACTTCTAATCTGATGTGTTCTTCCTTATAATAGAAGGTGAGCCACTGTGAGATCAATGGCTTGAAACCCAGGCTCTGTGCATACAATGCATATAAGCATTGAGTGCAGGTGACCTTCTTGAAGGGACTGTGATTCAGAATACCCAGTGACTATCTGAAATTGTACATAATGTTTTGCATAATGGAAAGTAATAAATATATTTGTTTTGTTTCTATTGTGATAGTTATCTAGTAGTCAGAATAGAAATGGAATTAAGCATATAACAGGACATTAAAAAACCTCATCTAGATAGTCACTATTTTATTTTCCTATGGTTACTGTTGTGGTTTAAATGAGAAGGGTTTCACATATGCTTATACATGTTAATACTTGTTCCATAAGTGGTGGTTCTTGGGAAAGTTGTGGATCCTTTAGAAGGTAGAGTCTTGCTGAGGCAAATTGCTCATTCATCCATGCCATGTATGAGGGCATAGAGAGTTCGTAGCCTTGCCAAGTTCTAGTTTCGTGTCTATGGGATACGGATGTGAGATCCTGTTTTCCTGACCAGGTAACCTGCCATCACGTTTTTCCTACAAATTTGGACTGTACATTTGGAAACATGAGCCCTAATTATTACTATCTTCTATAAGATTACCATGGTATTTTAGCACAGCAATAGAAAAATAATTAATACATGAGTTTAGCAAAATTATGATAGAACCTGCCTGAAATACCAGTGCCCTGGAGTCAGAGATATGATGAGTTCAAGTTCAAGGTGACCATGAGCTAGATGTAGAAACTGTTTTAAAAGCAAAACAAAAATAAGAAAAATACCATATAGCTACTGATTTCATTATTCCCGTAACTTCTGTTCAGCCTCCATTTATCCATTTCCTTTTACATTTTTAGAACCAGGGTTGAACTAATTATATAATTTTAAGATGATCTATTCGTTAAGCAACAATGAGACACGTCCTTCAATGTTTCAACGTAATATGGACTAGCTGTATAATACTGTTACCATGATCTACAGTGGTATACTAAAGTTTTTTTATGTGTGATTTGAGATATATTCCATTTAATCCCTACTGTTATCTCATTGTCTATTCTATATCCCTGGATGGTTGTGAACATCTTTGAACCTCAAAATCCAGGATATTTCCTGGTGCGTTGACTCCATTTCTGCCAGCACCTGGTTCTATACATGGCAATGACTCTTCTAAAATGTCACTACCTCCAATTACAGGGTTAGAAACTATGTCTCAAAGAGAACAAAACCAGGTAGGGACAGCAGACAGGGATGAATGAGTCAGGTAGGACTTGACTATGAGCTGCCAAACACTGGTAAACACAGTGCACCCTGTAAATGTTGTATAAGAAAACATATGACAATGAAATTGAAAACTTTGTTTTGTTAGTCCCCAAAGAGTCATTGCACTCCTACACTAATGGCTAAAACTTGAAAGATAATCTCAGTGATAGTTGGAATTTGATGACACAATAAAGGTCTCAGAACACTGAAGCAGGCTAGTTACCACACACCTGACTATGAAGTCACCATCCATTCTTGAAGGACACTAGGGGAGCCATATTCTCTTTAGCACTACTGGTCCATCTATCTTCACATTCTGCCACATAAGGGGTTACAAATTCATTTGGAGACAGCATTATAGGCAAGTAGAGGCTCCATCCATCTTTGTTGTATATGTAATTAATAGAACTAAGTATAATGTCAGAATTTTTGACTGACTTTTAAAAAGTAGGTTCAAGGCTCTATGTATGTTTATATTGATGTGGAAATGTCACCACTGTTCATTTACTTCAACTGAAATACTGTCCTCATTGAATGTCATTTACCACTGATCTAAAATTTTCTCTTCTCAAATCTATAAGTAGGAATCAATCATTTATCACTTGCACCTGTATGTTTAGTCTCTAATGTACCATTGTGTTATCATTTCAATATAACCTGTATCTGTAAAATGTTCTTGTGTTGAATCAGTCATATATAATTGTTAAAGCTGATTTGAAAGGATCTGGACACTTAAGTAAATTGAATGATTGTCAGGAAGTAGTTCTTATGGAATGTGCCTTTGAAGATTGTACCTCATATCTGCTTCCTTGTTTGTCTCTGAAAATGGAGTCTATTTTCTATTGGTAAATTACTATAAGATATGGTCTCAACTCTTGCATGTGGTTGATATACCCAGTGATACTCTATTAAATAAAACTTATTTTCCATTTCCTAGCAGTTATAAATTGCTAATAACTGTTTGGTTTGGAGTTGGACCCCATGCCCACCTCTTCTTCTCGGTAGGTATTATGTATTATATATGTTTTAACTTATGCTGACCATGCACATGCTGCCACAATCTCTCTGAGTTCATGTGTGCATCAGGCCTGTTGTGTATAGAAGATGCTATTTTCTTGGATTTATCTATCACCTCTAGCTCTTAAAAATCTTTCTACCTCCTCTTCCACCTTGATCCCTGACTTGTGTGTGTGTGTGTGTGGGGGGGGGGTTATGAAGACCTCCAATTTAGTGTGAATGCTCCAATTCTCTTATTCTCCATATGTTGTTCAGTTTGTGCGTCTCTGTATTATTACTGTTTACCACAAGAAGCTCCTTTGCTGAATGCTGAGTCACTGATCTCTAGGAATAACATTATATAATTAGGAGTCATTTTACTGCTATGTTTCTTTAGCAGAATGATAGTATGAGATTTTCTCTTAGGCCTGTGACCTTATCACAGGTTTTTGCCTGGTGTGTCAAATATGGGTCTTACCACATAGAATGAGTTTTAAATTCAATAAAGAGTGGTTGGTTAGCCACACAACATTTGTGCAACTATTATATCAGTATATTTTAAAAACATATTATCATTGTTTATCTCAGGATTTGAGGCTGGGTGAAACTGATGATTGCTTTGATGATGTAGGTAAGTGCTGTCTTCAAGAATGGACCTTATTGCCAGGTTATAGAGTGTAATCAATAGTCTTGGCAGTAACATGTGATGTTGGGGATCTATGAAAACCTTTTGCACAATGGCGCAACAAGAACATCCATTTATGGGACTGGATGTTTTACTTTGTGGCATAAAGGATATAATTGAGACATTGTTTCTTCCATTATAAGTGGCTCTATTTAAGTTTGTCAAGTATAAATATATTTTAGGAATCTTCTACAGCAGTGGGTTTCCATACTTTTTTCAAGTATGCATTAGTGTTATCACTTCCCCCCTGCCCTCAAGTGCCCTATGCCCTTGCCTAATATCCCTCTCTCCATTTAATCTTTCTATTCTAGTTTTCCATTTACCTCTTAATGATATTCTCCATTTCCCTTTTCTTTGGGGATGGTCTTCTCTTCCCTTGACCTTAATTGGCTACCTAATCATTGTGGTTATTCTAATTTAAATTCCCTCTCTTTGTCTTTTGTCTCTGTTCTACTAATGTAAAGAAACAGCATGATATAGGCAACTGTTATGAAAGAAAGAATCTAAATAGGGGCATGGCTTACAATTTCAGAGACTTAGTGCATTATCATCATGGCAGTGGTATCTGACCATGCTGGAGTGGTATCTGAGAGCTACATCCTTATCCATGGTGGGGTGGGAAGAATGATATAGATATATATATATATATGTATATATATGTATATATATATAGAGAGAGACAGAGATAGAGACAGAGACAGAGAGACAGACAGACACTGTGCCTCTCTTGGTCTTTTGAAGCCTCAAAGCCCACCTCCAGCAACCCATTTTCTCCAATAAGTCCACACCCATTCCAACATGACCTAATTAAACCTAATTCTTTTAAATTGTTTCACTCCCTGGTGACTAAGCATTGAACTATATGAGCCTATGGTGGCCATTCTTATTTGAACTTCTATACACATATATTTAAAGCCTAAACCCAACTTACATGCATAAGGAAAAATGTGCAATATTTGCCTTTTGAGGTTTGAGCCATCTCACTTAGGATAATATATTCCTAGTTCCTTCCAAGCAAACTTCATAATTTTATTTTGCACAATTGCTGAATAACATTCTATTGTGTAAATTTAGCACAGTTTCATTATCTATTATCATCTGTTAATGGACATCTATGCTGCTTCTGATAAGAGGTGATTAGGAGCATGGATTTCAAGTGTCTACGTAGTAAGATGAAGAGTGCATTGGGTATATGCTCAAGTGTAGTATACCTGGAAATTTTGATAGACTAATTTTTTTCAGATTTTTGAGGAACAACCACACTGAATTTCAAAGGAACTAGACTAGTTTTAATTCCCATCAGGCACAAGTACGCGTTCCCCTTTCCCTACAGTGTCACTGTTATGTGGTCTCATTTGTTTTCTTGGCATTGGCTGTTTTCACTAGAGTAAGATGAAATCTCAAAATAGTTTTAATTTGAACTTGCTTGATGACTAAAAATGCTGAACACTTTTTTTTAGCTTTGTGAGCCATTCCTGTTTTGTCTTTTGAGAATTCTGCATAGATCCCTATCTATTTTTTAGTCTGGGTATTTGTTTTGTTGATGTTCACTTTTAAAGTTAGTTTTATATTCTAGATAATAACTCTCCATATTATGTATAATTGGTAAATATTTTTGCCCATTCTGTAGGCTTTCTCTTTGCTGAAATCAATAGAATATATGGAGTAAGATGTCTTGTCCTTTGAGCATATATCAAGGAGTTGGATCACATGGTAGATTTACTTTTAGCTTTTTGAGAATTCTCCTCCTTGATTTTGGTAGTTGCTTCAAGATTCACCTTAGCAAGTGTGAATGAAGACGTTACTTTCCCCGCCTTCCCTATACCTATTTCAGCATTGGTTTTCATTTGTTTTGTTGATCTTTGGCATCTTCACTGGAATGAAGATGTGTTTTAATTGTGTGAGTTTTTCTCTACAACCTCACACATTCTACCCACATCCATAAAAATCAACTTTATTTTCTTTCTTTTCCCCACTCTGTGTGTGTCACATACAAAGAAAAGAAATTAAACATACAAAAGCACAGGAATGAAAATGAGAACAAACAAGAAATAGAGCAGTAAGAAAAATGATAAAGCAAAGCAAGAGAAATAATAAATAATTTATATCTGCACTTATACCAGCTTTTACTTTTATGAAGTCCCACTGGTCAGTTGTTGGCCTTAATTCCTAGGAAAAATAAGTCCCAGTCAGAGAGTCTTTTCCTACAATTATATTATGTAGGATAGGATAGTGTCTATGTTACTTTCCAGAAATTTCAGTACTTCACAAGTCTCATGTCTAGGTCTTTGATCCATTTGAAATTAGTTCATGTACCAGGTGATGGACACAGGTCTAATTTCACATTTTGGCTGGTGGATATACAGTATTCCCAGCACTGTATGTTCCATATGTATTCTTTTCCTTTGCTCATGTTTATGGCATGATTGATCATTAAATAATAAATGGCTGAAGTAATATGTACTTCAATTTACTTTCATTGTTCTACCTGTCAGTTCATGTGTCAGTAACATAATATTTTTCTATTGTATCTCTGTAGTATATTGTATGATGTGGAGTAGTAATTCTACCAGCAATGTTCTATTTAAACAGGTTTTTTGGGGTTAGCTATCATTTTTTTGTGGTTCACATGAATTTTAGAATAGTTCTTTTTTTTTCCATTTCTGACAACTGTGATGGTAATTGCTTGGGTTTGCATTGAATTTGTAAATATCTTTTGTAAAATGGCTAATTGTCACAATATTTATATTAACCCATGAGCATGGGATGTCTTTCCATTTTCTAGTATCTTTCTTTTTCCCTGTCTTCAGAGGTTTAAATTAAAATTCTCATTGTAGAGGTTCTTCCCTTTCTTGGTTAGGCATATTCCTAGATATTTTCTTTTCTTTGAATATGTCCACAATCTCCTTTTAATTTTTAAGAGAAATTTTATTTATTTGTGCACGCTGATTCTGTAGTCTGCCACATAGCTCTCTTTATTTGTCATTTCCATGGTTTTTGAGTAGAATTTTTCAGATACCTAATGTATAGTATCATGTTACCTGCAAATAGTATCCCTGTTTGTTAGACTTCTTTCTGTATTTTATCCCTTTTATTATCCCCTCTTGACTTGTTGCTCCAGCTAGTATTTTGAGCATAATATTGAAGAAGACTGAGTAAAAAGAACATCAAGGTATAGTTTCTGACTTCAGTGGGATTGTTTCAAGCTTTTCTTTCTTTAGGATGCTCTTGAAACTGTTTTCCCACACAGCTTTGATCATGCTATATGTGCATTCTGACCTTACACCACTAAGACTTTTATCATGAATGTATGTTGGATTATTTTAAAGACTCTTTCTGCATCTATTCAGATAACAATGTGATTTTTGTCTTTTAGTCCATTTGTGTGCTTTATTATATTTCCTTACTTGCATATGTTGAACCGAATCTACAATTCAGAAATAAAGACAATTTTTTTTCCTAGCGGACAACCTTGATGTAATGTCTTTATTCTGCTTCTACACATTTATTGAGCAATTTTCAATCTTTGTCAATGATAATGACCTCCTGTCTCTTTTC
Source organism: Rattus norvegicus (assembly GCF_021556685.1). NCBI lineage: Eukaryota > Metazoa > Chordata > Mammalia > Rodentia > Muridae > Rattus > Rattus norvegicus. The sequence continues at coordinate 48,400,497 of NC_141554.1, read as the reverse complement.
CTACTGTCTCTTTACCCAGTTTGAAAGTAGAGTGATCCAGCTTTCATAGAAGGATATTAAAAGTGCTACTCCTGCTACTATTTGCTGAATAAATTGAGAAATATTGGCAGTACACCTACTTTGAAAGATCAATAGAGTTCTGCTGTGAATCCATCTGGCTCAGGTTTAAGGTATTTTATTACTATTTCAATTTCTTCACTTATTATTATGGGTCTGCTTAGGTTCTTGATAAAGTCTTAGTTTAACTCTGGGGGTTTGACTGAATCTAGAAATTCAGCTATTTTATTTAGGTTTTCTATCTTTAAGATCTACATGTTTTAAAAATAGCCACTTGTAATACTCTGAATTTTTTATGTCTGTTACTGTATTCTCTTGTTTGTTTGGATTCTGTTTTTGTGTGCTTCTCATTCTTCATTTGCATCTGATTCTGAAAACCTTGTTTACCTTCTCAAAAGAAAAGAACTTAGATTCACTGAATCTTTGCATTTTCAGTTTGTTTCTAATATATTGGTTTATGTGCTGATTTACTACTACTACTACTACTACTACTACTACTACTACTACTACTACTACTATTACTATCTCTTGCTGTCAACTGGGATTGAATTTGATTTGTTCTTGATTTTCTAAATGTTTTAGATGAACCATTAAACCATTTATTTCAGTTATTCCTGATTTATTGAGGCAGGGCATCTAGAGTTGTTAATTTCCTTCCTAGGCTGGTTTCAATGTGTCCTCGTGGTTTTATTTTAATATGGTGTCAATTTCATTTAGTACACAGGAGTATTTTATTTCTTCCTTGATTTCTTCATTGTCCCATCAATCATTTAATAGTGAGTTTTTTAATCTTCATGACTTTATGTATTTACTAGAGATTTGTTTGCTGTCAATTTTAAGTTATATTGCATTGTGATCAGACATAATACACAGAGTAATTTCAGTCATTTTGAATTTGTAAAGATGTTTTCAGCCCACAGATGTGGCATATTTTAGAAAAGGCTTCATGTGGTGCTTAAGTGGACTATTCGGTAGATATTTGTTCAGTAAAAAGGCAATTAATTTTGATACACATAAATAATTTAAGGTTGTTTGAGGTGCAGGCACTGATGGGTGGACTAGGCATGGGTATGGATGTAGGTCTCTGGGATAGATCTGGTGATAGAGAAGTCTGTGCCTCTTGAGAGGTTCTTGAAGAATCAGTGGGTTAGAAGGTAGAGAAGAGTGAATGAGTTCTAGCAGGATGGAGAGCTTGGATGATGTGTACCTAAAGTATCCCTCTTTGTCTTTTTATAATTTTTTTTGGAGTTTAAGATACTGTTTTCATCCCTTCAACTTTAACGTGGATCCTAACTATGAAAATAAAGCAAGTTCCTTGCAGAACACACCAAGATAGATCTTGTTTATTTATTCAGATTGAATATTTTTATTGGAAAGTAGAGATAGGTGTGCTTAAAGTTATTATTGAAAAGTTTTATTAGTTGCAGTCATTTTGCAGTTTTGATATTTGAATTCTTAGTTGTACATTATGGTTTGTTTATTATGCCCTCATTTGCTTTATATGTAGTATATTTTTATACTTATTCCTATCTTCAATTTAGTAAATTATAAATACACACTAGGTATGATATTAGACAAAGTTATTTCTGCTCCTTATGATAAGACAAAAGGAAATGAGAATGTATACCAACATAAGTTTTATATATACCTATAAGAAAAAATGAGACTCTTTCTCATGACCAAAGTTTCTTCTGGTCATAGAATTTTATTTCAGTGATAGAAACCCTTAATAAGATACACTGAATGATTCTGCCATGTTACTGAAGTTTTATATACCCATATTGAATAAATGAATGATATTTACAATGCACATGACATAGGTAAATGTTGGTATTAATCCAGATGTCAAAGCTTGAAAGGGAGCAGAAAAAGCACAGTTCATCCATACTTTGAGAAACTAGTAAGTATAAAAGAAAAGAAATAGTTCAGGCTTGCAATAGCATTAATAGACTTTGACAACATGATATTGATAATTTTATGTTCCTGGTGACTCTGATAGCAGCATTTGGGAAAGAGAGGCAGCAGGATGGACTGTAGATGAAGACCAGATAGGGGACATAGTTCTGGTCCAGCTAGGACTACAGAGCCATATAACTTCAAAAAAGTGACAAGTGAAGTGAGTCAAACACAAACTACCACAGTTTTAATGTATGACTACATTCCTCTCTTGAAGGTTGGCATGTAACTCCATGGTATGGATATTGCATAAATAGCCCAACTGTGGTGCTTGGCTTCCTATTTTCAGTATGAGGTTTCATGCTATGATGGCCATCTTGGTGGCTAAATACTTGGGGCCAAACTTCATTGTGAATTTGTAAACGATGGAAAAAGGGAATCTTAGACTGTGGGTGGATTATCAACCTGCTAGTAAATGTCACAGAGTTGGTCCTTTTCTGGGTTTGATCATAACAGACTCTGCAAGAAATTTCCTAATCAGATGCCCACTTTCTTAACCTTACCCTACTCTTCCGGTATTGGTCCCATAGAGAATACTATCCTAGACCTGAAGAGCCCGTCCTCATTATATCCTGTGTTTCTTTGCAGTTGACGAGAGATAACTGTCACCGTGATAATGGCCAGAAAACATGCCAAGCGGCAACTAGGAGGTTTTGCTGCAAGTACCATAGCATGGTTCCTTTGCAGTGTCTCTATGGGCCTCCCTCAATGGCGAGTGTGGTTCTTTCAAGATCCCATGGAGTCCAAGCCTGGCATGACCTTAGTAGGCATGTGGAGAACCTGTGTTTACCACCAGAAAAGTAATTCCACCTTTAACAGAGTGTGTTACAAATACACCTACCAGGATACCTTCATCCCTCTGGATATTCGAGTTGCCCAACATCTGCTACTCATCGCAAGCCTACTTGGCATTATTTCCATAATTTCCGTTATCATTGCTCTTTGGAAATTATACTCAGGGAGACTCCGGAAGAAAGTCGCCTTCAATCCATTCCGCCTTCCAGGGATTCTGAACGTCATTGCTAGCAGCTTTGTCTTACTTTCCATCTTGTACAATTATTTATCGATCATTCGCAAGGATGGGATTGCCTTCCCTCCATCTTTCCACACACCCTCCTTCCCAGATAGTCAAAAAGTTGGCACTGCACTGGCAATGGCAACTCTTTCCTGTTTCTTATTTCTTCTAGGTGGTATAATCCCACTTTCTTTCACTCTTCCCCCACGTTGCCGAGTGCGCTATAATACTTAAAAGTAAATTTCCAACTTATATAGACTTGAAAATCTAAAATTACCATTAGAAATTGCAAGCACTCTTCAAATACCTACTTAAAATTTCCAGATGAAAAACCATGCCCAATGATGACAAGTAGGCCTCCTGATATTTCCTGTCTCAGTTGCTCCATCAGTTTCATTGGCTTATTGATTTTCATTAAATAAAATCTTTCCCAATTAGTCTTATGAATTCTGGATTTTCTTTTACTGCTGATGAATGTAAATAATCAAGGAATATAGTATATGTATAATGAATGTTAGAAAACATTGAACACTTACATCAACCTTTATCTAAATCCATGAAAATTAAAGCAGGCCCGTTTCTTCTCACATGATAATAATTGCAACTCTCCACCAATGCGATTTCCAAAACTATGGTACACATTGCTGTAATGAACATCCACAGTGCTTTTGCCAAAATACCTGTCAAGATTTTCCACATATTTCATTGCTTCTTCATTTGTTCCTTTAAATAGATTTAGTTTAAACGAGTATTCCCTGTTATAGTTCCTTACAGTGTTTATGCTTTTCTATGTTGTGAGACATTTCCTAGGGAGAAATGAAAGAAAATAATCACTCACTATAATGGAGTAATTCTGATTGGGTCTAACATGGATCAGATGGACTGGCTTAAAGCACTCCTCAATCAAAACTACAAATAAATTGTTGAAATAAGAGTTAATGTTGTCCAGAAGTATGGACTCAGTCTATAGTGGTAAGGAAGTCATGGTGGCAGGATAGCTGGTTACATTTTATCCACAGTGAGAAGACAGAGAGAAACAAATGCTGTATTTGTCCCGTTTTTTCTTTTTCATGCTATCCATGACTCAGGCCCAGGGAATGGGTCTGCCAACTTTTAGTCCAGGTCTTCCCAAATCAACTAAATTTTGAAAATAACACACTGTAGCCATTCCCAGAGGCTAATAAAATCTAGATAATCTATCATAGGTGTGCCCAGAAATTTATTATGTATGACTCTAGATCAGTGGTTCTCAAACTTGTGGGTCATGACCTCCATAGGAGTCCCATATCAGTTGTCCTTCATATCAGATATTTATTATTACTATTCACAAAAGCATCAAAATTATAGTTATGGAGTTCCAACAAAATAATTTTATGGTTTGGGTAACCACAACATGAGGAACTATATTAAAGGATTGCAGCTTTGGAATGGTTTAGAACTAGTGGTCTAGATCCTGTGAAATTAACAGTGAGTATAAAATATCACACCCTATTAATGTTAACACTGGAGTGCAAAAGTCTGTCTGACTTAAGCAATAAGATTCTAGAAATTCAGAGGAGATTTGGTTTAATAATGGGAGCAGTTGTATTATAATTCAAAAATAAGAGAATATATACAGTGATTGTCCAGAAAACTGTAATTGAAGTTTTACTTCTGTGCCCTTCCATAGGTACAGTTTCTGATGTTACTAGGAGACATTTCACAGCACACTGCCTGTTCCTCTGCTTTTAGAATAATTCTGTCCTCTTTTCAGCATTGTTTCCTAAGGCTTATGTGTAGGAATGTTTATACGTGCATTTATTGGGACTGGTAATGATTGGTTGTGGTTTTCTACAGTGGTATCTTCTCTGTTCATTGTAATAAGAAGTTCTTCATGGGATATGAAATCAATAGTTTCATATGGATATAAGGACAAATGCTTATGGATTGGTGTTAGAGATTTTGCTGATTTAGTAAATTAGTGATTGTAGATTATCATCCAATAACTATAACTTCAATAGCACTGTTTAGTTATCTATGTTTCTAGTACCAGGTATGGCACACATCTGTTGAGCAGGTCTTTAGTACAATTAGAGACCTATTGATTAATGCTAAGGTATTTATGCCACTACTCTACCTGTAGGATTATGCTGTGCTGGTCATTGATGTAGTGAATAGACATCATGGCTAAGTAGGACTTTTGCTGGCCTCTGTTGTGAACATGTTTGGCAGCTTCTGGTACAGTGAAACCTGGACTGCAGGGAGAGTACATTCAGGCCAGTTCCAGTTCAGGGCCCCTGAGTTCTGTTTCTGAAGTACATGACATTGTCAACAATACGAGTATACCTTCCATTTCTGGGGGTAGCTAACCAAAACAATGATCACAGCTGGAGTATTTTAGAGAGGCCTGGTTAACAATTTAAAAGAGGGTTTCTTATGTCTGATATCAAGGTTTTTGTTAGGTGGTCTGTAGGATAAGTGTGGGTTCCCCACCATGGATCTCTGGCCACTTCTGGGAGGCAGGACATGGGCAGTTTGACCACACTTACCCCACACTGGCACCTGGTGGGTGTCAGGCTGTGAGAAGTGACAGGACACTGCTCCAGAGGTGAGGAAGCAGTCTGAGCTCATGACACAGGCAGAGCTGGCTCAAGGGTCCCTGGGCCTGCAAGGAGGCCAGGGTCATTGGTTCTCAGGTTCCTGGGCATCCAGATCCCGCTGGGATGCAGTGGAAGAGCTGAGGACAGAATGGGGACCCTGCAGGGGTGGATCCAGCCTGGGGCCTAGAAGAAAAGAAGAGTAGGGCTCCAGCTGGTCCCACGGGGAGTGTCCTTGACTGGGAGGCCTTGGGCTTGCTACCACTTGGAGCACAGGGAGGCCTTCTGCAGGAGATTAAGCAGTGGCTCTGAAGGCAAAGGACTTCTCTACGACTCCCCACAGAAGATCCCATGAAAAGAGGCAGTCCATGGTTTCAAGGCATTTATTGTCATGGTGGAAAGTGGATGAGTAAAACTGTATCACACTTATCAGAGTGGGCCTGAGATTTTAAATATCTTTTGCGGGGAGGAGTGTCTGGGAGTGGAAATTCATTGGCTAACCCTCCAGACATTAGGTACCTCATTATATTGGAGATACGACTTGAGCCTATGTGACCTGTGGTCATGTCCTCTACCTGTGAAGGGGCTTGGGACATTGCCCTTATGTGACTGATGGTCACAAATCTATGAATGCCTGCAGGTCAGTGACTGGCCTGGTTTCCTGGGAGCTTAGTGAAATGCCTATCATCCATTTCAGGTTCACGAGGGTTTGAACTTCAGCTCAACCAGGAACGAAGATGTCTTTTGCCACTCCCAACCTCGACCAGCAAGGAAGACATGACCACAGGAGATCTTCTTCAAGCAGTTTTACTCAGGAACCTTGATACAATCTTCTGACCTCTATCTCTTCTGACTCTTTCTCCTTTCTGACTCTCTCTCTCTCTCTCTCTCTCTCTTTTCTGACTCTCTCTCCTCTGACTCTCTCTCTTCTTACTGTCTCTCTTCCCAGGGAATGCCCTGCACCACACTTAAATAGCTAGCACTGGCCAGTCCTAGCAAGCCACGTGGGTCATGTAGATAGGCTGTCACTATGAGGAAGCTAGCAGGCCAAGCAGACATAGCTAAATAAGGACTTGTTTACTGCAAGGAGTGCTCACCTGGGAGGGTGGAAGGCGGAAACCAGCGCTATCTTTGAGGCGTGGCATGTCGCAGCTCTCTACAGTCTTTCACTGCCTCACAGTGGTCTTCGGCTCTTGGAAAAAGAGTTGTAACCCAAGTTGAGAAAAGGTGTGTGTGTGTGAGTGTGTGTGTGTGTGTGTGTGTGTGTGTGTGTGTGTGTGTATGTGTGTGTGTATGTCCTTGTGTGAATTACATGCATTGTAGGTTTACTTTTATATAAATTGTTAATAATGTGATTCCTTGTGACAATTTAAGCCATACATGGTATAATTTTACCTCCCTCCTCCCTTCTCCAGTACCTCGATCCTTAAGAATTACCGTTTTCCTCATTACTCCTATCAGAACACTTACATCCTGCTATTATCTTTTATATCCTTGTAGCTTCCTTATTTTCCTCCCTCTCATTCTCTATGAAGAGATACTTTTCCCCATTTCCTCAATCATATCACTTATATTGTGTCATTCCTCATAAATCTCTAGCACCTTGTTTTTATTTCCATCCTTGTTACTTCCAAAGGAGGCCCTACTTTCCTCTTTCCCTGATCATACTGCGTCTACTTCTATTTTTTAATTTTTATTGGATATTATTTTATTTACATTTAAATTTTATTCCCTTCCCCAGTTTCCCATCCATAAAACCCTTATCCAACTGAGAGTGGGGTCTTGAAGTCTCCCACTATTATCGTGTGAGGTACAATGTGTGATTTGATCTTTATAAGGTTTCTTTTATGAATGTACGTGTCCTTGCATTTGGAATATAGATATTTAGGATTGAGAGTTCATCTTGGTGGATTTTTTTTCTTTGATGAATATGAAGTGTCCTTCCTTATTTTTGACAACTTTTGGTTGAAAGTCAATATTATTCAATATTAGCATGGCTATTCCACCTTGTTTCTTGGGACTATTTGCTTGGAAAATTGTTTTCCAGCCTTTTACTGTGAGGTAGTGTCTGTCTTTGTCACTGATGTGTGTTTCCTGTTTACAACAAAATGCTGAGTCTTCTTTATGGATCCAGCCTGTTAGTCTATGTCTTTTTATTGGGGAATTGAGTCCGTTGATATTAAGATATATTAAGGAACAGTGATTATTTCCTCTTATTTTTGTTGTTAGAAGTGGAATTATGTTTGTATGTCTCTCTTCTTTTGATTTCGTTGCAAGGAGATTACTTTCTTGCTTTTTCTAGGGTGTAGTTTCCCTTCTTGCATTGGAGTTTTTCCATCTATTATTCTTTGTAGGGCTGGATTTGTAGAAAGATATTGTGTAAATTTGATTTTGTCACGGAATATCACAGTTTCTCCATCAATGTTAATTGAGAGTTTTGCTGGATATAGTAGCCTGGGCTGGCATTTGTGTTCTCTTGGGGTCTATATGACATCTTTCCAGGATCTTCTGAGTTTCATAGTCTCTGGTGAGAAGTCCAGTGTAATTCTGATAGGTCTGCCTTTAAATGTTACTTGACCTTTATCTCTTATTGCTTTTAATATTCTATCTTTGTTTTGTGCATTTGGTGTTTTGACTATTATATGACAGGAGGAACTTCTTTTCTGGTCCAATTCATTTGGAGTTCTGTAAGCTTTTTGTATGTTGATGGGCATCTCTTTATTTAGGTTAGGGAAGTTTTCTTCTATAATTTTGTTGAAGATATTTACTGGTCCTTTAAGTTGGAAGTCTTCACTCTCTTCTATACCTATTATCCTTAGGTTTGATCATCTCATTGTGTTCTGAATTTCCTGGATGTTTTGAGTTAGGATCTTTTTGTGTTTTACCTTTTCTTTGACCATTGTGTCAGTGTTTGCTATGGTATCTTCTGCTCCTGAGATTCTCTGTTCTATCACTTGTATTCTGTTGGCGATGCTTGTATCTATGACTCCTGATCTATTCCCTAGGTTTTCTATCTCCACAGTTGTTCCCCTTTGTGTTTTATTGTTTCTATTTCCATTTTTATATCATGGATGGTTTTGTTCAATTCCTTTTCCTGTTTGGTTGTGTTTTCCTGTAATTCTTTAAGGGATTCTTGTGTTTCCTTTTTAAGGACTTCTACTTGTTTACTTGTGTTGTTCTGTACTTCTTTAAGGGAGTTATTTATGTTCTTTTTAAAGTCCTCCATCATCATCATCATAAAATGTGATTTTAAATCTAAATCTTGCTTTTCAGGTGTCTCTGATGATTCCAAGTAGTCTTGGTTTCTGTTGCTTAGGCTCCTGTGCTTGCCTCTCACCATCAGGTTCTTAATTTGTTTATTGTTTCTAGAAGATTTTGGCATAAAACATAGGAGTCTCATATAATCTCAAAAGATGTATAGTTTGCCATCTCTATTTTTATCCCCTTTATTTCCATTTCTTACCTTATTGCTCCATCCAATACTTTGAAATCAGTGTTATAAAAGCAGTTTGGGTAATGGAAATCCCTGTCTCATTTTTGACTCCAAAATGATTGAGTCTAGTTTTTTTAACTGAATATGATATTGACTGTGAGTTTCTTGTATATACGGTTTGTTTTGTTGATATATATATATATATATATATATATATATATATATATATTTCCTCTAGTCCTACAATCTGTAAGGCTTTTGTCATGAATGCATATTGGTTTTGTCAAAGGTCTTTTCTACCTCTTTTGATATGACCATTCATTTTTGTCTTTAAATCTATCTTTGTGGTTTGTTACATTTATTGAATTGTATATGTTGCACTACCTCATCATGTCATGGATGAAGCAAACTTGTTCATGACACTGATATAAGTATTCTGTGGATCATCATTGGCAAGTAGTTTTATTTATTATTGTTATTATATATTTACCTGCTTTGAGTACTAGAGTAATATTTGTTACATATAAGGAGTTTCAGAGTGATATTACTTTTTTCTTGGATATATTTTTCATTCATATTTCAAATGCTGTCCCTTTTCCTGGTTTCCTGTAGGGAGCGGCTAAAGATGGCGCCGACATCCGGTGGTCGTTTGTGGTAAACACCTACAGCGCATGTGTTGGCAGACCCCCAGCACCTACAAGGCCAGGGTGATATTCATGCTAAATAGGTATTTCATGCTCCACCAATCCCCAGTGGACAAATTTACAGCCACAGCCTGTCTTGTATTTAAGGCGAGTGCCTTTGTTCCCCGGGGTCCCCGTACTATCAATTAGGTGTTCCTGCAATAAAGGCTGATTGAGAAGGATCCAACGGTGTTGCGTCTTCCTTGCCGGTCGAGGTGGGCGTGACAACTGGTGGCCCGTACGGGGACCCGAGAAAATCTTTTCTCGTCTGGATCCAGAACTTTTTCAGCCTCAGGACGGTCGACGTCGGTAAGTTCCCAGTAGGGGCAGTTAGTTGCCGGAATTGGGACAATAGAGTTCCTATAAGTGGAACTGTAACGATAAAGCTCCGGGATAAGGGATTGTAAAACTTCCCTAGTAGGACAATAAAGTTCTCTGGAAAAGCAGAGACAATGATAGCCTTGGTTTAGAGGCAAAAAGGGGTTTGTGGAGCACGGTAATGTTGTCTTTTCCATTTGATCCTTTGTGGGTTGGACTAGCACTTTTGCCTTATACTCTTTTTGTGTTGTGGTGTTGCTTCTGTCTGAATTGCCACCGCCCAGGGCACGAATGCATTTGTTGGGAAGAGTCCATGATGAGCCACAAGATCGTGTGTAAATAAACACACCAGCTCGCCAGCTCCCCTTGCTTGTAAATCGATCGTAAATAAGGTCGTAAAAGCATGGGAAACTCACACTGCACCCCGCTCCTGTCAGCTCTTCAGGAGCTTCTTGGTTAGTGTAAGCTTAAAATTGAAAAGAAAATCCTGCTGAGTTTTCTTGATGAGTGTAACCGTTGTGCCCCGTGGTTTAGAGTGTCAGGGTCGCTCACTTTGAGAGCATGGGAGAAGCTGGGAAAAGATCTGGATAAGGAGACTTCAGTGGGCAAGCTTAAACCAGGGACAAGGCCGCTTTGGCGTATGATCCGTGCCTGCTTGGAAGATAAACGATGTGAAGAAGCTGTTAGGACAGATCAGAGAATCCTTACAGAGCAACAGGAGAGTATGTCAGAAGGAGAGAAAGTTTTGAAGGAAGGAAAGAAAAGAAAAGGAGGAAAAGAGGTAAAAGAAAAGGCAGAAAAGATCAAGGAGAGGATAGACAAAGGCGAGAATAGTAATCAGGATCTAGGAACAAAAAAAAAATTTATCCCTCATTAAAGGCATTGACCTTGGAGATGTCTAGTGATTCAGAGTTTAGTGATAGTGACTTAGCTGACCTTGAGGAGGAGGTAGCTCATTATGAGAAAGAGATTTATCATTCTGACTGGCCAAACACTTACGCTGTGCAGAAACAAGCCAAGGACTTAAATAAGAAGTCAATTATGCCAACAGCACCTCCTGCACCACCGTATAACTTTCAAGGTAAAACAATGGTGAAGCCTGCAGGAAGTACTTCTTTTTGCCCGGAAGTATGGAAAGAGTTAGGATTGAGTTTTCCAGTTTTTCTGGATGCAAACGGGCTGCAACATCATGAACCTGTTGACTTTAAGACAATAAAACAATTAATAGAGTCAGTCAAAACCTATGGAGTCAACTCAGCTTTTGTTATCGCTCAAATTGAGGCTCTTGGCAGATATTGTCTCACCCCTGGAGACTGGGGGAGTTTAACCAGAGCCTGCCTCTCTCCGGCTATGGAGCAGGTGTAGTGAAAGGAAACTTAATTTTATGGACCCCGCTCTAGTGGCGGTGTGTTGGTTGATAGCCAATGTTAATTTTTGAAGCATAGTGTTTTATCTGTGCTTCTGCTCCCAGCCCACACAGTAGGGGGGAGCGAAACTAGCTGCGGAGCTGCTACAGTGAACATAGAGACTGCTCAGTCTCACCCAATTTTTCTGGCTCTTCAGGAGCTGTTTAAAAGAAAAAGGCTTAGGATAAAAAGAAGCACTATAGAGAGATTTCTTAGTGAGTGCGATTGCCATTGCACCTTGGTTCACAGTCTCTGGGAATCTTGAGGTGGACAGCTAAGAAAAGCTGGGAAAGATTTAAATTTTGCTTGGGAACAAGGAACCTTAAAGGGACAGGCTGCGTTAGAAATGCTACAGGAGGAATGATCTGAAAAGGCTGAGAGTGAGGTGGGGGAGGACTCTAAGGAAAACAAGAACAAGAAAAGAATTTCTGCTTTTAGTGGCCAGACCTTCAACTTTTGCTCACAGAAAGAGAGTGCTCATTAAGAGAAGTTCTTTCAGGGAGCCTGCCTTATCTGTTGGTTTTATTCCAAGAGAGGAGTCAGTCTCCAGCATTAAGTTATTTTTCTCGTTAGTCATCATTAACAGGGAGAGTGCCTTTGATCCTATCCCCACAGCAGCCAGTTCCTGCCCCTGTGGTCAAAATGCCCCAGGTTGGGGGACAGAGAAGCCCCTCGGACTACAAAACTGCCAACAGCCAAAGGTAAAAGTTAAAACAGAGAACATTCCAGGCCCAAGCCTAACCAGATGTGTTTCAAATGCAGATGCTTCATCAACTCTGACCAACTTTTACTCCGACAGGACGAGATAAAAATAATAAGGACCTGAAGATCCGATCCTTCTCCTGATTTAGTAGCTCTGTTCCAAGAACCAGGGGCCATAAAACCTTTTGGCCCTTATCTCCTGGAGCCATAAAACAGGGACATATTGGGGTAGGATGGGCTAGAAAAGGCCTCGATGATTTGGGCTAGCATGAGTAAAACTTATAATAAAAAAGAGACAAGGTAATGGTAAAGTGTTTTTGTATATACATTCTTTTAGGGTTATGTTTTAGTCTTTGGACCCTGATTAGAGACAGTTTACACCCTAGACATGAGAGAGAATGGGTTTGGGAAAAACAGTACTCCCAGACTCTCCACAGATGCTTTGGAGAAAGAGAAAAACTTTCAGAGCTCTCCTGGGAACAGAAGATAGGTAGGAGATGTCCTGCCTCTCTGCTGGCTCCTATTAGAGAAATGCTTATTTCTGGTTCTGAACTCCATAGATAAGATATCTGAGTTCTTTCAGTGGGACACCATCTAGTTTTTTCCCTCTATGTCTATTGTCTGTCCTTGGTGCACCAAGCTGTCCATGTCTGTCAGTTTATGTCTGTGGTTTTTGTTTCTCATTGTTTAAATGTTTTATGTTTCATGTTCAAAAGAAAAAATGGTAAAAACTTTATCTGCCGGTCATTCACACCTTGATTTGGTCTTAACTCGTTTCTGAAAAGAGAACAAATGAATAAAAAGCAGTTTCAATCGGCCTTTGGAGCCCTGTACCTACAGCAAAGAGCCTAGGTCAGCTGGACAAGCTGCCCGGGGGCAGAACATCTGCAGGAGCTGATCTTAAAGGTGCCAGCAGCTCCTCAGCTTCTTGGTATGGGAGCTGATGTCTGTTTCTCTTAGAAAAATCCCTGAGTTGTTATTAGACTTAACAGGTGACAAGGTGTTTCTTTTAAAATCACAGCTAGAAAAGCAAAAATGGTGTTTGGTCTAAATATTAAAGACATGTGTTAACCACTTCAATTTTGTTTCTGACTGGTTTTAAATGTATAAATATGTTCTACATGCCTTGGTCATAGATTATTGGCCTTTAAGTTATTGGATATGGTTAAAAAATTATAACATCTATAACAAGAAGTTGACATAAAACTGATAATTTATATAGAGTCATTCTAGACAATATGTGACATGAGCCAACCTAGAGAAACAGGTATAAATTGAGATAATATTTTTATAGAACTCTTATCCTAGAAGCCAGGCACCCCCAAATTACAGAATGTAAAATTGTGTTGGAAGTTTTTAAAAGATTTCATGATTCTTTCAATTTAATTTCTGATTCTGCTTATGTAGTTAACGCTGTGTGCTCACTTGAAATTACAGGGCCAATTAGGTTGACTAGTACTATATGTCAAATTCTTTTAGAATTACAAAAATTAAATTTGGACCAAGAAAAAATAAGTTTTTCACACAACATATTCGAGCTCATACTAATTTGCCTGGTCCCATGGCCAGTTATAACACTTTGGTGGATGCTAGTACTCGCAGAGAATTTATTTTTCATGCAGCTCCAGTTGATCTTGCTAGAGAATTTCATCAAAAGTTTCAGGTTCCTGCTTTCACTCTTCAACAAAAATTTAAAATCTCTAGAGCTACAGCTCGTGATGTAGTATTACGTTGCCAGAATTGTGTTCAGTTTCACCACCCTCCTCAGGTGGGAATTAACCCTCGTGGCCTGATTCCATTAAAGCTCTGACAGATGGATGTCACACACATATCTCAATTTGGAAATTTAAAATATACACATGTTTCTGTTGATACCTGTTCTGGCATTATACATGCCACTCTGATGACTGGTGAAAAGGCTCGTAATGCCATTAGTCATTGCTTAGAGGCGTGGACAGTCTGGGGAAAGCCTGACAGCCTCAAGACAGACAACGGACCTGCCTACACTACAAAGTCTTTTCAGACATTTTGCCAAACAATACAGGTCAAACATATACAGGATTGCCATACAATCCCCAAGGTCAAGGAATTGTAGAAAGAGCACATCGTACTTTAAAAGAGCTCTTACAAAAACAAAAAGGGGGAATTGCCTATGGCAAAACACCAACAGAACAGTTGTCTTTAGCTCTTTTTACTCTAAATTTCTTAATTTTGGATATGCATGGCTGCTCTGCTGCGGCTCACCATGCTGCTACTAAACCTATGACTAATCAAATATAGACAGCTGAGACTATCAATCAGATTGTAGACAGAACCGCAGTGGCATTAGAGATACAAGAAGAATTTAATGCCCACTACGCATCTGGCTTTCTATTAGCTAACCAACGAATAGATTTGATTCAAGAACAAATTGAGGCATTATATCATATGACGCAGCTGTCCTGCGTTTCCTCCTTTAGAGGCTTATGTGTTACTCCATTGAAAGCTAACTTTTCTCAGTATTCTCAACAGAGCAAAGAAATCTCTAATTATTTGAAAGGAAACTGGTCCATGGAAGCGGAACAATTATCGAGACAATTGCTGATGCAGATTGCTGTCCTTAACAACACCAGAATGGAACCCATCTCGATTGGGGATTTCACCTCGTGGATCACCAATGCTTTCTCATTTTTCAAAGAATGGGCTGGCATGTTTGCCTGGGGGGCCATTGTCCTCTTGGGATGTGGAGTATGCCTATGGCTTTTTTGCCGTTTAAAACGAGAACATGCTAGACACAAAGCGATTGTTTACCAGGCTATGGCGGCCATTGAGAGCGGTGCTTCTCCCAGTGTGTGGCTGGCCTCTCTAAAAGATTGAGAGTTCGCCCTAGATCATATTTTGTCACTGTCATGTGAAGTCATTGTATCCAGAGACGGGCAACTTTCCTCAGGCTCGGACCAACCTAAGCCAGGAGCCCAGTGGCGATAGGGTTAATTTCCAGTGACGGGTAAGGCCGAGTTTTGAGAGGAATGACCTAAGACAGGAGCAATGACGTGTATTGACGTGACACCCAGATCTAGACCAGTCATGGACAGAGGTGGCCCCGCCCTGTTTGTACATTCGGGCTGGTCCCATGCCCCTCTGCTCTGTCTCTCCCCTATTATTAGCACACCAATAGCCCAGAATGGTGTGTTGTACATTTCAGTCATCTCTAGCCATTGGGGTGCAGTCCTAACTGCAGGAGTGGCTCGTCATGGCCGAGCTGGTCACTCTGTGAGGCATGTCTGATCTCTCTCAGACCACTACCTCCACCTAATGGGTTCATTTTTAAAAAAAACAAAAAAGAGGGAGATGTAGGGAGCGGCTAAAGATGGCGCCGACATCCGGTGGTCGTTTGTGGTAAACACCTACAGCGCATGTGTTGGCAGACCCCCAGCACCTACAAGGCCAGGGTGATATTCATGCTAAATAGGTATTTCATGCTCCACCAATCCCCAGTGGACAAATTTACAGCCACAGCCTGTCTTGTATTTAAGGCGAGTGCCTTTGTTCCCCGGGGTCCCCGTACTATCAATTAGGTGTTCCTGCAATAAAGGCTGATTGAGAAGGATCCAACGGTGTTGCGTCTTCCTTGCCGGTCGAGGTGGGCGTGACAGTTTCCCATCTACAAATCCACTATCTTTCCTCCTTCCCCCTTCCCCTATGGGTGTGTTTCCACACCAAACCACCCACCACTTCCCACCTCCCTCCCCTTATATTACCTTACACCTTGGCAGGACCAGCCTTGGCAGGACCAAGGGCTTCTCCTCCCATTGGTGACCAACAAGGCTATCCTCTGCTACACATGCAGCTGGAGCCATGGTTCTGTCCATGTTCACTCCTTGGATGGTGGATTAATCCCTGAGATCTATGGCTGATTGATATAGTTGTTTTTATGGGGTTGCAAACCCCTTCAGCTTTCTCTATCCTCTCTCCAACTTCTCTAATGGGGACCCTGTTCTCAGTTCAATGGTTTGCTGCCACCATTTGCTTCTGTATTCGTCATGCCCTGGCTAAGCCTCTCAGGAGACAGCTACATCAGGTTCCTCTCTGCATGCACTTCTTGGCTTCAGCAATATTATCTAGTTTTGGTGGCTGTATGTATATGGGTTGGATCCCCAGGTAGGGCAGGCTCTGATGACCATTTCGTCAATCTCTGTTCCAAACTTTGTCTCCAAATCTCCTCCTATGAATATTTTTGTTCTTCCTTTTAAGAATAATTGAAGCATGCTCACTTTGTTCATCCTTCTTCAGCTTCATGTGGTCTGTGGATTGTATCTTGGATAATCCAAGCTTCTGGGCTAATATTCACTTATCAGTGAGCACATACCATGAGTTTTTTGTGATTGGGTTACCTCACTCAGGATGATATATTCTAGTTCCATCCACTTGACTATGAATTTCATGAAGTCATTATTTTTAATAGCTGAGTAGTACACCATTGTGTAGATGTACCACATTTTCTATATCCATTCCTCTGTTGAAGGACATCTGGGTTCTTTCCACCTTCTGGCTATTATAAATAAGGCTGCTATGAACATAGTGGGACACATATCTTTGTTGTGTGTTGGATAATCATATGCCAAGGAGAGGTATAGCTAGGTCCTCAGGAAGTGCAATGTCCAATTTTCTAAGAAATCTCCAGAATGATTTCCAGAGTTGTTGCACCAGCTTATAATCCCACAACAATGGAGGAGTGTTCTAATAGTCTCATAGCCTAACATGCTACATAATAGGCCTGATGGATTGTGTGTTCTCCTCTGGAATCTCAGAAGTCATGCCTATTCTCTTAGCATTTGTCTTGGTATTCTTTTTCTTTAGTATATTTGTCTTAGTTTTTTGATGATCTTATACAATGTATTATGATTAAATTCTCCAACACCATTACTCCTCTAAATTCTTCTCTCTTCTATCTTTTATGCACAAGCCAACCAAATTTAAGTTTTCTTCTTTCTTCCCCTGTAAGTTCACTTTGTGTTTCCCAACTACTATTACAAGTGTGACTGACTTAACAATGGGGATTATGTTATTCATGAAAATTTACTATGCTTTTATAAACAGTTAAAAATTTCCAATACCTCCTCAGGTGGTTGTAGGATTTCTTGACCACTATTTCCCCTATATGATGAAATTGTTTATTGGATTGAGATTTTTCAAGCATTTTATATCCCATCACAATCCCTGTGATTTTGTCAGTGCAATTGGCCTATTGTGTCTTGGAAACTGTTCTTCTGAAATTATCTACCGCCTTAGGGTCTTAAAATTTTTCCATCTCCTCTTCTGTGATTATCCCACAACTGTGTGTATATGTGTGTTTGTGTGTGAGATATTATCCAATTTAGATATGAACATTGTACAGTCTCTTATTTTCAGCAAATTTATCACTTGAAACTCTGTGTCATTTTCCAGCTACTGTAGGAAGCATTCTCTAATGAGGTTTGAGAGATGTATGGCTCTATGCATATGAGTACAAATTATTGGGAATTATTTTAATTATATGTCAATTTAGTAGAAAAAATTAGGCTCTCCCTAGGAGATACTAATTTAGGTAGATCCTATTTAGGTAGAGGATCTTGGCTCCATTAACAATGCCAGAAATGGGTTCCATCTTTTGTAATAGGCCTTAGCTCTGATAAGAAGTGTTTGGTTACTTCTACTATGTTCATAAAACTATTCTATCAATTGATATATCCTGCTAGGCCAGTTGTTATTGTAGTTTACAGGATTCTCAGCTGAATAAAATTAATGATTACCTTTTCACTCTAATAGCATGTATAGCATCTTCTAGAACAATGAAATCTGTTTAATGAAAATAGAACTTCCAAGTGAGAACCAGCTTTATTGCTCCATGGTCTGGGATTTCAATATATATATATATATATATATATATATATATATATATATATTGTCTTCAGCAATATAGTCTTACCATCAAGTTTCAGAATGTATCCAGGATATTGGCATTAGCCTGTAATGCCATTGCCAGGTAGGGTGGTGGATGGGTGACCAATAAGCAGGCAGGCTAGGAAATTGGCCTTGGTGAACCATCATGAGTTTTGAGGTAGACTCTGTATTGTCATGCCCGAAAGGTGGTAGACTGGGTGACTGATATGCAGGTCACTTTTAACTTATTCTTACCTCTCAAGTACTAACTAACAACAGTAACTTATTAAGGCCCCAAGTATTCAACATCTTTTCAGCCCATACCTTACAAATTCTCTGTAATCCTCCAAGAAAATAGATCAAATTCATAGACACTTATATTGTTAAATCTGTCACAGCAACACCATGTTCTTCTTGCTATCAGTTTCTTTTTTTTTCTTGGCCAAGTGTCATTATGGTTGTAATAATTTGAAAAGAAGGAATAGGGAAAGAAGTTGATATGCAGATTTCTTGGAAAATTTAAAAGTAGTGATATTCCTCTGTAGGTATTTATGGAAAACATTAAAATGATATTTTTTCCAACTTGAAATAAAAACACAGAAGTAACAGTTTCCTGTTTGAATGGTTCTACTACATTTGTAAACTACAAAGTGATTTCTTCCACATCAAAGTCTACTTCATTTAAATTCATCATTTATCCATAGGGTAAAATTACATATTATTCTCCCGCATACTAACCCACACAATATACTTACCCATGCTTTATGCTGTTCATGGTAATCTAATTTCACTCATCTACCAGGATCATTTATTCTAGAAGGTGACATTAAAGTCTTATACTTTCCCTTCATGTCTTCTTTTTTGTCTTTTCTTTTAATCATTTCTTTTAATTGACATTTTCCTTATTTATATTTTAAATGTTATCTCCTTTTCTGGTTTTCCATCTGGAAGCCCCCTATCTCATCTAACCTGATCCTGCTTCTAAGAGGGTGCTCCCCCACCCACCCACACACTCCCTTCAGCCTCCCTGCCCTGACATTTCCCAACACTGGGGCATTGACCCTTCACAGGACCAAGACACTCTCCTCCCACTGATGCCTGATAAGGCCATCCTCTATTACATATGCAGCTGGAGGCATGGGTCACTCTCCATGTACTCTTTGGTTTGTGGTTTAGTCCCTGAGAGCTCTAGAGTATCTGGTTGGTTGATATTTTGTTCTTCCTATGGGGTTGCAAGCCCCTTCAGCTCCTTCAGTCCTTTCTTCAACTCCTCTACTAGAGACCCAGTTCTCACTCCAATGTTTGGCTGCAAGCCTACACCTCTGTATTTGTCAGACTCTGTTAGAGCCTCTCAGGAGACAGCTATATCAGGCTCCTGCCAGCATGCACTTTTTGGGATCTGCAATAGTGTCTGAGTTTGGTGGTTGCATATAGGATGGATCCCCAGGTGGGGAAGTCTCTGGATGGCCTTTCCTTTAGACTCTGCTCCACAGTTTGATTACAAATTTCCTCCTGTGAGCATTTTGTTCCCCCTTCTAAGAAGAACTGAAGCATGCACACTTGATCTTCCTTCTTCTTGAGAGTCATGTGATCTATAAAATGTATATTGGGCATTTCAAGCTTTTGGGCTAATATCCACTATCGGTGAGTGCATACTATATGTGTTCTTTTGTGATTGGGTTACCTCACTCAGTATGGTATTTTCTAGTTCCATCCATTTGCCTAAGAACTCCATGAAGTCATTGTTTTTAATACCTGAGTAGTATTTCATTGTGTAAATGTATCACATTTTCTGTATCCATTCCTCTGTTGAAGGACATCTGGGTTCTTTCCTGCTTCTGGCTATTATAATTAAAGCTGCTATAAAATTAGTGGAGTAAGTGTCCTTGTTATATGTTGGAGCATCTTTTGGGTATATGCTCAGGAGTGGTCTAGCTGGGTCCACAGGTAGAACTATTTCTAATTGTCTGAAGAAACTCTAGACTGATTTCCAGAGTGACTGCACTAGCTTGCAATCCCATTAACAACAGAGTAGTCTTCCCCTTTCTCCACATCCATTCTAGCATAAGCTGTCACCTGAGTTTTTAATCTTGCTATTTTGACTGGTGTAATGTGGGATCTCAGGGTTTTTTCTTTTTTGATTTGTATTTCTCTGATGACTAAGGATATTGAACAGTTCTTTAAGTGCTCCTCAACCATTTGAGATTCCTCAGGTGAGAATTTTTTATCTCTGTGCTCCATTTTTAATAGGGTTATTTGGTTCTCTGGAATCTAACTTCTTGAGTTCTTTGTATATTTTGGATAATAGCCCTCTACTGGATGTAGGGTTGGTAATGATCTTTTCCCAATCTGTAGGTTGCTATTTTTTCCTATTGACAGTATGCTTTGCCTTACAGAAGCTTTGCAATTTTATGAGGTCCCATTTGTCAATTCTTGAACTTAGAGAAGAAGCCAAGGTGTTCTGTTCAGGAAATTTTCCCCTGTGCCAATATGTTCAAGGTTCTTTCCCAATTTTTCTTATATTAGTTTGATTGTATCTGGTTTTTGTGAACATCTTTGATCCACTTGGACTTAAATTTGTACAGGACCATAAGAATGGTTCGATTTGCATTCTTCTACATGCTGACCTCCAGTTGAACCAGCACCATTTCTTGAAAATGCTAACTTCTATAAACAGGGTGGTTTTAGCTCCTTTGTGAAAGACAAATTGACCCTAGGTGTATGGTTTAATTTCTGGGTCTTCAATTCTATTCCATTGATTTACCTATGTGTCCCTGTAACAATACCATACAGTTTTTTTTTATCATTGCAGCTCTGTAATACTGTTTGATGTCAGGGATGGTGATTTCCCCCAGAAGTCTTCTTATTGTTGAGGATAGTTTTCACTCTCCTGGGTTTTTTATTTTTCCAAATGTATTGGAAAATTGCTCTTTCTAACCCTATGAAAAATTGAGTTGGAATTTTGATGGGGATTACATTGAATCTGTAGATTGCTTTTGGCAAGATGGCAATTTTTGCTATATTAATCCTGCCAATCCATGAGCATTGGAGATCCTCCCATCTTCTGAGGTCTTCCTCAATTTTTTTCTTCAGAGACTTGAAGTTCTTGTTATTCTGATTTTTCACTTGCTTTGTTAGTCACACTGAGGTATTTTATGTTATTTGTGACTAATTGAAGGGTGTCATTTTCCTAATTTCTTTCTCCATCTGTTTATCCTTTGAATAGAGAAAGGCTACTGATTAGTTTGAGTTAATTTTTTACTCAGCCATATTGCTGAAGTTGTTTTTAAGGCTTAGGTGTTCTCTGGCAGAACTTTTTGGGTCACTTAAGTATACTATCATTTCATCTGCTAATAGTGATATTTTGACTGCTTCCCTTCCAATTTGTATCCATTTTACCTTCTTTTGTTGTCTGATTGCTCTGGCTAAGACTTTGAGTACTATATTGAATAAGTAGGGAGAGAATGTGCAACCTTGTCTAGTCCCTCATTTTAGTGGAATTACTTCAAGTTTTTCTACATTTAGTTTGATGTTGGCTACTGACTTGCTGAATATTGCTTTTACTATATTTAGGTATGGGCCTTTAATTCCTGATCTTTCTAAGACTTTTAACATGAAGAGGTGTTGAATTTTGTCAAATGCTTTCTCAGCATCTAATGAGATGATCACATGGTTTTTCTTTAGTTTGTTTACATAGTGGATTATGTTGATGGATTTCCATATATTGAACCATCACTGCATCCCTGTGATGACGCCTACTTGATTATGGTGAATGAACATTTTGATGTGTTCTTGTGTTCGGTTTGCAAGAATTTTATTGAGTATTAGGTATTTGTGTTAGATTCCCTTTGATGTTGGTATCCAACAGCCTAAAGGGGAATAGGGAACCTATACACTAAAATTTTAGAATAAAATTCTATTTTTAGCAGAGTGCAGCAGACAATGGATCACTCCACCACTGTGAACATGCTTCTCACCAAAGTCATGCATGTGAAAGGCAGTCAAAGTAACTGACACAGCCAGACATATAATGCAGTTCATCCCAAACTGAAAGGTGAGGTGAAGAGAAAGCACAAGAAGACACTAAGTTTATCAAAACAATTCAACTCTTCTTTTTGTAATGCCTATCTGGCATTATACCAATGGTGTACAAAGAGAGGCCTGCCAGAGCCCCATTCCCCACAATACTCCTAATGTTGTTTGAGGAAAGGCAACGAAATAAGCAGTAATTACCTCCAGTCATGAGAGCTAGGCATGGAGATGCTGGAATAGGATAAGTCACTTGTTGATCTGACAAAATGCCTCCAAAAGAGTGCCTCTTGGACAAAGACTCTGCTCCTCAACTTCCCTTCTTTATGAGCTACAGTTAACAAGTGAGAAAATAGCATTTGCTACAGGATGCCAGTTCCTCCACCCTCAATGCTTACACTTAATGGTCAAAGAATGTTGAGAGGTATAATTGAATATCCATGTTTATGTCTGCCTTCTGAGGATGACAGTTTTGGCATGATTCTAATAAGTTTCTACAGATATTTTTTCACAGGATAGATGTTTTAGCATAGTTTGTGGTCTGACCAAAAATGCCTTTAGTAATGTTTTTGCCTATCACACTGAAAAAGTCTATGCTCCTAACATCCAATACAAAAGTATTTGTTTGTAAAATGACCCTGCTATTGGTAATAGATCTTTTATAAATGCCCTTTGTGCTTGCTCTGCTCCAGAAACTCTTCTTACATGTAATAGACTGGTTTCCAACTATTTGGCCAACTTCTATCATCTAATCTCTGTTTAAACTCTGTATCACATGTTTATTGATCTGTCTATGTTTGCATGTATATGAGTGTGTGTGTGTGTGTGTGTGTGTGTGTGTGTGTTGTGCCATTCAAATTTAGTATTTTTTCATAGAATGCATTTTGATCATATTTACTCTTCCCCTAACACCTCCTAGGTCTTCCTCACTTACTTCGTTTTCTCTCTTCTTTCCTCCTTTTCTTCCTTCCCGCTGTCTCTGCTTCCTTCCCTCCCACCATTCCTCTGTATGTCCATCCATCTCTGCATTCATCCCTCAGCTTCTATCTCTCCCTGTGTCTCTCTACTCTCTCTCTCTCTCTCTCTCTCTCTCTCTCTCTCTCTCTCTCTCTCTCATTTTCTCTTTGTAATCTCTCAAAGACAAAAACAAAACAAAAATGAAAACACAACTCAACCATCACATATCCAAAAATTAGAAATAAAATGAAACAAAAATCTCAGAAAATATCAATGAGTCTGTATTGTGTTGCCCAAATACTTTTGGCTATATGACCTGCCCTGGAATGTGGTTGATATACATAATGACACCCCACTGGAGAAAGTTGATTACTTCTTTCCTAGCAGACATCAATTGAAAATAGCTTCTTGTTTATGGGTAGCACTGTGTTTCTATATTTCTTTCTCAGTACTGGGGTTTGTTGGGTTGAGCAAGCAGGTCCTGTTCATTAAATCACAGTCTATGTGACTTCACAATGTATTAGTACTTTTATATCTGACAGTATTTCCTTAGTTTTACATATTACCTCTGTCTTTTACAAGCTTTTTGCCTCCTTTTCCATATAGATTATTGAACCCTAGAGGGAGAAATTTGATAAATACATATCATTTAGAACTGAGTGTTCTAATGCCTCTTCCCATTTACAGATTTTCTAGTTTTGGTACATTGCATTAATTATAATCCTGTGAACCAAACACTTTCCTGATAAGGGTTAAACAATATACTTATCTATGGGGATAGTCATACAACATTAGGAAATATTTTATTGTTACATTTCTGTCTTAATTGATGATTCAATGCTGTGAAAGTAGATCATACTCAAGACAGCAAATAAATCATCTGATTGGGGGCTGGTTTGCAATTTTAAGGGGTGAGTTCATTACCCACATGGTGGGGAATCAGGCAGCAAGCAGGCAACCAAATTGCTAAAACAGAAACTGGGTGCTTAACTGTTATCCACAAGTATGCCAAAAAGAAGGAGTAAGACATAACCTAGCATGAGATTTTGAAACTTCAACTCCCAATAGTAGTGACTCATTACCTCATCACCACCAACAACCTTCTAGTTTTTCCTAAATTTGTGAGTGTGTATGAGTGTGTGTGTGTGTGTATGTGTGTGTGAATTTTGTGTGAATCTTGCTATATTTCTTTAAGAATTTATATAAGAAGTTTTTGGTTAAGGTACAAGTGTCAAGTTTCTTCTTTATATAAGATTATACCATGTGCAAATAGAAATATTTTAACTTCCTTTTTTCCTAATTGTATCTCCTTTGATTTCCTTCATTTTTGTTTTTGCTCTACCTCAGAATTCACATATTAAATTAAAAGGATATAGTGACATTATCTCATGTCTAGTTCCTAGATTTAGGAATTTTCTCTATATTTAAAATGGCGTTGTGATCTGGCTGTAAGTTGAATTTATTATATTGAGATATATAACTTTTACTTCTAGTTTCTTTAGAATTTAGGGTGTAGATCATGGATAGATGTTTTTCAAATGCCTTTGTTTTGCCTCTAATTGTATTATCAAATGATTTTTTGCCTTTCAGTTTACCAGTGTGGCGGATAACATTTAATTGATTTAAATATTCAAACTATTCTTCCATTTGTCGATGAAGCCAATTTGATCCTGGTAGATAATCTTTTGAATTAGTTCTTGAATTCAATTTGCAAGTATTTTATTGAGAATATTTACTTCTATATTTACAAGGAATATTGTGGTAAGTTTTTATTTTTATTTTGTCTTCTTGGGTTTGGTATTAGGATAATAATGGCCTTATAAAAATACAGAATACTTTGAGGAGTATTGGTGTTATTCCTTCTTTGAACTTCTGGCACAATTCTGCACTTCATCTTCCCAGCTATGGGTTTTTTCTTGGAGGTTTTAAAATTATTATTCAATTTCAGTACATATCAGGTGTCTGTTTAAATTGCTCATTGCTTCTTTTTCTCACACCCCCCTGCTCATTGCTTCTTGATCTAACCTTGATATGCCTTATATATCAAGAAATTCACCCATTTCTTTTATGATGTTTAGTCTCCTATGATAAAGATTTTTTTTCAGGAACCATGTTTTTATTTCAAAACAGTAAGTGCCCCCTAGTGGCAGGAACATGCTACTGGCCGCACAGGAGGTGGGGCAAGTTTCCGATACCGCAGGTTCTACGTGGGGTGGGGTGGAGTTGGATGGGGTAGAAAGAAAGTTGTCCAGCGCTGGTGGATGCGCTACAAGTCGGATGGGGAAACGCACTGCCTGCGCTTCTGTCTGGTTGACCGGGATCATTGCCTCTCTAGAGGGCACTAGGGGCTGCGGAGCTCAGAGGCTTAGGATGTGCTTCAGGAAGACCTCATAGTTGATGCAGTCGTTGCTGTCCTCATGGCCTGCCAAAACAGTCTCTACCTCTTCCTCAGTCATCTTCTCTCCGAGAGTGGTCAGAACGTGTCTGAGCTCCGCTCCCATGACTTTACCGTTGCCCTCTTTGTCAAACACACGAAGCCTGTCTAGGTAGTCCTCATATGTGTCTTGGTCCCGGTGCTTGGCCACTGCCTGCAGCATAAGCAGGAATGTCTCAAAGTCTACACGCCGGGACTTCAGCTCATTGTTCTTGGGGTTCCCCAGGACCTTGAGCACCTCAGCATTGGTAGGGTTCTGGCCCAGGGTCCGTATCAGGTCCCCCCAACACTGGCTGTACAGGAGCTTGCCATCACCCACTCGGTCAAACAGCTCAAAGGCCTCTCTGAACTCCTCCAGCTGGTCTTTGTTAAATTCGATCACCACTTTGGAGAGATCAACAGGGGGCTCCTGGGTTTTCGTAGGGGTCTGGGGGGCAGCTGGCTCTGCCTTGGTCTTGGCTAGAAGGGTCCCTGCTGTAGACTTGGCAGCACGCTTAGAGATGGAGGGCCCTGCAGGTTTCTTCACAGGAGCATCCTTCTTGGGAGGCACGATGTCAGGTGGCAGAAGAACAGTGTGCCAACAGGGGCACCCATCTCTTGCTGGGTCCAAGGAAGGGGCAGATGGGGGGGGCGGGACTCCATGACATAGATTTTTAACATACATTACTACTTCCTAGGATTTCTCAGTGTATGTTGTAATATCTTGTTTTTCAGCTCATTTTATTATTGTGAGTCTTCTCTTTCTATCATTTGGTTTATTTACATAAGGGTTTATCAGTCTTTTTGATTATTTAAAAAGTAGAACTCTTCATTTCATTGACTGTGTGTATTGTTTTTGTTGTTTTTATTCATTTGATTTTAGCCCTGAGTTAATTATTTCTTGTTTATTCTTTTTAGCTACTATTTCTTCTTATTTTTAGAGTATTTGGATTTGCTGTTAAGTTACTAATATGAAATTTGTCTACCTTTTTAAATGTAGTCACTTAGTGTTATAAAATTGTCTCTACAACTGCCTTCACTATATCCCATAGATTTGGGCAAGTGTTTTTTTTTTTAATCTTTATTTAATCTTAAAAAGTTTTAATTAGACACCCGCGGATCCCGGCCCGCAGCAGCTCTCTGCTCCCAGACCCCGTGGGAAAGAGACCTCACCACCTGGTCAAGTGGGCACTCCTGAGGCTGCAGAGTGGAAGAGACCACCAACACTGCCCACCCCTGCCCACATCCCTGGCCCAAGAGGAAACTGTATAAGGCCTCTGGGTTCCCGTGGGGGAGGGCCCAGGAGCGGCAGGACCGCTGCCTCTGAGACACCGCCGGAACCTGAAGGAAACAGACCAGATAAACAGTTCTCTGCACCCAAATCCCGTGGGAGGGAGAGCTAAAACTTCAGAGAGGCAGACAAGCCTGGGAAACCAGAAGAGACTGCTCTCTGCACACACATCTCGGACGCCAGAGGAAAACACCAAAGGCCATCTGGAACCCTGGTGCACTGAAGCTCCCGGAAGGGGCGGCACAGGTCTTCCTGGTTGCTGCCGCCGCAAAGAGCCCGTGGGCAGCACCCCGCGAGCGAACTTGAGCCTCGGGACCACAGGTAAGACCAACTTTTCTGCTGCAAGTAACCTGCCTGGTGAACTCAAGACACAGGCCCACAGGAAAAGCTGAAGACCTGTACAGAGGAAAAACTACACGCACGAAAGCAGAACACTCTGTCCCCATAACTGGCTGAAAGAAAACAGTAAAACAGGTCTACAGCACTCCTGACACACAGGCTTATAGGGACAGTATAGCCACTGTCAGAAATAGCAGAACAAAGTAACACTAGAGATAATCTGATGGCGAGAGGCAAGCGCAGGAACCCAAGCAACAGAAACCAAGACTACATGGCATCATCGGAGCCCAATTCTCCCACCAAAACAAACATGGAATGTGCAAACACACCAGAAAAGCAAGATCTAGTTTCAAAATCATATTTGATCACGATGCTGGAGGACTTCAAGAAAGACGTGAAGAACTCCCTTAGAGAAACACAGGAAAACATTAATAAACAAGTAGAAGCCTACAGAGAGGAATCGCAAAAATGCCTGAAAGAATTCCAGGAAAACATAAATAAACAAGTAGAAGCCCATAGAGAGGAGACACAAAAATCCCTGTAAGAATATCAGGAAATCATAAATAAACAAGTAGAAGCCCATAGAGAGGAGTCACAAAAATCCCTGAAAGAATGCCAGGAAAACACAATCAAACAGTTGAAGGAATTAAAAATGGAAATAGAAGCAATCAAGAAAGAACACATGGAAACAACCCTGGATATAGAAAACGAAAAGAAGAGACAAGGAGGTGTAGATACACGCTTCACCAACAGAATACAAGAGATGAAAGAGAGAATCTCAGGAGCAGAAGATTCCATAGAAATCATTGACTCAACTGTCAAAGATAATGTAAAGCGGAAAAAGCTACTGGTCGAAAACATACAGGAAATCCAGGACTCAATGAGAAGATCAAACCTAAGGATAATAGGTATAGAAGAGAGTGAAAACTCCCAACTCAAAGGACCAGTAAATATCTTCAACAAAATCATAGAAGAAAACTTCCCTAACCTAAAAAAAGAGATACCCATAGGCATACAAGAAGCTTACAGAACTCCAAATAGATTGGACCAGAAAAGAAACACCTCCCGTCACATAATAGTCAAAACACCAAACGCACAAAATAAAGAAAGAATATTAAAAGCAGTAAGGGAAAAAGGTCAAGTAACATATAAAGGCAGACCTATCAGAATCACACCAGACTTCTCGCCAGAAAATATGAAGGCCAGAAGATCCTGGACTGATGTCATACAGACCCTAAGAGAACACAAATGCCAGCCCAGGTTACTGTATCCTGCAAAACTCTCAATTAACATAGATGGAGAAACCAAGATATTCCATGACAGAACCAAATTTACACAATATCTTTCTACAAATCCAGCACTACAAAGGATAATAAATGGTAAAGCCCAACATAAGGAGGCAAGCTACACCCTAGAAGAAGCAAGAAACTAATCGTCTTGGCAACAAAACAAAGAGAATGAAAGCACACAAACATAACCTCACATCCAAATATGAATATAACGGGAAGCAATAATCACTATTCCTTAATATCTCTCAACATCAATGGCCTCAACTCCCCAATAAAAAGACATAGATTAACAAACTGGATAGGCAACGCAGACCCTGCATTCTGCTGCCTACAGGAAACACACCTCAGAGACAAGGACAGACATTACCTCAGAGTGAAAGGCTGGAAAACAATTTTCCAAGCAAATGGTCAGAAGAAGCAAGCTGGAGTAGCCATTCTAATATCAAATAAAATCAATTTTCAACTAAAAGTCATCAAAAAAGATAAGGAAGGACACTTCATATTCATCAAAGGAAAAATCCACCAAGATGAACTCTCAATCCTAAATATCTATGCCCCAAATACAAGGGCACCTACATATGTAAAAGAAACCTTACTAAAGCTCAAAACACACATTGCACCTCACACAATAATAGTGGGAGATTTAAACACCCCACTCTCATCAATGGACAGATCATGGAAACAGAAATTAAACAGAGATGTAGACAGACTAAGAGAAGTCATGAGCCAAATGGACTTAACGGATATTTATAGAACATTCTATCTTAAAGCAAAAGGATATACCTTCTTCTCAGCTCCTCATGGTACTTTCTCCAAAATTGACCATATAATTGGTCAAAAAAACGGCCTCAACAGGTACAGAAAGATAGAAACAATCCCATGCGTACTATCGGACCACCACGGCCTACAACTGGTCTTCAATAACAATCAAGGAAGAATGCCCACATATACTTGGAAATTGAACAATGCTCTACTCAATGAAAACCTGGTCAAGGAAGAAATAAAGAAAGAAATTAAAAACTTTTTAGAATTTAATGAAAATGAAGGTACAACATACCCAAACTTATGGGACACAATGAAAGCTGTGCTAAGAGGAAAACTCATAGCGCTGAGTGCCTGCAGAAAGAAACAGGAAAGAGCATATATCAGCAGCTTGACAGCACACCTAAAAGCTCTACAACAAAAAGAAGCAAATACACCCAGGAGGAGAGAAGGCAGGAAATAATCAAATTCAGAGCTGAAATCAACCAATTAGAAATAAAAAGGACCATAGAAAGAATCAACAGAAACAAAAGTTGGTTCTTTGAGAAAAGTAACAAGATAGATAAACCCTTAGCCAGACTAACGAGAGGACACAGAGAGTGCGTCCAAATTAACAAAATCAGAAATGAAAGGGGAGACATAACAACAGATTCAGAGGAAATTCAAAAAATCATCAGATCTTACTATAAAAACCTATATTCAACAAAACTTGAAAATCTTCAGGAAATGGACAATTTCCTAGACAGATACCAGGTACCGAACTTAAATCAGGAACAGATAAACCAGTTAAACAACCCCATAAATCCTAAGGAAATAGAAGCAGTCATTAAAGGTCTCCCAACCAAAAAGAGCCCAGGTCCAGACGGGTTTAGTGCAGAATTCTATCAAACCTTCATAGAAGACCTCATAACAATATTATCCAAACTATTCCACAAAATTGAAACAGATGGATCACTACCGAATACCTTCTACGAAGCCACAATTACTCTTATACCTAAACCACACAAAGGCACAACAAAGAAAGAGAACTTCAGACCAATTTCCCTTATGAATATCGAAGCAAAAATACTCAATAAAATTCTGGCAAACCGAATCCAAGAGCACATCAAAACAATCATCCACCATGACCAAGTAGGCTTCATCCCAGGCATGCGGGGATGGTTTAATATACGGAAAACCATCAACGTGATCCACTATATAAACAAACTGAAAGAACAAAACCACATGATCATTTCATTAGACGCTGGGAAAGCATTTGACAAAATTCAACACCCCTTCATGATAAAAGTCCTGGAAAGAATAGGAATTCAAGGTCCATACCTGAACATAGTAAAAGCCATATACAGCAAACCAGTTGCTAACATTAAACTAAATGGAGAGAAACTTGAAGCAATCCCACTAAAATCAGGGACTAGACAAGGCTGCCCACTCTCTACCTACTTATTCAATATAGTTCTTGAAGTTCTAGCCAGAGCAATCAGACAACAAAAGGAGGTCAAGGGGATACAGATCGGAAAAGAAGAAGTCAAAATATCACTATTTGCAGATGATATGATAGTATATTTAAGTGACCCAAAAGTTCCACCAGAGAACTACTAAAGCTGATAAACAACTTCAGCAATGTGGCTGGGTATAAAATTAACTCAAATAAATCAGTTGCCTTCCTCTATACAAAAGAGAAACAAGCTGAGAAAGAAATTAGGGAAACGACACCCTTCATAATAGACCCAAATAATATAAAGTACCTCGGTGTGACTTTAACAAAGCAAGTAAAAGATCTGTACAATAAGAACTTCAAGACACTGAAGAAGGAAATTGAAGAAGACCTCAGAAGATGGAAAGATCTCCCATGCTCATGGATTGGCAGGATTAATATAGTAAAAATGGCCATTTTACAAAAAGCAATCTACAGATTCAATGCAATCCCCATCAAAATACCAATCCAATTCTTCAAAGAGTTAGACAGAACAATTTGCAAAGTCATCTGGAATAACAAAAAACCCAGGATAGCTAAAGCTATCCTCAACAATAAAAGGACTTCAGGGGGAATCACTATCCCTGAACTCAAGTAGTATTACAGAGCAATAGTGATAAAAACTGCATGGTATTGGTACAGAGACAGACAGATAGACCAATGGAACAGAATTGAAGACCCAGAAATGACCCCACACACCTATGGTCACTTGATTTTTGACAAAGGAGCCAAAACTATCAAATGGAAAAAAGATAGCATTTTCAGCAAATGGTGCTGGTTCAACTGGAGGTCAACATGTAGAAGAATGCAGATCGATCCATGTTTATCACCCTGTACAAAGCTTAAGTCCAAGTGGATCAAGGACCTCCACATCAAACCAGACACACTCAAACTAATAGAAGAAAAACTAGGGAAGCATCTGGAACACATGGGCACTGGAAAAAATTTCCTGAACAAAACACCAATGGCTTACGCTCTAAGATCAAGAATCGACAAATGGGATCTCATAAAACTGCAAAGCTTCTGTAAGGCAAAGGACACTGTGGTTAGGACAAAACGGCAACCAACAGATTGGGAAAAGATCTTTACTAATTCTACAACAGATAGAGGCCTTATATCCAAAATATACAAAGAACTCAAGAAGTTAGACCGCAGGGAAACAAATAACCCTATTAAAAAATGGGGTTCAGAGCTAAACAAAGAATTCACAGCTGAGGAATGCCGAATGGCTGAGAAACACCTAAAGAAATGTTCAACATCTTCAGTCATAAGGGAAATGCAAATCAAAACAACCCTGAGATTTCACCTCACACCAGTGAGAATGGCTAAGATCAAAAACTCAGGGGACAACAGATGCTGGCGAGGATGTGGAGAAAGAGGAACACTCCTCCATTGTTGGTGGGATTGCATACTGGTACAACCATTCTGGAAATCAGTCTGGAGGATCCTCTGAAAATTGGACATTGAACTTCCTGAGGATCCAGCTATACCTCTCTTGGGCATATACCCAAAAGATGACCCAACATATAAAAAAGACACGTGCTCCACTATGTTCATTGCAGCCTTATTTATAATAGCCAGAAGCTGGAAAGAACCCAGATGCCCTTCTACAGAGGAATGGATACAGAAAATGTGGTACATCTACACAATGGAATATTACTCAGCTATCAAAAACAACGACTTTATGAAATTCGTAGGCAAATGGTTGGAACTGGAAAATATCATCCTGAGTGAGCTAACCCAATCACAGAAAGACAAACATGGTATGCACTCATTGATAAGTGGCTATTAGCCCAAATGCTTGAATTACCCTAGATGCCTAGAACAAATGAAACTCAAGACGGATGATCAAAATGTGAATGCTTCACTCCTTCTTTAAAAGGGGAACAAGAATACCCTTGGCAGGGAAGAGAGAGGCAAAGATTAAAACAGAGACTGAAGGAACACCCATTCAGAGTCTGCCCCACATGTGGCCCATACATATACAGCCACCCAATTAGACAAGATGGATGAATCAAAGAAGTGCAGACCTACAGGAGCCAGATGTAGATCGCTCCTGAGAGACACAGCCAGAATACAGCAAATACAGAGGCGAATGCCAGCAGCAAACCACTGAACTGAGTATAGGACCCCCGTTGAAGGAATCGTAGAAAGAACTGGAAGAGCTTGAAGGGGCTCGAGACCCCATATGTACAACAATGCCAAGCAACCAGTGCTTCCAGGGACTAAGCCACTACCTAAAGACTATACATGGACTGACCCTGGACTCTGACCTCATAGGTAGCAATGAATATCCTAGTAAGAGCACCAGTGGAAGGGGAAGCCCTGGGTCCTGCTAAGACTGAACCCCCAGTGAACTAGACTGGTGGGGGGAGGGCGGCAATGGGGGGAGGGTTGGGAGGGGAACACCCATAAGGTAGGGGAGGGGGGAGGGGAATGTTTGCCCGGATACCGGGAAAGGGAATAACACTCGAAATGTATATAAGAAATACTGTAGTTAATAAAAAAAATAAAATTAAAAAAATATTAATTAAAAAATTCTGCTACAATCAACTTTTATTTATTAATGAGTTGTTTCACTTCCATGAAGTTGCTTACTTTTTTTCTCATTGTTGTTTATATTCAGCTTTAACCCTTGATGATCTGGTGGGATGCAAGGTGTTATGTCAATTTTCTTATATATATTTTGTGTCCTAACATGTAGTCAGTTTGGAAGAAAGTTTGATGAGCTGTTGAGAAGAAATATATTCTTGTGAATCTTGATCAAATGTTCTGTAGGTATGTGCTTTGTTCACTTGATTTATGACATTTTCTAAGGCCAGTATTTCTTTGATTTTTTTCTGGATTATCTGTCTTTAATGAAAAGAGGAGAATTGAAATTACCCAGTCTCAGTGTGCGTGGGTTAGTATGTAATTTTCAAGGTAAACATGTTCCTCTTTTGAAATTTGGTGCCCTTACACTTGGAGCAAACTGCTTAAAATTATAATATTTACTTGATAGTTTTTGGTTTTAATAAGAGCAAAGTGTTCATCCTTATCTCTTCTATTTAGTTGCAGTTTGAAGTCTATATTTAGATGTTAATATAGATTCCCCTGCTCTCTTCTAGTGTTCATTTGCATAGAATAGTTTTTTCTACCTTTTTTCTACCCTAAGATGATATCTGTCCTTGATAGTGAGATATGTTTCTTGGAAGCACCAGAAAGTTGGGTCCTGTTTACTAATCAAATCTGTTTGTGTTTTTTTCTTGGAGGAATTGAAACCATTAATAATGAAAATTATTAAAGATCAGTGTTTATTTATTCCTGCTATTTTGATGTACTGCTGTGGTGTTTCACTGCTTTTGATGAACTTTTCTGCAATTTTTTGCTTCTTGTGTCCTCTTGGATATAGTTAACTTTCTCTTCATACTAGTTTTCCTTTCATACAAGTTTTCCTTCCTTTGACTTCTATAGAGCTGAATTTCATTCTATAGAGCATAAATTACCTACATGAAAAGTTCTCTTTCTCTGTTGATTATAATTGATAGTTTTGCTGGTCAAAGTAGCCTATGCTGAAATTTTTGTTTCACCAGAGTTTGTATAACATCCATCCATGTCCTTGTGGTTTTCAGACACTACATTGAAAAGTCTCTGACAAATCTCCATTGAAAATCCAACAACCACTTCTGCTCAAATTCCTGGTCCAAGAGGAACCTGCCTAGTGCCCTCTGTGCCCTCTGGGCACAGGAACCAAGGACAAATCAGGGGAAGGACCCTTCTGATTTCTGCCTATGCCCAGAGTTGAAATCCAGTTGCCAGGAGCACCAACACCTGAGAGCAGAGGTAAGAACAAATCTTCTGCTCCAAACAACTGTCCTGGTGGCCAAAAGACACACAAAGGCAGGAGCAGTCTGGGACAGGAAACTTCTGGTTTCTGCTTGTGCCTGGAGTCTCACAGATATATGTACTCAAATTCCATGGGAGAGAGGGCTGGACTCTGAGAAGTGTGAACAATCTTGAGAACTCAGGGGAGACCACCACTTCTACTCACATTCCTGGACCAAGGGGAACCTGCTTAGTGCCATATGATACAGGAACCTAGGACCAATTAGGGTCAGGACCCTTCTGGTTTTTATCTGTGCCCAGAGCAGAAAGCCACTCTTCACGAGTGCTGACACACCTGAGAGCAGAGGTAAGACCAAATATTCTGTTATAAGTAAGCTGCCACAAGGCATCAAGACACACAAACCCAAGAGCAGTTCTCTGTTCCCAGATCAAGCTGAAAGAAAACAGGTCTACAGAAGTGCTGATACACCAGATTACAGGAGGGTAAAGCCAATGTCAGAAACAGCAAGACAAGCTAACACCAGAGACAAACATGATGGTTAGAGGCAAGCAGAGGAACCTAAGCAACAGAAACAAAGAATATTTGGTATCATCAAAGCTCAGTTTTACCACTGAAGTAAATACAGAATATTCAAAAACACTGAAAAGCCAGCTGAGGAATGCCGAATGGCGGAGAAACACCTAAAGAAATGTTCAACATCTTTAGTCATAAGGGAAATGCAAATCAAAACAACCCTGAGATTTCACCTCACACCAGTGCGATTGGCTAAGATCAAAAACTCAGGTGACAGCAGATGCTGGCGAGGATGTGGAGAAAGAGGAACACTCCTCCATTGTTGGTGGGATTGCAGACTGGTAAAACCATTCTGGAAATCAGTCTGGAGGTTCCTCAGAAAATTGGACATTGAACTGCCTGAGGATCCAGCTATACCTCTCTTGGGCATATACCCAAAAGATGCCTCAACATATAAAAGAGACACGTGCTCCACTATGTTCATCGCAGCCTTATTTATAATAGCCAGAAAATGGAAAGAACCCAGATGCCCTTCAACAGAGGAATGGATACAGAAAATGTGGTACATCTACACAATGGAATATTACTCAGCTATCAAAAACAACGAGTTTATGAAATTCGTAGGCAAATGGTTGGAACTGGAAAATATCATCCTGAGTGAGCTAACCCAATCACAGAAAGACATACATGGTATGCACTCATTGATAAGTGGCTATTAGCCCAAATGCTTGAATTACCCTAGATCCCTAGAACAAACGAAACTCAAGACGGATGATCAAAATGTGAATGCTTCACTCCTTCTTTAAATGAGGAAAAAGAATACCCTTGGCAGGGAAGGGAGAGGCAAAGATTAAAACAGAGACTGAAGGAACACCCATTCAGAGCCTGCCCCACATGTGGCCCATACATATACAGCCACCCAATTAGACAAGATGGATGAAGCAAAGAAGTGCAGACCTACAGGAGCCGGATGTAGATCGCTCCTGAGAGACACAGCCAGAATACAGCAAATATAGAGGCGAATGCCAGCAGCAAACCACTGAACTGAGAATAGGTCCCCTATTGAAGGAATCAGAGAAAGAACTGGAAGAGCTTGAAGGGACTCGAGACCCCAAAAGTACAACAATGCCAAGCAACCAGAGCTTCCAGGGACTAAGCCACTACCTAAAGACTATACATGGACTGACCCTGGACTCTGACCTCATAGGTAGCAATGAATATCCTAGTAAGAGCACCAGTGGAAGGGGAAGCTCTGGGTCCTGCTAAGACTGAACCCCCAGTGAACTAGTCTATGGGGGGAGGGCGGCAATGGGGGGAGGGTTGGGAGGGGAACACCCATAAGGAAGGGGAGGGGGGAGGGGGATGTTTGCCCGGAAACCGGGAAAGGGAATAACACTCGAAATGTATATAAGAAATACTCAAGTTAATAAAAAAAAAATTAATAAAAAAAAAAAAAAAAAAAACACTGAAAAGCAAGATTTGATTTTAAAATCACATCTCAAAATGATGATACAGGACTTTAAGAAGGACATAAATAACTCCTTTTAAAGAAAATAGGAAAACACAGATAAACAAGTAGAAGCCCTTAAAGAGGAAACACAGAAATCCCTTAAAGAATTACTGGAAAACACAATCAATAAAACAGGTAAATGAACTGAATGAAACCATCCAGGATTTAAAATGGAAATAGAAACAATAAAGAAATAACAAAGAGAGACAACCCTACAGATAGAAAACCTAGGAAAGAGATTAGGAGACATAGACACAGGAAACAGGAACAGAATACAAAATATAGAATAGATGCCTGAGAAACCGATGGAACTTGAAGGGACCAGATCAACAGGTCTCTGCACCCAAATCCCATGGGAGGGAGAGCTAAACCTTCAGAGAGGCATACATGCCTGGGAAGCCAGAAGAGACTACACTCTGCACACATTTCTGACTCCAGAGGAAAACACCAAACGCCATCTGGGACCCTGGTGCTCGGGGGTTCCCGGAAAGGGTGGCACAGGTCCTCCTGGTTGCTGCCCACGTGGGGAGCTCATGAGCAACACCCAAGAGCAAACTTGTGCCTCGGGACCCACAGGTAAGACAAACTTTTCTGCTCCAAGTGACCTCCCTGGTGAACTCAGGACACAGGCCCACAGGAACAGCTGAAGACCTGTAGACAGGAAAAACTACAGGATCGAAAGCAGAACACTCTGTTCCCATAACTGGCTGAAAAAAGCAGGAAAACAGGTCTACAGCACTCCTGACACACAGGCTTATAGGACACTCTAGCCACTGTCAGAAATAGCAGAACAAAGTAACACCAGAGATAATCTGATGGCGAGAGGCAAGCACAGGAACCCAAGCAAAAGAAACCAAGACTGCATGGCATCATCGGAGCCCAATTCTACCAGCAAAGCAAACACTGAATATCCAAACACACCAGAAAAGCAATATCTAGATTTAAAATCATATTTGATTATGATGCTGGAGGACTTCAAGAAAGATATGAAGAACTCCCTTAGAGAAATGCAGGAAAACATAAATAAACAAGTAGAAGCCTATAGAGAGGAATCACAAAAATCCCTGAAAGAATTCCAGGAAAACACAATCGAACAGTTGAAGGAATTAAAAATGGAAATAGAATCAATGAAGAAAGAACACAGGGAAACAACCCTGGATATAGAAAACCAAAGGAAGAGACAAGGAGCCGTAGATACAAGCATCACCAACAGAATACAAGAGATAGAAGAGAGAATCTCAGGAGCAGAAGATTACATAAAAATCATCGACACAACTGTCAAAGATAATGTAAAATGGAAAAAGCTACTGGTCCAAAACATACAGGAAATCCAGGACTCAATGAGAAGATCAAACCTAAGGATAATAGGTATAGAAGAGAGTGAAGACTCCCAGCTCAAAGGACCAGTAAATAAATTCAACAAAATCATAGAAGAAAACTTCCCTAACCTAAAGAAAGTGATGCCCATTAACATACAAGAAGCCTACAGAACTCCAAATAGATTGGACCAGAAAAGAAACACCTCCTGTCACATAATAGTCAAAACACCAAATGCACAAAAAAAGAAAGAATATTAAAGGCAGTAAGGCAAAAAGGTCAAGTAACATATAAAGGCAGACCTATCAGAATCACACCAGACTTCTCGCAAGAGAAGATGAAAGCCAGAAGATCCTGGACAGATGTCATACAGACCCTAAGAGAACACAAATGCAAGCCCAGGTTACTGTATTCTGCAAAACTCTCAATTAGCATAGACGGAGAAACCAAGATATTCCATTACAAAACCAAATTATACAATATTTCTCTACAAATCTAGCACTACAGAAGATAATAAATGGTAATGACAAACATAAGGAGGCAAGCTACACCCTAGAAGAAGCAAGAAACTAATTGTCTTGGCAAAAAAACAAAGAGAAGAAAAGCACACAAACATAACCTCATATCCAAAAATTAATATAACAGGAAGTATTAATCACTATTCCTTAATATCTCTCAACATCAATGGTCTCAACTCCCCAATAAAAAGACATAGTTAACAAACTGGATACGCAATGAGGACCCTGCATTCTGCTGCCTACAGGAAACACACCTCAGAGACAAAGACAGACACTACCTCAGAGTGAAAGGCTGGAAAACAACTTTCCAAGCAAATGGTCGGAAGAAGCAAGCTGGAGTAGCCATTCTAATATAGAATAAAATCAATTTTCAACTAAAAGCCATCAAAAAGGATAAGGAAGGACAATTCATATTCATCAAAGGAAAAATCCAACAAGAGGAACTCTCAATCTTAAATATCTATGCTCCAAATACAAGGGAAATTACATATGTAAAAGAAACCTTACTAAATTCAAAACACACATTACGCCTCACTCAATAATAGTAGGAGATTTCAACACCCCACTCTCATCAATGGACAGGTCATGGAAACAGAAATTAAACAGAGATATAGACAGAGTAAGAGAACTCATGAACCAAATGGACTTAACAGATATTTACAGAACATTCTATCCTAAAGCAAAAGGATATACATTCTTCTCAGCACCTCATGGTACTTTCTCCAAAATTGTCCATATAATTGGTCAAAAAACAGGACTCAAGAGACACAGAAAGATAGAAATAATCCCATGAGTCCTATCAGATGACCGTGGCCTAAAGCTGGTCTTCAATAACAATAATGGAAGAATGCCCACATATACATGGAAGTTGAAAAATGATCTAGTCAGCAATAACCTGCTCAAGGAAGAAATAAGGAAAGAAATTAAAGACTTCTTAGAATTTAATGAAAATGAAGGTACAGCATACCGAAACTTATGGGGCACAACGAAAGCTGTGCTAAGAGGAAAACTCATAGCTCTGTGTGCCTGCAGAAAGAAACTGGAGAGAGCATATGTCACCAGCTTGACCACATACCTAAAAGCTCTAGAACAAAAAGAAGCAAATACACCCAAGAAGAATAGAAGGCAGGAAATAATCAAACTGAGAGCTGAAATCAACCAAGTAGAAACAAAAAGGACCATAGAAAGAATCAACAGAACCAAAAGTTGGTTCTTTGAGAAAATCAACAAGATAGATAAACCCTTAGCCAGACTAACAAGAGGACACAGAGAGTGTGTCCAAATTAACAAAATCAGAAATGAAAAGGGAGAGATAACTACAGAATCAGAGGAAATTCAAAAAATCATCAGATCCTACTACAATAGCTTATATTCAACAAAACTAGAAAATCTGCAGGAAATGTACAATTCTGTAGACAGATACCAGGTACAGAAATTAAATCAGGAACAGATAAACCATTTAAACAACCCCATAACTCCTAACGAAATAGAAGCAGTCATTAAAGGCCTCCCAAACAAAAAGAGCCCAGGTCCAGACGGGTTTAGTGCAGATTTCTATGAGACCTTCATAGAAGACCTCATACCAATACTATCCAAAATATTCTGCAAAATTGAAACAAATGGACCACTACCGAATTCCTTCTATGATGCAACAATTACTCTTATACCTAAACCACAGAAAGACCCAGCAAAGAAAGAGAACTTCAGACCAATTTCCCTCATGAATATCGACACAAAAAATACTCAATAAAATTCTGGCAAACCGAATCCAAGAGCACAGCAAAACAGTCATTCACCATGATCAAGTAGGCTTCATCCCAGGTATGCAGGAATGGTTTAATATACGGAAAACCATCAACGTGATCCATTATATAAACAAACTGAAAGAACAAAACCACATGATCATTTCATTAAACGCTGAGAAAGCATTTGACAAAATTCAACACCCCTTCATGATAAAAGTCCTGGAAAGAATAGTAATTCAAGGCCCATACCTAAACAGTGTAAAAGCCATATTCAGCAAAACAGTTACTAACATTAAATTAATGGAGAGAAAATTGAAGCAATCCCACTAAAACCAAGTAGTAGACAAGACTGCCCACTCTCTCCCTACTTGTTCAATATCCTTCTTGAAGTTCTAGCCAGAGCAATCAGACAACAAAAAGAGATCCAGGGGATACACATTGGAAAAAAAGAAGTCAAAATATCACTATTTGCAGATGATAGGATAGTATATTTAAGTGATCCCAAAAGTTCCACCAGAGAACTACTAAAGCTGATAAACAAATTCAGCAAAGTGGCTGGGTGTAAAATTAACTCAAACAAATCAGTAGCCTTCCTCTACACAAAAGAGAAACAAGCCGAGAAAGAAATTAGGGAAATGATACCATTCATAATAGTCCAAAATAATATAAAATAACTCGGTGTGACTTTAACCAAGCAAGTAAAAAATCTGTACAATAAGAACTTCAAGCTTCTGAAGAAATAAATTGAAGAAGACATCAGAATATGAGAATATCTCCCATGCTCATAGGACCGCAGGATTAATATAGTAAAAATGGCCCATTTTATCACAAGTGATCTACAGACTGAATGCAATCCCCATCAAAATACCAATCCAATTCTTCAAAGAGTTAGACAAAACAATTTGCAAATTCATTAGGAATAACAAAAATCCCAGGATAACTAAAACTATCCTCAACAATAAAAGGACTTCAGGGGGAATCACTATCCCTGAACTCAAGCAGTATTACAGAGCAATAATGATAAAAACTGCATGGAATTGGTACAGAGACAAACAGATAGGCAAGTGGAATAGAATTGAAGACCCAGAAATGAACCCACACACCTATGGTCACTTGATTTTTGACAAAGGAGGCAAAACCATCCAATGGGAAATAGATAGCATTTTCAGCAAATGGTGCTGGTTCAACTGGAGGTCAATATGTAGAGGAATGCAGATCGATCACCCTGTAAAAACCTTAAGTCCAAGTGGATCAAGGACCTCCACATCAAACCAGATTCACTCAAACTAATAGAAGAAAAAGTGGGGAAGCGTCTCGAACACATGGGCACTGGAGAAAATTTCCTGAGCAAAATACCATTGGCATAAGCTCTAAGATCAAGAATTGACAAATGGGGTCTCATAAAACTGCACAGCTTCTGGAAGGCAAAGGACACTGTGGTTAGGACAAAATGACAACCAACAGATTGGGAAAAGATTTTCACCAAACCTACAACAGATGGATGGCTTATATCCAAAATATACAAAGAATTCAAGAAGTTAGAGCACAGGGAGACAAATAACCCTATTTAAAAATCGGGTTCAGAGCTAAACAATGAATTCACAGCTGAGGAATGCCGAATGGCTGAGAAACACCTAAAGAAATGTTCAACATCCTTAGTCATAAGGGAAATGCAAATCAAAACAACCCTGAGATTTCACCTCACAGCAGTCAGAATGGCTAAGATCAAAAACTCAGGTGAGAGCAAATGCTGGCAAGGATGTGGAGAAAGAGGAACACTCCTCCATTGTTGGTGGGATTGCAGACTGGTACAACCATGCTGGAAATCAGTCTGGAGGTTCTTCAGAAAATTGGACTTTGAACTACCTGAGGACCCATCTATAACTCTCTTGGGCATATACCCAAGAAATGCGCCAACATATAACAAAGACACGTGCTCCACTATGTTCATAGCAGCCTTATTTTTAATAGCCATAAGCTGGAAAGAACCTAGATGCCCTTCAACAGAGGAATGGATACAAGGAATGTGTTACATCTACACAATGGAATGTTAGTCATCTATCAAAAACAATGACTTTATGAAGTTCATAGTCAAATAGAGGGAACTGGAAAATATCATCCGGAGTGAGGTAACCTAATCACAGAAAAACACACATGGTATGCACTCATTGATAAGTGGCTATTAGCCCAAATGCTTGAATTACCCCAGATGCACAGATCACATGAAACTCAAGACGGATGACCAAAATGCGAATGCTTCACTCCTTCTTTAAAAGGGGAACAAGAATACACTTGGCAGGGAATAGGGAGGCAAAGATTAAAACAGAGGCAGAAGGAACACCCATTCAGAGCCTGCCCCACATGTGGCCTTTACATATATAGCCACCCAATTAGACAAGATGGATGAAGCAAAGAAGTGCAGATCGACAGGAACCGGATGAAGATCTCTCCTGAGAGACAGAGCCAAATATATAAGCGAATGCCAGCAGCAAACCACTGAACTGAGGACAGGACCCCCGTTGAAGGATTCAGAGAAAGGACTGGAAGAGCTTGAATGGGCTGTAGACCCCATATGAACAACAATGCCAACCAACCAGACCTTCCAGGAACTAAGCCACTACCCAAAGACTGGACTGACCCTGGTCTCTAACCTCATAGGTAGCAATGAATAGCCTAGTAAGAGCACCAGTGGAAGGGGAAGCCCTTGGTTCTGCCAAGACTGAACTCCCAGTGAACGTGATTTTTGGGGGGAGGGCAGTAATGGGGGGAGGATGGGGAGGGGAACACCCATATAGAAGGGGAGAGGGTTGTTGGCCCTGAAACCAGGAAAGGGAATAATATTTGTACTGTATATAAGTAATACTCAAGTTAATAAAAAAACACATAGAATAGAGAATCTCAGGGGCAGAAGATACCATAGAAAATATTGACTCCACCATCAAAAGACAATGTAAAATGCAAAACAGGTCCTAAATCAAAACATCCAAGAAATCCAGGACACAATGAGAAAATCAAAACTAAGGATAGTAGGTAGAGAAGAGAGGGAAGACTCCTAAATGAAAGGGCCAGTAAATATCATCAACAAAATTATAGAATAAAACTTCCCTAACCTACAGAAAGAGATGGCAATAAGCATAAAAGAAGCCTATAGAACTCCAAATATATTGGACCAAAAAAAGAAATTTGTACCGTCACGTAATAGTCAAACACCAAATGCAAGAAACAGAGAAAGAATATTGAAAGGAGTAAGAAAAAACGTCAAGTAACATACAAAGGCAGACCTATCAGAATTATACCAGATTTCTCACCAGAAACTATGAAGGCCAGAAGATCCTGGGCCGACGTCATACAGAACCCAAGAGAATAAAAGTGCCAGCCCAGGCTAGTATAAACAGAAAAATTCTTAATTACCATAAATGGAGAAACCATGATATTCCATGACAAAACCAAATTTGCACAATATCTTTCCAAAAAAAACCCAGCCATACAAAGGAGGGAAGCTACACTATACTAAACAAACTGAAAACAAAAAACCACAGAAACATAATTCTATGTCTAACAACAAAAATAACAAGAAACATCAATCAGTATTCCTTAATATCTCTTAAAAGCAATGGTCTCAATCCCCCCCCCCAAAAAAAGACATGGGCTAAAAGACTGGATAGGTAAAGAATACCCAGCATTTTTCTGCATACAGGAAACATACTTCAGTGACAAAGACAGAAATTACCTCAGAGTAAAAAAGGCTGGAAAACAAAATTTCAAGCAAATGCTCTGAAGAAACAAACTGAAGTAGCCATTCTAATATCGAATAAAATGGACTTTCAACCAAAATTGATCAAAACAGAAAAGGAAGGACACTTTATATTTAATGAAAATGAAGGCACAACATACCCAACTTTTGGGACACAATGAAAACAGTGCCAGGAGGAAAACTCATAGCCCTAACTGCCTCCAAAAAGAAATTGAGAGAACATACATTAGCAGACAGCACACCTAAAAGCTCTAGAACCAATAGAAGCAAATATACCCAAGAGGAGTAAACGGCAGGACATAATCATACTCAGGGGTGAAATCAACCAAGTAGAAACAAAAAGAACTATACAAAGCATCAAAAAAAGAAAAACCCATGAACCGGTTGCTTGAGGAAAGCAACAAGATAGAAAAACCCTTAGCCATATTAACCAGAGGGCACAGAGAATGTATCCAAATTAACAAAATCAGAAATGAAAAGGGAGACATAACAACAGAATCTAAGGAAATTCAAAAAATTCATCAGATCCTATTACAAAGGCCTATATTCAACAAACTGGAAAACCTGGAGGAAATAGACAATTTTTAGACAGATACCAGGTATCAAAGTTAAATTAGAATCAGATAAACCATCTAAATAGTTCTGTAACTCTTAAAGAAATAAAAGCAGTTATTAAAAGGCTCCTAACAAAGCCCAGGACCAGATGGGTTTAGTGCAGAATTTTAGCAGATCTTCAGAGACAATCTCATACTAATACTGTACAAAGTATTCAACAAAATAGAAACAGAAATA
Organism: Rattus norvegicus; assembly: GCF_021556685.1. Lineage (NCBI taxonomy): Eukaryota > Metazoa > Chordata > Mammalia > Rodentia > Muridae > Rattus > Rattus norvegicus. The sequence continues at coordinate 48,355,921 of NC_141554.1, read as the reverse complement.
ACACTATCCAATTCCTTCTCTGAAGCAACAATTATGCATTTATATGTAAACCACACAAAGACCCAACAACAAAAGAGAACTTCAGACCAAATTCCCTTATGAATATCAATGTAAAAATACTCAATAAAATTCTCGCAAACAGAATTCAAAAACACATCAAAACGATCATTCGTTTGATCATTGTAATGAAGTAGGCTTCATCCCAGGAATTCAGGGACGGTTCAATATAAGGAAATCCATCAATGTAAGCCATTATGTAAAAACATTTAAAAAAACACATGATCAATACATTAGATGCTAAGAAAGCATTTTACAAATTTCAACACCCATTCATGATAAAAGTTGGACACATCACAAATTCAAGACCCATACCTAAACGTAGTAAAAGCAATATACAGCAAACCAGTAGTCAACATTAAACTAAATGGAGAGAAAGTTGAAGAAATCCCATTAAAATCAGGGACTAGATAAGGCTGCCCACTTTCTCCTTACTTATTCAATATAGTACTCAAAGTCCTAGACAGAACAATCAGACAACAAAAGAATGACAAAGGGATACAAATTGGAAAGGAAGAAGTAAAAATAACACTATTTGCAGATGCTATGATAGTATACTTAGGTGACCCCAAAAGTTTCCCCAGAGACAACCTAAATCTGATAAACCAATCATCAAAGTAGCAGAATATAAAATTAGCTCAAACAAATCAGTAGCCTTCTTCTACTCAAAGGATAAACAGGATGAGAAAGAAATTATGGAAATGATACACTCCAAAATAGTCACAAATAATATAAAATTCCACACTGTGATTAACCAAATAAGTGAAAGATCAGTATGACAATAACTTCAAGTCTATGAAGAAAAAATTGAAGATCTCAGAGATGGAAGGATCTCCAATGCTCACGGATTAGCAGGATTAATATAGTAAATATGGCCATCTTGCCAAAAGCAATCTACAGTTTCAATGCAATCTCCATCAAATTTCTGACTCAATTCTTCATAAGGTTAGATGGAGCAATTTGCAAATTCATTTGGAAAAACAAAAACACAAGGATAGCGAAAACTATCCTCAACAATAAGAGAACATCTCAGGGAATCACCATCCCTGACATCAAACAGTATTACAGAGAAATAGTGATTAAAAACTATGAAATTGTTACAGAGATGGACAAGTAGATCAACTGAATAGAACTGAAGACCCAGAAATTAACCCATACACCTATGGTCACTTAATCTTTCACAAAGGAGCTAAAACCATCTATTTTCTAAAAGATAGCATTTTTAACAAATGGTGCTGGCTCAACTGGATGTTAGCATGTAGAAGAATGCAAATCGACCCATTTATTTTACCTTTATTATCTTGATTATTTCTTATTTACATTCCAATTGTTATTCCCTTTCCCAGTTTCTAGGCCAACATCCCCCTAACCCCTCCCCCACCCTTCTATATGGGTGTTCCCCAACCCATCCTCCCCCCATTACCACCCTCCCCCCAACAATCACGTTCACTGGGGGTTCAGTCTTGGCAGAACCAAGGGCTTCCCCTTCCACTGGTGCTCTTACTAGGATATTCATTGCTACCTATGAGGTTGGAGCCCAGGGTCAATCCATATATAGTCTTTGGATAGTGGCTTAGTTCCTGGAAGCTCTGGTTGGTTGGCATTGTTGTTCATATGGGGTCTCAACCCCTTCAAGCTCTTCCAGTCCCGTTCTCAGTTCAGTGGTTTGCTGCTGGCATTCGCCTATGTATTTGCTGTAATCTGGCTCTGTCTCTCAGGAGAGATCTACATTCAGTTCCTGTCGGCCTGCACTCCTTTGCTTCATCCATCTTATCTAATTGGGTGGCTGTATAAGTATGGGCCACATGTGGGACAGGCTCTGAATGGGTGTTCCTTCTGCCTCTGTTTTAAACTTTGCCTCCATATTCCCTGCAAGGGAATTCTTGTTCCCATTTTAAAGAAAGAGTGAAGCATTCGCATTTTGGTCATCCCTCTTCATGTGTTCTGTACATCAAGGGCAATTCAAGCATTTGGGCTAATAGCCACTTATCAATGAATGCATAACATGTGTGTTTTTCTGTGATTGGGCTACTTCACTCGGGATGATATTATCCAGTTCCATCCATTTGCCTATGAATTTCATGAAGTCATTGTTTTTGATAGCTGAGTAATATTCCATTGTGTAGATGTACCACATTTTCTGTATCCATTCCTCTGTTGAAGGGCATCTGGGTTCTTTCCAGCTTCTGGCTATTATAAATAAAGCTGCGATGAACATAGTGGAGCACGTGTCTTTTTTATATGTTGGGGCATCTTTTGGGTATAAGGAATGCCCGTGACATGTTTAATTCCAAGTTGGGAACAAATGTCTTTAAAATTAGAGCTAGTATATCCAGGTCTATTATCTGTTTTAACAATCTTAGGTTGAATTAAAACTGTGAGACAAGCCAGAACATGACTTATAACATGTTTGGTGGCCTCCCCTGTCTGCAGGGATGCATAGATAAAGCCGCTAAGGGTATCAATGGTGACATTAATATATTTTAATTTCCCAAAGGAGGGAAGATGGGTGACATCCATTTGCCAGAGCTCTCCAGGAACCAGCCCATGGGGGTTGACCCCTAGGTGGGAAACAGGAAGTAGTGCCATGCAGCCTTTGCAATTACGGACTATTTGGCGAGCCTGTTCACGGGTGATCTTACATTTAATCCTAAGGGTTTGTGCATTAAGGTGATGTAAGTCATGTGCTTTTTGGGCAAGTGTAAGGGGTATAGAGAAGGCCCCTGGGCCAAGGCCAGGAGTGGGGTGAGGCGATCAATGGCATCAATACCATCAGCCAAGGGGCCTGGCAATCCGGTATGTGCTTGGATGTGTCCCACAAAGAAGGGGCAAGAATGGCTCTGAATATACTTTTGTAAGGTGGCAAACTCGGACAGCATTGGTGGTAGGCTGAATATAGGGCACTGTTTCTAACAGGGGGATAGAAAAGGCAAGATATGAGCTATCTGTATATAGGTTAAACGGTGCATCAGGCAGCTCACGAAATACTGCGAGGATAGCTTGAAGCTGAGCGGAATCTAAAAGGGTAGAGAACTGTTGTATTTGACCATCAATGGAAAATGTGGCTTGTCCATTAGAGGAGCCGTCTGTAAAGACAAGGTGGACTCCTGACATAGGGTGATCACGTGTTACCTTTGGAAAGACCACTGGGACTATAATTTTGTGAAAAAACTGTACCACCTTATCTGAGGGGTAACGATTATCTATCTTACCCTGAAAGGCAATGCAGCTAATTGTCCATTCGTCTGCATGTTTACTGAACCAAAAGACCTTGGAGGGGCTATAGGGTAAGATTAAAGCATCAGGGTCCCTTCCAAAGAGCTTATGGGACTGTTCTCTTCCAAGACGTATGATTTGTGCCACCAGCAAGGGATGGGTGGGAAGAACCCTAGTTGAGGAGGCGGGTAAATGTATCCAGCAAAGAGGATATTGCTGCTAAAAACTTGCTGTTGGGAAAAAGGGGGTAGGAAGGACATCATTGGAAAATGTCGAGAATACCAGTGAAAAATCACAAGGAGGAGCTTCCTGTTTCTCAAGATTGTTTAACTTTATGGTCTGCTAATTCCTGGGAGAAGCTTCCTTCTTCTCAAGATGGTTCTCTAAGATTTTAATCTAACTTTATGGTCAGCTAGTTCCTGGGAGAGAGTTGCCAAACCGGCTGATGTAATTACCCATTCTATAGCCCTGGGAGAGGCTTCCTGGAACATACAATTCTGGGGCCTAACCTGTTTCTTTCTTTGCTCTAAACTTTGTGTCTAGGGGGGCAACTTTAAAACTTTTGCCTTTCATTCCCCACTTCTTCTAGTGGCTAGTTCTAATCATAGAACTAAATTAAAACATGATATTGGTGAAGTAACATCAAAATCTGAACAGCACTTACTCTTTCTTTAATGAAGGTAACTAGCTTATTTAACACACATGGACTTATAATCAGAAACAGAAACAAAATTAAGAAGGGTCCCATAAGGGAAGATATCAGAGTAGTCATCCAAGGAGATCTACTAAACCAGCTCTCGAACCATCCCTGATGGTCTCTGTCTCTCTTTCTTTTGTCTAACCTTTTTTTTAAGTTTACTCATGGAGTCTTTAATTACTCCTGAATGGTCTACATAGAAGTAACATTCTTTTCTTTAGTGTACCACACAGACCTCCTTCTTTAAGGAATACCAGGTCTAATCTTCTCTTATTCTGAAGGACTACCTCTGAGAGGGAGGTTAGGGATTCTTAAAGATCAGGTAAAAAGTCTTTTTTACTCTTTTTATATCTAAGTCAATGGCATTTCTGAATTCTCCATAAGCCTTGTGTTGCAGATGTCCTTGTAGCTGCCCTTGTAACACATAGACTCAGCCTTAAGATAGCCCTAAGTAATTCTCAACTCTCTTTTGTGTCTTAGTAAGTCTTTAGCATCAGGATTCCAATCTGGACACTATCTGAACCTACAAACAAAGGTATGACTGCCTTTTAGAATTTCTAAGCTTATACAGGTTGTGATCCCCGAGGCACAGTGTCAAGAAGTGTTAGGAGTACTAACATATGCAATGTTACATCATTTACAATAGAAATCAAGCCTATCCCCACACCTATCCTGATGGAACCCAGGGCAAACATGAAATTCTTGTTTCTAAAGCACACTCCTCAAGTGAGCATTATAGATTTCCCGTAACAGCTACTAACAAGCATCTCAAGTGTGATGGTGAGAAAACAAGAAGAAAGTAAAAAAAATAGAGGTCCACCAAAGAGGGCAAATAGCATTCAGTTATACATAAAGACAATCAAAAGATTAAGAGACAAAAAACCAAAAGTGCGCACAAAAACAAATAAAAAGTGGCAAGGTTGCCACAAAACCGAACTTATTCAGATGGGAGCTTCCATGAGCTCACCAAAGAGATGAAGGGGACCGGGTTCCACATCCCTCCTCCTTCCCAACCAGAATCTTCCCATTGTAACACAAAACAAAGACCTAAGACACACAGACAAAGACCACTCTGGAAATACAGACGGCCGGGAGGGCAGGTCTCTTCTCCAATCCAGGAGAATCACCGAATCCTCACAGGCACCCAGATGTGAATCTCCCAGGCATCCCTGGGGTCCCTCCTAAACTCCTGGGACGTCTCCCAAGGCAGCACAATCAGTGAGCCCTTTGAATGTCTACTGCTCACACTCGCGTCTCTCCTGAGACACGAGCCTCCCTCTCAGCCCGAGATGGGAGCAACTGCAAAACCAGAACTCCAGAACTCACGAGCAAATACAGACCCAGAGTAGCAAATACAGACCCAGAGTTTAGCCGGCACAAAACACAAAGACACAAAGACACAAAGACACAGACGCTATTTCTTGGATCAGAACTGCCTCAGATCCTTTTTCTTTCAATAAGTCATTTAAACCCCTTCCAACCTTGTCCCAACTATAGGAGCTAATTTCTGGTTCTTCAATAATAAACCAAGGACAAGTTTCTGACACAAAGATGAAAAATTTAACGAGATAATTTTTCTTAACTCTTACTCCCCTTTCCCTGAGAGAAGCCTTAAGGTCTTTGATAAAGACCGCTTCCTTAGACAGTTTTTGGCCCATTCTCAATGAGGCAGAAAACTCTTACCTGCTACGTCTTTCTCTCATGAGCAGTGAGAGCTCACGGAGATGAACAACAGATCTGCGCAGCTACTTTCACTTTATCTGCGTTGGTTTCTGGACAAATACCCAGGGTCCTCAACTTCTTTTTCTGTCTGGTGAGGGTCTGTACCTTGAGCCCCATGTCGGGCGCCACTTGCCCCTGCCAGCAGGGACTCAGTTATTCGTGGGGGTTGAAGGGGACCCGTACCTGTGGGAGAACGGGCGAGAAACAGGAGCGAGACCAAGCAGTGTCCTTATCAAGGTCTGTTTATTGAGAGGAGTGTACCGCATTTTTTAAAGCTCTGAAGTAGGAATTGAAGCTTAGGGTGGGGGGAGTACTGGGACGTGCCCAAGGACATAAGGTGAATCATTAAACCGCAAGATGTTCTTCTTAGACAATGAGGTAACAGTCTTCCGGGAACATGTTCTTTCTTAGAAAAGGTCAAGCCCTTCTCAGGAATCTGCTCAGGAAAGGGCTCTAGCTTTGCCAGTCCAGCAGTCCAGTCCTGGACAGGATGTCAGAATGTAGAAGAATGCAAATCGAACAATTCTTATCACCATGTACAAATCTTAAGTCCAAGTGGATCAAGGACTGCCACATCAAACCAGATACACTCAAACTAATAGAAGAAAAAGTGGGGAAGAGTCTTGAACAAATGGGCACTGGGGAAATTTTCCTGAAAAAAACACCAATGGCTTATGCTCTAAGATCAAGAATCGACAAATGGGATCTCATAAAACTGCAGAGCTTTTGTAAACCAAAAGACACTGTCATTAGGACAAAACGGCAACCAACAGATTGAGAAAAGATCTTTACCAATCCTACATCTGATAGAGGGCTTCTATATAAAATATACAAAGAACTCAAGAAGTTAGACTCCAGAGAGCCAAATCACCCTATTAAAAATGGGATACAGAGCTAAACAAAACATTCTCAGCTGAGGATTATCGAATGGCCAAAAAGCACCTAAAGAAATGTTCAACATCCTTAGTAATCAGGGACTGCAAATCAAAACAACCCTGAGATTCCACCTCACACCAGTCAGAATGGCTAAGACAAAATCTCAGGTGACAGCAAATGCTGGCAAGGATGTGGAGAAAGAGAAACACTCCTCCATTGTTGGTGGGATTGCAAACTGGTACCACTCTGGAAATCAGTCTGGAGGTTTCTCAGAAAATTGGACATTCCACTACCTGAGGACACAGCTATACCTCTCTTGGGCATATACCCAAAAGTTGATCCAACATATAACAAAGACACATGCTCCACTATGTTCATAGCAGCCTTATTTATAATAGCCAGAAGTTGGAAAAACACAGTTGTCCTTCAACAGAGGAATGGATACAGAAAATGTGGTACATCTACACAATGGAGTACTACTCAGCTATCAAAAACAATGACTTCATGAAATTCATAGGCAAATGCAATGAACTAGAAAATATCATCCTGAGTTAGGTATGCACTGAATGACAAGTGGATATTAGCCAAAAAGCTAAAATTACCCAAGATGCAACCTACAGACCACAGGAAGCTCAAGAAGATGGATGACCAAAATGCAGATGCTCCCACTCCTTCTTAAAAGGGGGAAATATTCATAGGAGGGGATATGGAAGCAAAGTTTAGAACAGTGACTCAAGGAATGGTCATTTAGCCTCACACACATGTGACACAAATATATACAGCCACTAAAACTAGATAAGATTGATGAAGCTAAAAAATTCATGTGGAAAAGAACTGGATATAGATCTCTCCTGAGAGACACATCCAGAGCACGTCCAATACAGAGGTCAATGCTAGTAGCAAATCACCGAACTGAGAATAGAACCCCCTTAGGGGGAATTGGAGGAAGTATTGAAAGAGTTGAAGGAGCTTGCAACCCCATTAAAAACAACAATGCCAACCAACCAGAACTTCCAGGGACCAAACCACTACTAAACCACCGAAGACTAAACATGGACTGACCCAGGGCTCCAACTGCATATGTAGCTGAGAATAACATTGTTGGGGCACCAATGGAAGGGAAAGTCATTGGTCTTGCCAAGGTTGGACCCCCAGTGCAGGGGATTATGGGGGTGGGCAATAAGGGGGATGTATAGGGGGAATACCCATACGGGGGAGGGGAGGGAATGGTGGCTTATGGACAGAAAACCGAGAAGGGGAATAGCCTTTGAAATGTAAGTAAAGAAATATATAATAAAAAATTTTTAAAAAGAAAATGAAAAAAAAAACTCCATAACTAAGAGAAATAAGCATAATAAAGAGGAATGGACAACAGGAAACAGTTAAACCCAGCGCTGAAAGCAATCAATTAGAAACAAACACAACAATAAAAAAATCAACAAAACCAAGAGCTTGTTCTTTGAGAAAATCAACAAAATAGACAAGCCATTAGCCAAACTAAAATAAAACGCATGAAGACAGTATCCAAATGAACAAAATCAGAAATGAAAAGGGAGACATAAGAACAGAAAGTGGGGAAATTAAAAAAAAAAATGTTAGGTCTTAATTCAAAAGGCTCTACCTTACAAAACTGTAAAATCTAAACCAAATAGATAATATTTTAGAAGATACCTCTTATCAAAGTTAAATCAGGATCAGGTAAGTTATCTAAATAGTCTTATAACTCGTACAGGAATAGAAGAAGTCATTTCGGGGTTGGGGATTTAGCTCAGTGGTAGAGCGCTTGCCTAGCAAGCGCAAGGCCCTGGCTTCGGTCCCCAGCTCCAAAAAAAAAAAAAAAAAGAAAAAAAAAAGAAAAAAGAAAAAAAGAAGAAGAAGAAGTCCTTTCAAGTCTCCCAACCAAAAGAACCTTAGAGCTAGATGACTTTAGCACAGAATTCTACCAGAATTTCAAAGAAGAGCTAATACAATACTCCTCAAACTATTCGACAAAATACAAAAGAGGGAAACCTGCCAAATTCATTCTGAGACAACAATCATGCTGATAGCTAAACCACAAAAAGTCTCAATAAAGAAAGAGAATTTCAGACCAATTTTTCCTATGAACATCTAAACAAAAATACTTAATAAAATCCCAGCAAACTGAATACATGCTCACATCAAAGGCATCATCCATCAAAATCAAGTAGGTTTCATCCAAGAGATTAAAATATGTTTCAATATATGGAAATCAATCAACACAATCTAATATATAAACAAACTGAAAGAACAAAATAATATAATCATCTCATAAGATACTGAAATAGTTTTCCACAAAATCCAACATCCCTTCATGTTAAAAGTCTTGAAGAAGCCTTCTACCTGAGCAGATCATCAACTTGTCCGTCCCTCAGAAGACTCCACATTCTCAAGGCCTACCAAGAGATCTGACACATGCAGGGCAACATATAAGGGATCTTTCCAAATAACTGCAGCAACTAGGAATCCTGAGGAGCCCTGTGTAATCAGGAACCATCCCCCTCCACTTGACCCCTACCCTCTGAAGTCCTCCCAGGAGATCTGTTAGAGCCAGAGCCATAGGTATCCCAGGAGACCTGCAGCAACCTAGGTACACAGTATGCAGCCTCCAGACAGAGACACCAGGCAAGTTAAAACCAGAGATAACCAGATGGTGAGAGGCAAGTGCAAGACCATAAGCAACAGAAGCCAATATACTTTGGCACCATCAGAACCCAGTTCTCCTACCACAGCAAGACCTGAATAACCCCCAACACACCTGAAAACCAGGCTACTAACCTAAAATCCTATCTCATGAAGATTATAGATTCCATTAAGGAGGATACAAATAACACACTTAAATGAATACAGTAAAACACAATCAAACAGGTGAAGGAATTGAACAACGCAGTCCAAGACCTAAAAATGGAATTAGAAAAAATGAAGAAAACATTAATGGAGGCAACCTGAAAATGGAAAACCTAGAAAAGTGTCAGGAGCTATAAATGTTAGCAAGAGTCAAAAGAAAATATCTCAGTCATAGAATATACTTTAGTAGATATTAATACAAAGGCCAATGAAAATTCAAAACAGAAAAACTGGTGCACAGGGACCCCGGAGTAGGCAGCGCAGCCCCTTCTGGTTGCTGCCCCCACAGAGAGCTGAAACGCAGCCCCCAAGGAGCGACTTCAGGCCCGAGACCAGAGGTAAGACCAACATTTCTGCTCCAAGTGACCTGCCTGGTGGACTCAGGACACACAAAGGCAAAATTCCTCTGGGACCAGACACTTCCATTTTCTAGATGGAGACCAAACCTCGCTGATCCTGGCCCATACCTCCCTGATCCCAAACCCTGTGAGAGAGAGAGCTCATCACACAGACAGGTGGGCAATCCTGAGACTGCAGGGCAGGAGAGACCACAAGTACTGCCCACTCTTGCCCACATCCCTGGCCCAAGAGGAAACTGTATAGGGCCTCTGGGAACAGGAAGTTAGGGGCACTTGAGATGCAGAAGCGCTGCAGTCCAGACCTTGCCCAGATCTGAAGGGACCAGGTGAAACAACTCCCTGCACCCAAATCCTGTGGAGGGAGAGCTAGACTTTCAGAGGGGCCGACACATCTGGGAAGCTAGAGAACACTACTCTCTGCCTACGTTTCTGACTCTAGAGGAAAACACCAAGAGCCATCTGGCCCCCCCCCACCCCCGTGTACAGGGACCCCGGAAAAGATGAGACAGACCCTTCAGGTTGCCGCCCTAATGGAGAGCTGAAATGCAGCCCTGAGGAGCATCTTCAGGGCCGAGGCCAAAGGTAAGACCAACATTTCTGCTCCAAGTAACGGGCCTGGTAGACACAGGACACACACCCACAGGAACAGCTGAAGACCAGTAGACAGGAACGACTACACGCCTGAAAGCAGAACACTCTGTCCCCATAACTGGCTGAAAGAAGACAGGAAAACAAGCCTACAGCACTCCTGACACACAGGCCTATATGACAGTCTAGCCACTGTCAGAAATAGCAGAACAAGGTAACACCAGAGAAAACCTGATGGCGAGAGGCAAACGCTGGAACCCAAGCAACAGAAACCAAAACTGCACGGCATCATCGGAGCCCAATTCTCCCACCAAAGCAAACACTGAATATCCAAACACACCAGAAAAGCAAGATCTAGATTTAAAATCACAATTGTTCATAATGATGTAGGACTTCAAGAAAGATATAAAGAACTCCCTTAGAGAAATGCAGGAAAACACAAATAAGCAAGCAGAAGCCTACAGAGAGGAATCACAAAAATCCCTGAAAGAATTGCAGGAAAACACAATCAAACAGGTGAAGGAATTAAAAATGGAAATAGAAGCAATAAAGAAAGCACAAAGGGAGACAACCCTGGATATAGAAAACCAAAGGAAGAGAAAAGGAGTCGTAGTTACAAGCATCACCAACAGAATACAAGAGAGAGAATAGAGAATACCAGGAGCAGAAGATTCCATAGAAATTATCGACACAACTGTTAAAGATAATGTAAACAACATTATGTGTTACTTGACCTTTTTTCCTTACTGCTTTTAATATTCCTTGTTTGTGAATTTGTTGTTTTGACTATTATGTGACGGAAAGAGTTTCTTTTCTGGTCTAATCTATTTGGAGCTCTGTAGGCTTCTTGTATTTTATGGGCATCTCTTTCTTTAGGTTAGGGAAGTTTTCTTCTATGATTTTGTTGAAGATATTTACTGGTCCTGTCAGCTGGGAATATTCACTCTCTTCTATACCTATTATCCTTAGATTTGATCTTCTCACTGTGCCCTGGATTTCTTGTATGTTTTGGGCCAGTAGCTTTTTCCGTTTTACATTATCTTTTTTAACACTTTTAAACACTTAACCAGACTAACCAGAGGACACATAGAGTGTATCCAAATTAACAAAATCAAAAATGAAAAGGGAGAAATAATAACAGAATCAGACGAAATTCAAAAAATCATCAGATCCTACTACAAAAGCCTATCCTTAACAAAACATAAAAATCTGGAAGAAATGGACAATTTCCTAGACAGATTCCAGGCACTGAAGTTAAATCAGGAACAGATAAACCATTTTTAAAAAACCCCATAATTCCTAAAGAAATAGATGCAGTCATTAAAAGTCTCCCAACCAAGAAGAGCTCAGATCCAGATGGATTCAGTGCAGAATTCTACCATAACCTTCATAGAAGACCTCATACCAACATTATCCAAATTATTCCGCAAAATTAAAACAGACGGAGTGCTACCAAATTCCTTCTATGAAGATACAATTACTCTTATATCTAAACCACACAAAGACCCAACAAAGAAAGAGAACTTCAGACCAATTTCCCTTATGAATATCAATGCAAAAATACTCAATAAAACTCTTGCAAACCAAATCCAAGAGCACATCAAAACTTGATCATTCATCATGATCAACTAGGCTTCATCCCAGGGATGCAGGGATGGTTTAATATATGGAAAACCATCAATGTAATCTACTATATAAACAAACTGAAAGATAAAATTCATATGATCATTTCATTAGATGCTGAGAAACGTTTGACAAAATTCAACACCCCTTCAGGATAAAAGCCCTGGAAACAACAGGAGTTCAAGGCCCGTACCTAAACATAGTAAAAGCCATATACATCAAACCTGTAGCTAATATTCAACTAAATGGGTAGAAACTTGAAGCAATCCCACTAAAACCAGGGACTAGACAAGGCTGCACACTCTCTCCCTACTTATTCAATATAGTTCTCAAAGTCCTAGCCATAGCAATCAGACACCAAAGGAGATCAAAGGGATACAGATTGGGAAGGAAGAGGTCAAAATATCACTATTTGCGAATGATATGATAGTATATTTAAGTGATCCCAAAAGTTCCACCAGAGAGCTACTAAACCTGATAAACAACGTCAGCAAATGGCTGGGTATGAAACTAATTCAAATAAAACAGCAGCATTGCTCTATCCTAAAAAGAAACAAGCCAAGAAATAAATTAGGGAAATAACACCGTTGAAATAGTCCCAAATAATATAAAATACCTCAGTGTGACTTTAACCAAGCAAGTGAAAGATCTGTATGATAAGAACGTCAAGCCTCTGAAGAAAGAAATCTAAGGAGATCTCAGAAGATGGAAAGATCTCCCATGCTCATGAATTGGCAGAATTTATATAGTAAAAATGGCCATTTTATCACAAGCGATCTACAGATTCAATGCAATCCCCATCAAAACACCAATCCAATTCTTCAGAGAGTTAGACAGAACAATTTGCAAATTCATCTGGAATAACAAAAAACCCAGGATAGCTAAAAGTATCCTCAACAATAAAAGGACTTCCGGGGGTATCACTATCCCTGAACTCAAACAGTATTACAGAGCAATAGTGATAAAAACTGCATGGTATTGGTACAAAGACAGGCAGGTAGACCAGTGGAATAGAACTGAAGACCCAGAAATGAACCCACACACCTATGGTCACTGGATTTTTTACAAAGTAGCCAAAACCATCCAATGGAAAAAAGATAGCATTTTCAGCAAATGGTGCTGGTTCAACTGGAGGTCAACATGTAGAAGATTTCAGATCGGTCCATTCTTCTCACCCTGTAAAAATCTTAAGTCCAAGTGGATCAAGGACCTCCATGTCAAACCAGATGCACTCAAACTAATAGAAGAAAATGTGGGGAAGCATCTTGAACACATGAGCACTGGAGAAAATTTCCTGAACAAAACACCAATGGCTTATTCTGTAAGATCAAGAATTGACAAATGGGATCTCTTAAAACTGGAAATCTTCTGTAAGGCAAAGAACACTGTTGTTAGGACAAAATGGCAACCAACAGATTGGGAAAAGATCTTTACCAATCCTACAACTGATAGAGGGCTAATACTCAAAATATACAAAGAAATCAAGAAGTTAGACTGCAGGGAGACAAATAACCCTATTAAAAATGGGGTTCATAATTAAACAAATTCACAGCTGAGGAATGCCAAATGGCTGAGAAGCACCTAAAAAAAAAAAAAAAGAAATGTTCTACCTCTTTAGTCAAAAGGGAAATGCAAATCAAAAAACCCTGAGATCCTACCTCACACCAGTGAGAATGGCTAAGATCAAAAACCCTTTTGACAGCAGATGATGTCGAGGATGTGTAGAAAGAGGAACACTCCTCTATTGTTGGTGGGATTGCAGTGTGGTACAACCATTGTGGAAATCAGTCTGGATGTTCCTCAGAAAATTGTACATTGAACTACCTGAGGACCCAGCTATACCTCTCTTGGGCATACAGCCAAATGGTGCCACAATATATAACAAAGACACATGCTCCCCTATGTTCATAGCAGCCTTATTCACAATAGCCAGAAGCTGGAAAGAACCCAGATGTCCTTCAACAGAGGAATGGATATAGAAAATGTGGTGCATTTACACAAGGGAATACTACTTAGCTATTAAAAACAACGGCTTCATGAAACTCTTAGGCAAATGGATGGAACTAGAAAGTATCCTGAGTGTGGTAACTCAGTCACAAAAGAACACATGTGGTATGCACTCACTGTTAAGTGGATATTAGCCCAAAAGCTTGGAATACCCAAGATACAATTCACAGACCATATGCAGCTCAAGAAGAAGGAAGACCAAAATGTGGATGCTTCATTCCTTAGAATAGGGAACAAAATACTCACAGGAGGAAGTACACGGAAAAAGAGTGGAACAGAGACTGAAGGAAAGGCCATCCAGGGACTGTGCCACCTGGGGATTCATGCCATATGCAGCCACCAAACCTAGTCACTATTGCTGATGCCAAAAATTGCTTGCTGACAGGAGCCTGATATGGATGTCTCCTAAGAGGCTCTGCCAGAGCCTTACTGATACAGATGAGGACACTTGCAGCTAACCATCAGACTAAGCATGGGGATCCCAATGGAGGAGTTAGAGAAAAGACTGAAGGAGCTGAGGTGGGTGGCAACCCCATAGGAAGAGCAACAATATCAATCAACCAGACCCCCGAGAGCTCCCAGGGACTAAACCACCAACCAAAGACTACACATGGACGGACTCATGGCTCCAGCCACACATTATGTAGCAGAGGATGACATTGTGTGGATTCAATAGAAGGAGAAGCCCTTGGTCCTGTGAAGGCTAGTTTCCCCAGTGTAGGAGAATGCCAGGTTGGTGAGGTGGGAGTGGGTATGTGGGTGGGAAATCATCCTTATAGAAGGAGGGGGAGGGGCATGGGAGAAGAGGGAACTGGGAAAGGGGATAACATTTGAAATGTAAATACATAACATATTCAATGAAAAAGAAATTAATTTTTAAAATGAAAAAGCAAGTGGGACAAAATGTTAATAATTAGTGTATATGACAAGGGTTCTTACATTCTTTTTGGGGGGGCAATCGGGGACATTTATTGGTTGGGAATGAAACAGAAACTACAGATGCAAGCATCATTAACATACAAGAGATGGGAGAGAGACTCTCGAGCTTGGAAGATACAATAGAAGAAATAGATATATTGGTTAATGTTGTTGTAAAAATATAAAAATAAAAAAGAGTATGCTTATCTTTTACGCCGCTAGGTCTGCACCACGCTGCCCCAAGATATCTGCTAGATATCTTGGTAGAAACACATCCCAGCCACACACTTTCCTACACTCAAACCCTCACATAAAAGAACACACAACACAATAATCTTAGATCCAATTGATAATATATAATTGCCCACTTAAACATACAAAAATCCGGTACCATCCATCCCTTGAGAACATTAATAACAACCTGTAAATATACAGAGCAGAATCTTAACATCACCTGCCATGGCTTCTCACCCTCTCCGAGTTCTTACATTCTTTAACTACATTTGATACCTTGCTCTTCATTTACAATTATAACAAAAATTTTAAAGGAAAATTTACCAAAATATAAGTAGTGCTAATTTTTATTGCAATTATTTCCTCAAATCCATCCTAAGTTAAAAATACATTTCTTTAAGAACAAACCCTGTTCTTAATATAACAATTAGGACCACTCACCTTTTCTGGTTTTGATTCCTCTTTATTCTCATCATCAGGAGAAGGACCTGCCAAAGTTAACACTTTGCTAATTACCCCAAGTCTGGTGAGCTGATCCAAAAAAATATCATCACATTTGTCTACTAAATCCCTTATGACCAGTAAAACTAGCAAGTGGACATCATCATCCTAGGGAGGAAAATGATGGAGTGCATGATAGGAAGTAAGTCAAGGAAAAGTGAGTAAAATACATCAGGTTGCTTAGAAGAGGGAAGTACTGTCCCCTGAACAACTCACTATCTTTATTTTTATTGATGACTCTCCAAAGGAAGATGAGAAGCAAACCTCTTGATCAAGGACAGTTGCAGTGATTTCCACTAGTGCTGTGGGCAAATTGTGATCAATCTCAGAATCACAAACTTCTTTTAATAGTGCTACAGAGCAAAAATGAATCATTTTTTGGATTAAATCAAACCTGGCTTTCCTTAAGTAGGGAAAAAAGAATTTTATGGAAAAGAAAAGCTCAATTTAGATAAATAATCAACTATGCATTTGTAAAAAAAAATTTCAACAGTTTTATAAGTACTAATAAAAAGGATATACTTGAGAATAAAAAAAAAGGAGATCAGAGAATACAAATTGGCCAAGAAGGAGTCAAGGTATCACTATTTGCAAATGATATGACAGGTTGAATTAGGGAAAGGCTGGAAGAAGCTGAGGAGTGGGGCAACCCAACAGAAGGACAAGTAGTCTCATCTAACCCAGACCCCTTAGATCTCTCAGACACTGAGCCACTAACCAGACAGCCTACAAGAACTGGTCCAAACACCCCCAACAAATATATAGCAAAGGACTGCATGGTGTGGTCTCAGTGAATGATGTCACTAAGCCTCCGAGAAAGGAGGCCTCAGGCAGTGGGGAGAAGTAATGGGGATAGAGGAGATCCTTTTGGATACAGTGGGGAGAAAAATGTGATGAGGAACTGTGGGAGGGCATACTGGGAGGGTGTAATGAATGGAGTAAAAAAAATGAAAGTTAAAAAACAGTCTTGGAGTGATCAGTGATTCAAATCATATACCTAAACATAAAAAAGCAATATACAGCAAATCATTAGCCAACATCAGATTACACGGAGAGAAATAAAAGAAGTTTCACTAGTGTACTAGTTGGCTTTGTGTGTCAATTTGAAACAAACTAGTGTTATCACACAGAAAAGAGCCTCCCTTGAGGAAATGCCTCTATAAGATCCAGCTGTAAGGCATTTTCTCAATTAGTGAACAAAGAGGGGAGGACCTATTGTGGGTAGTGTCAACCTTGGGCTGGTAATCCTGGGTTCTATAAGAAAGCAAGCTGAGCAAGGCAGGGGAAGCAAAGCAGTAAGTAACATCCCTCCGTGGCCTCTGCATCAGGCCCTGCTCTCTGACCTGCTTGAGTTCCAGCCCTGACTTCCTTTGTTGATGAACAGCAATGTGGAAATATAAGCTGAATAAACCCTTTTCTCCCCAACTTGCTTCTTGGTCATGATGTTTTGTGCAGCAATATAAAACGTGACTAAGACAAAGGCAGCCCACTCTTTCCCAGTCTGTTCAATATATCACTTGAAATTCTAGCTAGAACAATATGAAAACAAACTGAGACCAAGCTAATACAAATTGACAAAGAAGAAGTCAAAGTATCACAAGTCACAGATGATATGATTGTATATATAAGCAGTCCCTAAAATTCTGCAAGAGAACTTTGACCACTGGTAAACAACTTCAGCAACTTGACTGGATGCAAAGTTAACTTAAAGAAATAACTAGCCTACCTTTATACAAATGATAAATGGGCTGAGAAGAAATTAGGGATAAAACACACTTCACAGTAGCCACAAATAGTGTAGAATATCTTGGTATAACTCTAACCAAGCAAGTGAAAGACCTATACCACAATTACTTCAGGTTGCCAAAGAAAGAAATTGGAGAAGATATCACAAGTTGGAAAGATACCCCATGCTCATGGATCGGTAGGATTAACATAGGCCCTCTTAACAAAAGTAATCTACAGGTTCAATTCCATTCCCATCAAAATTCTAATACAATGTTTTACAGACCTTGAAAGAGTAATTCTCAAATCCACATGGAAAACCAAAACACCTAGGATAGCTAAAACAATCCTGAACAATAAAAGAACTTCTAGAGGAATCACCACACCTAACCTCGACTTATACTACTGATCAGTGGTGATAAAGCAACAACAACAACAACAACAACAACAACAACAACAACTCCTTGATATAGCATAGATACAGATGGGTAATTCAATTGACAACTCAGAAATAAACCCCCATATCTGGGGAGACATGAGTTTTGAGAAGGAATCCAAGACCATACAATGGAAAAAAAGAAAACATCATTAACAAATGGTGCTGGTCTAACTGGATGTATGGACAGAAAGATTCAATTTTAGTACATATTTATCACTCTGCACCAAATTCAAGTCCAAGTGGATCAAGGGTCTAAAGAAAAAGTATAGGATACCCATGATACACCCCACAGAGGCAAAAAAGTTAAACAAGAAGGAAGGCCCAAGTAAGTGTGCTTGAGTCTCTCTGTTAGAAGAGTGAATAAATAATCATGGGTAATACATGGAAGGAGGTAACTGGTTGGGAGAGGGGATATGAGGTGGATGTAGGGTTCGGATCAGGTCTAGTGAGAGAAAGGAGCAAGGGCAAAAGGGTAAATAGAATGAAAGAAAATCTGCAGCTGCCAGGGGATAGGGGTGAAAGTAGGGGTTGGGGTAGTCTTTAAGAAGTCTCAGAGACTTGGGATGGGTGAACTCCCAGGAATGTGACTTTAGTTGAGATGCCTAAAAGTGGAAATATGGAGCCTGAAGAGACCACTTCATGCCAGGCAGGATGCCTAGTGAAAGAATAAGGGCACCAACACACCCACAAAACTTTCTACCTAAAATTTCTCCTGACTAAAACAAATGCAGGACAAAGATGGAGCAGAGACTGAAGGAATGGCCAATCAATAACCAGCCCAACAGGAATGCTTTATCTGGACTCAGTTGATAAGGATGCTTCTAATCCTGCAGTAACTTGATCTGCCATTGTGGGGAGTACACATTAGGGGGCCCAACCTCTCAAAGGAGAAGCGGAGAGAGGAGGGGGAAGAGCTCTGTGATGAGGGCTAGGAGAGGGTAGCTTTGGTGATGTAAATCAATCGATCAAAAACAAAACAAAAATTAAAACAACTAAACTAACAAAAAATGTTAGCCACTACCATTGTGTGAGAGTCAATGTGTGAATTTAGGTTTTTACTATATCTTACATTCAGTGTGTGTGTGTTTGATATGTAAATATTTCGAATTACGACATTATCTTGGACTTCTCTGAATCAAGCTTTGTGTCTATGTTCCTTGACTCTGCCCTTATAATGAATCGCAAACGCATCCTAAGAATTTAAGTAAATTGTTTAAGTAGGTTTTTCAAAGCACTCTCTTCTTGATTATCTTATAGAAGTCAGTTATAAGTGGGCCCAGGAAGGAAGGATATCATTACAAGTTCTATCTTTAGCTTACAAATCAATGAGTTTGAGTACAGTATAGCCAATCCAGTGGGCATATCTCACAATTAACAAAGAAATGAGCAAACCACAACAAACAATTCTTTCTTAACTGCAAGAAATTTAGGTTAGGTTGGGTACCTTAACTCTAATGTGTCTTGAAGTTTTTTTTTTTTCTTTTTAAGGCTAGAAATATAGTTGCTTTGAAAAGAGCTTCCTATCATGCCTGATGCCCTAGGTTCAGCCTCCAATATGAGAAAGTAATTTGTTCAATATTTTTCACCCAAAAGGAATGAAGTCTGTTAATATGCTCTCTATCTGTATTCCTCTTTCTCTCTGGTGATTAGACATAATTTTAGGACGTTGCCTCCAACATTCCCTCACTCTGTTTATTACACTCCTTCTGAAATGCTGAGCCCCTCAATATTCTCCACTGACTGACTTTGGAAGTCTCTTGAATACCTTCATTCATTTGAACCCACACTTACCATATATCACTTCCGCATTTAGGGCAGATCTCAGGATCATATCGGCATCTCTTCTACCAACATTTCATACCTCCCTTAGGTTAAATTAGTAGAAATATCCTTAAATATTTTCTTCTATCCCTTCTTGCCTTACGTCTTCATCGATCCATCTTCTGGTACATTGTAGTTTATGTTAACACAGCTTTTCTTGTTTGCTCTTGGGAAACTATCTTTAGTATTTGGCACTTAAGATTAGTCCAATAAGAGATTCTATAGAATAAACAAAGGGGTACTTAACGATAGCACTATATTGAATCTAAATGTGTATTTCTTTGAGAAAATATTTTCAAACAAATGACATATGCTAACTAATTTTTTTCATAAGTGATATTTATAGAACTGAACATCCTTAGGTAACTTCCTGCCATTCATATCTTAGTTTTTTTTTTCTGGGGCAGCAAAGGACAAATGCATGTAAAATAACTGTCAGTAAAGCCCATGAAAATATTTTTGGGCTGTGTGTGTAGGTCATTGGTAGAATATGTTTTTAGCATGCATAAGTGCCTGAGTTATATCTACAACACTTTAAACAACAACAACAGCAACAACAACAACAACAACAACAACAACAACAACAACAACCATCCCATATTTTATGCATGGTGGCTCATTCCAATAATCCCAAATGCTTGGTAACTGAATCAGATCTCAATGTGAAGATCAACAGTGATGACAATGTAATTTCAAGGGAAGCCTTACAATATAGAGTGAGAATGTTGCCATTCTACTACCTCCACTGCCACCTCCATCAAATCAAAACTAAAAGCATTGATGGACTTTTAGACTAAAATAAAATAAAATGTAAGATAATTTATAAAGATGTTTGAACATTTATAACTTGTGGCTTTCAGTATAAAGTTTTGAGCCTATTTTGTACCACAATTGAACTAGTTTGGATCAACCAATGAAAAATCAGGCCATATTTCAGCACAAAATTTAATATATGCTTTTTTATTCATACAACATTGGTCATGTTAGGTAATGTTTGGAGCCATGCCAGATGTCTAAAATTGATAAACGAGCAGAAAAAAAGTAGTCATCTATACCATGGCATACTAGTTAGCATGAAAGAAGATAAACTTGTCCCAAATGCTAGAAGTATCTGTGAACCTTGAAAATATTATTTTATTAATATAATGAGGTATCCCATGCCTCTAATCCTAGCACTTGTCAGGGAGAGGCAAGAGCATTGTTAGAAGTTCAAGGCACATATAAGAACACAGTTGAAACCATCTTGACAGAGTTACATCCTATCAAAACAAAACCAAATCCAAAAGCAAAATAAATCTCTCATGAAAGTATAGAGTTGAGCCAAAAATTCACACATTGTATATATAATTCACTTGTGTAAATAAAGTTGACATATAGCTCCATGGTATAGAATTAGCATAAGCTACTTACCCAATTATCATACCCATTACCAAAAGTAATTTGCCATTTCTTCATATGACAAATAGTACATTGATGATCATATATATGGCTAAATATTATGGCCATACTGGTTGTGTGTCTGCACCAACAATCAGAAGAAGCAGTAGTAGGATGTGTAAATTGTCAAAATGTCAGTAAATGTTACTACAAGCTCCTCGTAGTTTGCTCATACCACACTCCCAACAGAAGATCTCTGGTACAAAGTCCAACCTTCTGAAACACTCTTCATTTCTGGAACTGCTCTTTCAAGGGACACAGTCACATTCCCAAGGAGCCTATCTGGATGCCTTTTCATACCTTTTGCAGTTGTCCAGTGTTTTCAAGCCAGTATGTACTTCCTCTATAAAATCGTCAGTCACTATATCACAAGCTTCACTCTGTTCACAGTAGCATGGATCCTTTGCATGTCTCCATAGCATCCTACAGTAGTAAATGTAGTTCTTGCATGAGCTAATGATCTCTTGACTTAGAACAATGTTTATATGAATATGAATCTGCATTTATCACCATGAAAGCAACTGAAACTCCAAAAACCATGTAGTGTGTCACTGTTATAGCTACAATGGTACCTGCTTTTCATTGTGCAGTTAACCTGCTAACACATTCTTCAGCTCATTGGGAAAGTCTCAAGCATTTTAGAATTTAGAAATGTGTACAAGGGGACACTGTGGAATAAATTCACCTATAATCCATTAGATCTCAGTAATATGCACATGGTTTCTATTAACTCTGCTGTATTGCCCTGTGTAAGTTCCATAATTACCACATAGTCATATAAGGAGATGACTACCTTCTCACTAGATTTTAATATGTATTGCCTGTCACATACTCAGGAAAGTGGGTATTACACAGTAAAGGCTATTGTAGTTGCTCTTGTGTTTTTGTACCTATCATAATATTCTTTTGTATATCAAAGTACCTACTAAAATTTGAAGATTAAAACATATATTGAATGAATTTACAAATGAAACATCCACATGGACTGTGTACAGCATTATTAGGATATCTTTAAAAGTTTTACAGGAATTTAAACAGGCAATAGTGATCTGTGACAAAAAATGGCCAAGTGCCTCCTTCAAGCAACATTTGTTTTAGTTTGAACATTAGTTCATTGATTAGGCTATGAGTTTCCATTAAGAAATGGTCTCACAGCCTCTGCTCCCAAACCCCGTGGGAGAGAGACCTCACCGCCTGATCAGGTGGGCACTCCTGAGGCTGCAGAGCGGAGGAGACCACCAACACTGCCCACCCCTACCCATATCCCTGGCCCAAGAGGCAACTGTATAAGGCCTCTGGGTTCCCGTAGGGGAGGGGCCGGGAGCGGCAGGACCCCTGCACCTGAGACACCGCCGGAACCTGAAGGAAACAGACCGGATAAACAGTTCTCTGCACCCAAATCCCGTGGGAGGGAGAGCTGAACCTTCAGAGAGGCAGACACGCCTGGGAAACCAGAAGAGACTGCACTCTGTGCACAGCCAGGCGCCAGAAGAAAACACCAAACGCCATCTGGAACCCTGGTGCACGGAGGCTCCTGGAAAAAGCGGCACAGATCTTCCCGGTTGCTGCCACAGTGGAGAGGACTTAGGCAGTACCCCACGAGCAAACTTGAGCCTTGGAACCACAGGTAGGACCAACTTTTCCCCTGCAAGAAACCTGCCTGGTGAACTCAAGACACAGGCCCACAGGAACAGCTGAAGACCTGTAGAGAGGAAAAACTACACGCCCGAAAGCAGAACACTCTGTCCCCATAACTGGCTGAAAGAAAACAGGAAAACAGGTCTACAGCACTCCTGACACACAGGTTATAGGAAGGTCTAGCCACTGTCAGAAATAGCAGAACAAAGTAACACTAGAGATAATCTGATGGCGAGAGGCAAGCGCAGGAACCCAAGCAACAGAAACCAAGACTACATGGCATCATCGGAGCCCAATTCTCCCACCAAAGCAAACACGGAATATCCAAACACACCAGAAAAGCAAGATCTAGTTTCAAAATCATATTTGATCATGATGCTGGAGGACTTCAAGAAAGACATAAAGAACTCCCTTAGAGAACAAGTAGAAGCCTACAGAGAGGAATCGCAAAAATCCCTGAAAGAATTCCAGGAAAACACAATCAAACAGTTGAAGGAATTAAAAATGGAAATAGAAGCAATCAAGAAAGAACACATGGAAACCACCCTGGACATAGAAAATCAAAAGAAAAGACAAGGAGCTGTAGATACAAGCTTCACCAACAGAATACAAGACATGGAAGAGAGAATCTCGGGAGCAGAAGATTCCATAGAAATCATTGACTCAACTGTCAAAGATAATGCAAAGCAGAAAAAGCTACTGGTCCAAAACATACAGGAAATCCAGGACTCGATGAGAAGATCAAACCTAAGGATAATAGGTATAGAAGAGAGTGAAGACTCCCAGCTCAAAGGACCAGTAAATATCTTCAACAAAATCATAGAAGAAAACTTCCCTAACCTAAAAAAAGAGATACCCATAGGCATACAAGAAGCCTACAGAACTCCAAATAGATTGGACCAGAAAAGAAACACCTCCCGTCACATAATTGTCAAAACACCAAACGCACAAAATAAAGAAAGAATATTAAAAGCAGTAAGGGAAAAAGGTCAAGTAACATATAAAGGCAGACCTATCAGAATCACACCAGACTTCTCGCCAGAAACTATGAAGGCCAGAAGATCCTGGACAGATGTCATACAGACCCTAAGAGAACACAAATGCCAGCCCAGGTTACTGTATCCTGCAAAACTCTCAATTAACATAGATGGAGAAACCAAGATATTCCATGACAAAACCAAATTTACACAATATCTTTCTACAAGTCCAGCACTACAAAGGATAATAAAGGGTAAAGCCCAACATAAGGAGGCAAGCTATACTCTAGAAGAAGCAAGAAACTAATCATCTTGGCAACAAAACAAAGAGAAGAAAAGCACACAAACATAACCTCACATCCAAATATGAATATAACAGGAAGCAATAATCACTATTCCTTAATATCTCTCAACATCAATGGCCTCAACTCCCCAATAAAAAGACATAGATTAACAAACTGGATACGCAATGACGACCCTGCATTCTGCTGCCTACAGGAAACACACCTCAGAGACAAAGACAGACACTACCTCAGAGTGAAAGGCTGGAAAACAACTTTCCAAGCAAATGGTCTGAAGAAGCAAGCTGGAGTAGCCATTCTAATATCAAATAAAATCAATTTTCAATTAAAAGTCATAAAAAAAGATAAGGAAGGACACTTCATATTCATCAAAGGAAAAATCCACCAAGATGAACTCTCAATCCTCATCTTCGGTTGGTTTATATACAAGTGTGCAATTTCTAGGCTTGAAAGTAAAATGATGCTATCTGGTGCTGGATAGAGGAGCCTTATTTTTTATTATGGCAGCTTGCTATTTTTGTAACATGGTGATTTGGTTGAACACAATAAAGTACAGTAGTAACTGATCTCCCCTTCTTCCTGGATGAGTGAGGAGATGATTAAATGTTGATGTCAGCATCCTTGAGCATATTCAGATGAGCTTCTGCTTCTGTTGAAAAGGATGCTGTGTTTGATTGTGGTCCGAAGCTTTGAAGGACTACTTGGCATCTCATTCCTTGGAGGTCTCACTATTTAAACATAACAGATTTGATAGCTTGTTGGTAAGGTGAGGTCCAGCTTGTCTCCACTAGGTCATCTTCATGTGAATCCGGTGGTTATACGGTTTTGTTCTAGGGATATTTCATTTTTTTAACAACGGTTTTAGCTGACATTCATGGAGAGAATGAATCCTTAGAAGTGTGCCACTAGTGAAAGGAAATCCTGTCTAGAGTATGTTTCTTTACAAAGCTGTGTCACACCATCCTTTGGGCCCTCTGCTGGAAAAGTAGAATCAAGTCTCAAATAATGCCTTTTAAATTGTATCCTCTAGTATTATAGATGTAGGACAGTACTGTATCATACCTCTGTGGATGTAAAATAGCTTGTACCTGCTTTATGATACGTCGTAGTGACCGTGCTTTATCAGAGCTGTTTTTAATGATGTTGCTCAGAATGTTTTCTTTCCAGATGATGATTGAGAAGCTAATTTAAAAAAAATGGTGCCAGGTACCACAAGAGTAACAGAACTGTGCTGTTTTCTCGGGTTTTGTTCTTTTACTTTTTTTTTTTAATGGAGTGTGCTGGATGTCTCTACAGTTTTGTTCAGATGACTGCAGAACCTGGAAAAGCTGTTGCTGCTGTTGATGCATAACACACTGCTATTATTGGTCTTTCTATATAAATATAAATATAAATATATATATACAGAAAAAAAATAAAATATAGGTTGTGTGCTGGCAAAAAAAAGTAAAAAATAAGAAAACAGAGATATGTTAGGACAATTTTCATAATATGAGTAAGCATATTGTCTCATCTTAAAGAAGAAATATATTTGAAGAGCAAAAGTTCTGAAAAAATATACTAAAATATTTTCCCTTGGAAAAAAAAAAACTCAGGTGACAGCAGATGCTGGCGAGGATGTGGAGAAAGAGGAACACTCCTCCATTGTTGGTGGGATTGCAGACTGGTACAACCATTCTGGAAATCAGTCTGGAGGTTCCTCAGAAAATTGGACATTGAACTGCCTGAGGATCCAGCTATACCTCTCTTGGGCATATACCCAAAAGATGACCCAACATATAAAAAAGACACATGCTCCACTATGTTCATCGCAGCCTTATTAATAATAGCCAGAAGCTGGAAAGAACCCAGATGCCCTTCAACAGAGGAATGGATACAGAAAATGTGGTACATCTACACAATGGAATATTACTCAGCTATCAAAAACAATGACTTTATGAAATTCGTAGGCAAATGGTCGGAACTGGAAAATATCATCCTGAGTGAGGTAACCCAATCACAGAAACACACACACATGGTATGCACTCATTGATAAGTGGCTATTAGCCCAAATGCTTGAATTACCCTAGATGCCTAGAACAAATGAAACTCAAGACGGTTGATCAAAATGTGAATGCTTCACTCCTTCTTTAAAAGGGGAACAAGAATACCCTTGGCAGGGAATAGAGAGGCAAAGATTAAAACAGAGACCGAAGGAACACCCATTCAGAGTCTGCCCCACATGTGGCCCATACATATACAGCCATCCAATTAGACAAGATGGATGAAGTAAAGAAGTGCAGGCCGCCGACAGGAGCCGGATGTAGATCTTTCCCGAGAGACACAGCCAGAATACAGCAAACACAGAGGCGAATGCCAGCAGCAAACCACTGAATTGAGAATAGGACCCCCGTTGAAGGAATCAGAGAAAGAAGTGGAAGAGT
The DNA here is from genome assembly GCF_021556685.1 of Rattus norvegicus. Taxonomy (NCBI): domain Eukaryota; kingdom Metazoa; phylum Chordata; class Mammalia; order Rodentia; family Muridae; genus Rattus; species Rattus norvegicus. Next base: position 48,329,496 of record NC_141554.1, on the reverse strand, counting down.
TTGAAGGGGCTCGAGACCCCATATGTACAACAATGCCAAGCATCCAGAGCTTCCAGGGACTAAGCCACTACCTAAAGACTATACATGGACTGACCCTGGACTCTGACCTCATAGGTAGCATTGAATATCCTAGTAAGAGCACCAGTGGAAGGGGAAGCCCTGGGTCCTGCTGAGACTGAACCCTGAGTGAACGTGATTGTTGAGGGGAGGGTGGTAATGGGGGGAGGTTGGGGAGGGGAACACCCAAAAAGAAGGGGAGGGGGTGGGATTAGGGGGATGTTTCTCCTGAAACCGGGAAAGGGAATAACACTCGAAATGTATATAAGAAATACTCAAGTTAATAAAAAAAAAAAAAGAAATGGTCTCACAACTTACTACTTGCTTTCATGGAATTTGTTCTTTAATTGTTGGCTCAAAGAATATTATTGTCATGAGACTATCACACAAATTTAAGTATCAGTGTCTGTAAACCAATTTTTGATGGAATACAACACTATTTAGTATTCATTCCTGTTCTGGGAACTCTTTACCCTGCCCACAGTGGGTAGAATGATGGACAGGACACTGTGGGTCCCAAAACAATGGTGATTAACTACCTGGCTTGTACAAGAATGAATTTAACATCATTCTTTTTATAGTATGCAATGAACACATTTTACAGAACACTAACCACCGTATCTCATTTCATCTGTATGTTGTGGAAAATGTCCAATATGTAAGAAGTTGTTATATGACTATAAAGAAGAAGCCAGAATTCTTAGATGTCCCTTCTTCAACGTCTTAGTCCTCCCAAGGAGATACCAAAGAGCTCCTCCTTGCCAAACTTGTGGTAACTCAGGGCAATAAAAAGGTGTACCATCAAAGGTGCACCTTCAAATAAGTGGTACTTTGTACACTCTTCAAAGCTTAAGAGTTGTAGAAGGAATGTTGTTCCTCTCTCTAAAGGGAGAATTCATTACCTTTAATGATGGATGCCCAGTGTTCTCTGACAATATATCCACTCAAATAGCTTCAGAAATATTCAGGTACAAGAGTCACTGTTGACATTGCAGATAACATTATTTAGTTTATTTTTACTTTGAAGGTATTTTTTTCTCTTTAACAGATAGCCAAGCACTGTTTTAAAATAAATACATGTAGCAAAAATATCCATAGAAACTCCAAAGGCCAAGTGAGTTGTTATCATCAAGCTCTGCTTGACATTCATTCAATGTGTGGTAGAAGGCATGATGTTAGGAGTGCTTACTTAAAATGTCCAACCATGAAGTGCTTAAAATAATCACCATGCAAAGAATTTGCAATGACTTAAAATAATGCACTAGAAAAAAATGCTTCTTTTTCTGCCCCTTTTAGCGTTATAACTTACTACTAATGACCAAAGTATACAGAATGACATTTTTAATACTAATATTTAAATTATGATATAATAAAAAATTCCTTCTTCCTGTTCTCCCTCTTAACCTTCCCATACCTGTCTACATTGTGTTGTAAATTCATTGCCTCTTTTTGAATTGTTATTGCATGCTTGTATGTATGTATGTATGTATGTATGTATGTATGTATGTATGTATGTTTATATGTGTGTGTGTGTGTGTGTGTGTGTGTATTCCTAAATATAGCTTGCTGAGTCTGTATAGCTTTTTAAAAATGTTTTTATGGTAAACAGAGAAACATGATTAAATATCATGACTTACAAGGCCAAAGAGATAGTTCAATATTTAAGAGTGTTTTTTGCTTCTAAATACCCGAGTTTGGTTCCCAGCACCAACAATGATAACACACAGCCATCTGTTAACTCCAGTTCTAGGAAATGTGATGCCTTCTTCTGACCTAAGCAGAAACAAAGTATGCACATGATGCACATCCATATAGGAAGGTTAAACGCTCATCAAAATAATATTAATATTAATATAGTGAACTAATAAATCATATAATTGTTGCCTGTCATAGCTTTAGTCATGTTATACTTACTGACTTTTAAATGGCTGAAGCATGTCATTGGCCATAGGAAAACCAGTTCAATCCCCAGAACAAACACCTTTATGCAAGGCCCTATCACTTCCCAACTGCATGTTTTCCATGTGACTTTGCCTAAATAAGTTCCTATTTCCTGTTTATAAGTAGAGATAAACTGTAGTAAAAAGAGTAAATGTCCTAATGTTCATAGCCTCCTGAAGACAATGACTCTAGTTTATAAGCATAGTAGTACTGCTTATTTACAGGCATATATTATAGGACACAATGACTACTGAAAATGTCACATAATTGTCAAGTCCAGCGTGGCCATGTGAGGGACAGTATGACATGGTTTCCCACTGCTGAAATAGAGCCAGCAGAGGGTGACCCTCCATGAGTTTTGATGGTTGCTATGATCATAAGGCTTGTTTGTATAATAGTGTACTCCATGTTAATTAGAGACAGCACGAGTCCAGGAGGCAAGGCTGTGTCTATGCCTCAGCAAAAGTGGTACAATATTGTGACCTTCAGGACAGCCCTTAAGGATGTGGGAATGAATGCTGAAAACATGGAGCCAAAATTATATTATTTCTCAACTATGTAAAATATAAGGATTCAATATCAATAGTATAAGGAGTGTCATCAGAGTGTTATAGAACAGAGGCAGCTGCACTATGAACCAGATCCTCAGAAAAATACTAAGGAAAGAGACAAAGAGATTTAGGGAATGGTTATCACAAGGCAAGATAAGATCAAAATAAGTGTTTTCCTTCTGCTTACAAAGGCAGGAGGACTCCTGAGTTCAAGGTCAGCCTAGGACAGAGCTAATTTATGTAGAGGAGTGGTTGGAATGGTGATTTCAGGGTGGGATCCTACCCAGCTACTTTATTGTCTGTGCTTGTGCTTTCTGTCTTTTCCTAAGAATCAAGGGGTTAGGGTCATGGGATGCTGATTCATAAGATAATCCAAAGGGAACCTTGGCTAAAGACTGAATTCATATGTAAAATAAAAGATTGGGCTTTTGGTCTGCAAGAGATGAGCTATCCAGAGAGCTTTTAAAATAATAAGAAAGCACTGCTTAGAGAACTGTCTCAAATAGAACATACAGAGCACAGGCTAGAAAGCTGTCATGAGCAGAACATAGGCTTGACAGCTTGGACCAATGATTTGAATTTAAGTCATTTGTTTCACAGCTCTCAAATAACCCTTCTCTCAGAACCCATTTCGAAGCTTAGGCCTGTCCTGTGTATATAATATTATGAATATGGGGTAAAAATTCATGTGTCAGTGTTGTCTTTTTATTTTTACTTGTATCTAGTATTCATAACTAAAATATAGATCAATATACTACAGAATATTAAAACATAAATAAGTTATTAGTCTCACAATAAAATATTAGATAATAACAGGTGTTTAAGAAGGGCAGGGAGACACATGTCTTAATTCATAACCTTCTCCAGTTGAGCAAGGAATATCACAACCTCAAGCTATAATGGTGAGACTGCTCAAAGAAATTATGAACAAATATAAAGAAAAATATTTGTATCAAATCTATCACTTCCTGTCAGCCCCCACATCATTTTCTAACTGCATCTCTTCATTTTTCTAAAACTAAAAACAGGGTTATATTAATGTAAATTTTTAAAAAGTTAACTTTTAAAAACATATTTATGTGTATTGGTTTGTTAACTATATGCATATCCATGTACCACTTTCTCCAGATGCCACTGAGGGCCAAAGCAGGGCATTGGATTCCCTTGAAATGGAGATTCAGATATTTGTGAGATGCTGTGTGAGTGTTAGGAATTGAAACCAGATACTGTGGAAGAGAAACAAATGCTATTAACCCCCAAAATATCTCTCTAGCCCTTAAATATTTAATTTATTTGTATGTATGTGTGTTGATGGGGGTGATGGAAGTTATGTGGATGTGCCTTCAGAGACCACAGAAGGGATTTGAGTATCCTGAAGCAGGAATTATAGGTAATTGTGAGCCATGTTGACATGGGTGTTTTGAATTAAAATTGTATCCCCTAGAAGAGAGGCAAATGCTCCTAATCTGTAAGCCATCTCTCCAGCCCCACAGTGACACACTTTGAATATGTGTCAATATATATTCCTATGCATTCCTATGTATTGACACATATCGGAATAATGTAAGTAATATAGGAAATCATTTTTCAGTATATTTCAATGTACTACAGAGTTTCTCTAAAAATATTGCCTACCATAATGTATAATTGTTTACTAATTATGCGTTGTAAGTGTGTTTTAGGAGTTCTTACCTTTCATTGCAGCTATAATCTCATTGGCTGTACAATTCAGGCAATTTTTGTATACACCTCTGCTAATTAACCACTCTAGTTCCTTGAGTGTTGATGCCACATCTATTATTCCACGAACTGGGGAAAGCATTTCTACACATGAGTTTATGGTGGATATTTTCACTCACACCACTATACTCCATTCTATGGCCCTCATAAACTTTGTAGTGATATCATAAAGTCAAATGAATTACATCTAGCTTCCAAAGTCCCTGTAGTCTTTTACAGTCTAACACTGTCTCAAAATCCACAGTCTCTCCTGATAGTCAAGGCAACCTCCTAACTGTAGCCCTATGTAAATACAAAAAGCAAACCACGTATTTCCAACATACAATGCATCTTTACATTGCAATAAAATTTCTAAAATATTATACCTCCAATGATAGGGAATATATATTAGTACATAGCAAGGGAAAAGGTAAAGCCACTGTGGGCAGGTCTGAATCAGTCAGGTATATAATGACCATTAGTAAGAAATTGCACTAGTAAATCCACCAAATACTGAAAATGTTGAAAGGAAAGTATATTTTGAAAGAAAGCACAGACAATACCACTGCCTCCCCCACAGAATCAATAGTTTTAATAAACATTAATAAAAGAACATAGGTAGGTAGGTGATGTCAGCAAGGATTGGAATCTGGTGAGTCAAGGGAATTCTCAGAACTGTGAAGTAGGCCAGTACTAATAGGCCAGGTGCTCATAAGCCAACAAGGAGACTCAAAGGATAAGGGAGAGTCACTGTTTCCTTGTCAGCTCCACTGGCATACTTTACTGATTGCCCTGTCACATCACCTACCAACAGTTAACTTGAAGACAGCAACTGTGGTTAGTATAACTTTCATCCATCTTTATTGTATATTCTGAATAATGAGGTTAAAAGTTAATTCATATCAAAATTCACTATTAACCATTTAAGTGTCTAATTCCACAGCAGGAAGATCATTCATTGTTGGGTTATAAAACCATCACAACTTTCAATCTTCTCTAACTAAATTCTATCTTTAGTGAATGTTAAATCTTTTTTCTCCTTGCTCTGGTCCCTAGCAACCAACAATATGGTTTTCAGCTCAGTGGAGTTTAACCCTCCAGGGACTACATTAGTAGAATTCCATGGTATTTGAGATATCTTCTATCTTATTTACTGTTCTATTACTGTGACTACATCATAGTCTAGTCAAGGCAACTCTTATGAATGTAATAATTTAATTAGAGGCTTGCTTATAATTTTAGAGGGTTAGTTCATGATATAATGTCAGAAAGGAATAAATCCATAGCTGAGAACTCATATCCAATCCACAATTGCAAGCAGAAAGAGTTGCAGACACACACACACACACACACACACACACACACACACACACACACACACAGAGAGAGAGAGAGAGAGAGAGAGAGAGAGAGACTATGCAATATATGAGCTTTAAAAGAAAAACCTCAAAGCCCAACACAGTGACATATTGCCTTCAACAAGGCAACCATTCTTCCTAAGTCATTAAACTAACTACAAACAAAGAATTCATTCTTACATATGAACCTGTGAACGTAATACTCATTCAAACCACTACATTCCATGACTTAACCTTCCTAGGATTTGTAGCACTATCAAAATGCAAAATGTTGTCTCTCCAGGTTCAAAAGTTCTTATATTCCACCACAGTCTCAACACTATTTCAAAATCTATAGTCTCTCTTAATACTCAAGTTTCTTATCAGAAATACCATGTAAAATTAAAATTAAAAGGCAAATCATATACTTTAAACATACAATGACACAGAATGTATATTACCATCTCAAAGCAGAAGACAACAGATATAGGGAGGAACTACTTGCCTAATAAAAGACCAATAAACCTAGCAGGAAAATTCCAAATCAGGTCTTTCTTTGTCTGGTGTCAAAGGGTATAGATTACTCTTTTTTTCCAGCTTTGCTGATTGCAACATACTTCTTTTCTCATAGATTTGTTCCACACCTTTCCTGCAGTTCCTCCTGGGAGATATCCCATGAGTCTTGCATTTCTAACATTTTGTGGCCTCTATTACATGACAGGCTTTGCTTTCACACCTTCACAAATGTTCTCCTCCTCTTCGTCTACATGCAGGTTCTCCCTGGCCATATAACATGCTGTGATGTCTTTCATTAAACACAGTGGCTGACCCCACAAACATTTTCCTTTATCCATCTTGACTCTATGTCTAAAACCATGTGACTGATGCTGCCAAGTTTTTTCTGCTTGCTAGGACTGAATCCTGGCCCCTTCCTTCAATTACATTTGCATATGCTTTCAGTTGTTTATATAATGGTTTTCATTGCAGCTTAAGCTTGCATTTAATTTCTTTCAAAAATTTTGAAGTTTAACTGTGTAAGGACTTAACACTGAAGGTGCCACTTCCTTTATTCTATTTTAAATCAGGATTTAAAGAGACAGTGTGTACGTGAATGAAGCAGAAAGCAAGGGGTGAGACTGAGGATTTCACCTCATCCTTAGTCTCTACTCCTTTATTTTTCTCTCCTATGAGGTCAGTAGTCATTGCTACCTGCTCCTATTGCAGAGATATTCTATTCTTTAATCCCTGAAAAGCAAAGAGTTAAAATCTATAGTATAAAATATTTTAAAACGTGGCATAAATAAAATAGTTCAGACTCCTCTTAAGTTTTTCTCTGAGATCTAGTGGTCATAGCTAGAGATCTGATTTATGATGGTTCAACTGCAGTGGAAGCCATACTTGAACTTTTAATTTTTACCATTTTACTTGTCCAACTCTGCCAACTAGAGAGAGCATTGTGTCTGTTTTACCACTGTGCTACTTATGAAAGGCATGTTTGTGAATTCCGTATCTCCTGACATAGAACTCATCATACTTTATCTTGCTGTGTTCTGAGCAGCTCTGGCTCTTCGAATCTCTTTCACAAACACAGGACTGTCCCTTCTGCTACCAGTGAAATTGAAAAACTCCATTCCTAACTCTCTGACCGGACCAGTGCATACAAGGAGCTTTTGATTCACTTAGGATTTTAAGTAAAAGAACTGGCCCAGAGAAACAAAGCTTGTTTTTGAAACTGTTCAGTTAAAATGACCTCTCTGGAGATTTTTTTCTAGTGAAAGAGTCTGTATTCATTTACCTTACCGAATGCTGGAGAGCACATGAATTTAACTCAAGTATTAATATTCATTTTCTTCTAAATTCTATTCTTATAAGTACATCTTAGTATCCGCGTGCAGGCAGAGATAAGAGTATCACAACTTCAGGTGCATTCTGGACTCCAGAATGATTTTTGAGGATGTTCTGGCCTATTTAGTGAAGCTTTGTATCATATCAGGCAACCAACCTTAGCAAAATTGCATGCATACATGGATTACTCTTGGAATCAAGACAACCTTGTTCATCTTTCAACAGCTTGTACCAATATAATCACTGTTCAAAGTATTACTAACAAAGACTCTTAGACACTTCCTCAAATGTTTTCCAAAGATTCATTTGGATGACTTCACTTGCCTGACTATCTCTATTTTAATCTACATCTTCCCTTTGCCTACACCTAAAACTAAACTGAAAACTTGAGCTTTTCTTTCAGAGTTGATCTCAGACATGAGGCTATATCCACTTTCCTCATTTCTAATACTTAATGTCCTCCATTTTATTGAGTGAGAGAGAATGTCCATTTAGAATTTCTGGCCTCACATGGCTCTGTCTCTTCATCTTCTGATCAACTAGTGTATGCCTTTAGATATACACATTGACTTCTGTTGAGCCTATCTTTAATAAGTATCACCTACAAATCATGCTACAAACGCAATCTATGGTACTAACAAAGGATTATTACAAGATAAACCCATGTTGCTTCTCAATGCTGCTTCTTGATCAACAAAAGTGGAGTTTTCTTTATTTAATTGTAAATTATACCAACTCAGTAGATTTTTTTTACTTCAGGAGCGTCAGTTCCCTTTGGCCTTCCTTAAATACATCCTTAAATTTTGCTCTTGGGAACACATGGAAGGATGCACATATGGAGAATTCCTGTGAAAATATTTTCCAATTATAGGGGTTTAGATTTGTGGTAGAACATTTCACTAATAAGTTGTAGTTTTGGTAATCTACATTTAACAAACACACAAACAACACACACACACACACACACACACACACACACACACACACACACACACACTAAACCGCCATCCCTATAAAAATTGACAACAATCCTTGCAAAAGCTATGTATGGTGTTCTTGCCAATAACCTTAGTTTAGAGAGTCTGAGGTAGGGTTGTTTTATGGATGAGATCAGTGTGGGGTACATAGGAAATTGGAGAAAAGATTGACTTACATTTAAGACCCCGTCCAATATAAACAAATAAAAAGAAGAAAGCAAAAGTTAGTAGGATCAATGACAAAATAATGTGACATATTTTAACCTAAGACATAGGTAGACAAGATTCTGAGGATTCAAATGGATCACATTTAATATTGACCAAACATATTTCAATGTAGACAGAAGTAAAGGATGAATAGATACAATTATGCTGTTTGTGTTAAATTCTTTTTATGTTTCTGGCATTAAATACTACAAAAATATCAACTTCCTGGAGAAAGTATTCATTTGGCTCACATTTCCATGTTAAGACCCATCAATCTGTATAAGGCAAGGTGAAAAGAACTTGAAGCAGATAGGCACAGTCCAGAAGAGTGATCAAGGTATTAATACATTCCTTTTAGCACTCAGACACCTTTCTACACTCAAATACAGCTAATAATTCCCTCCCTAGGGAATGTTGCTACTTACACCAGGAAGTTCTTCATAATTCAACTAACATTATGAAAATAATCCCTGATTACAATCCTATAGATCCACCAAATCTAGACAATTCCTCAGTTGAGAGCCCCCTCACTAATTGTTTTTCCATTATTTCAAGTAGACAATCAAACCTAACTACAAAACTATGAATGTACTCATAGTTTCTGTGTATGTTATAAATGGCTAAGAGTAAGTATTACCCATGTTCACACTTTTTTTTTAGGATTTGACATATTTTAAATATTCTGGGGAATTGGGTTACATTAAGATAAAGTATAAAATGTATTATATTGTACATACCATAAGTAAATTTTCTATTACTTTATGAGTTTCCATTCATTTCCTATCTTTCAGTATTGATGTGATACTGTATTGCACATAGCCAATGAAAAGGAAGTAATAAAAAAGCTGAAAACTTCCAGACTTGCTGCTAGGTATGTAAAATCATACAACTGGTATGAAATAGTTCTACAAATTCCAAAATACAAACTATATGAACTTGACATTGTATCCCTCCTCAGTTGAATACCTTACTAGCTACTCAAGAGAAATAATATTATGACGTATAAACACAAAGGTTCATATATAGTGATCATTCATATGGTGATGTTCTTAAGAGGGAAATGTTAGAGTTAATCCAAATGGCCAAGAAAAATGAATGATTGGGCAATGTTTGACTTATTACTAAGACAAACTTTTCACACTTGCTAACCATGGGTGACCCTTGAAAATATCATGCTAGTGATCAGATAAGGGGTCATGCCTTTCAATCTAGTTCTTAGGAATCAAAGGTAGCATGGTTTCCAGTTCATGTAAAATAAAGAATTAAAAATTTTAGAGGTCATTTGGATTATCTACTTGTTAGAACATATTGCCTCAGGAGCCTTCTCATACTCTTCTTACCCCACATTGACAGAAGCAGTTCTCCAGGTCAAGGCCTACTTTCTCAAACATAATACTTTTCTCCTAGTAATGTAACCCTGAATATACTGTCATTGTCCCAAGTAACCATCTTCATCTTGTATGTCATTGCAGTTCACAAGTATTCACTGTCACCATTATGTTGATGAAAAATTGCCATCACCAAATGGGAGGTTTTGCTTTGACCACAGTGGCCTGGCTACTCTGTTGCATATCCATAGGCCTCCCTCAGTGGCAAGTGTGGCACTATGAAGACCCTGTGATCCTCAAGCCTACAGTGGCTTTTGTGGGCATATGGAGAACCTGCATTTTCCACACTGACAGCAACTCCAGCAACAACAGATTATGTCACCAATACAGCTACCGTGATTCCTTCGTTCCTTTGTATATTCGAATAAACCAGCACTTGCTGCTGGTTTCTAGCTTTCTTGGGCTCTTTGGGAAAATCACCACCATTATTGCTCTTTCGAATGTGAGTATGGGAAGAGTACGGAGGAATGCCACCTGCAATCCATTCAGCCTTTCAGGGATTCTGAACATCATTGCTAGCAGCTTTCTTTACCTTGCTGTTTTGTTTAATTACATAGCCATCGTGCGCAAATGGAGGGTTTCCTTCCCACCATCTTTCCATATGCCTTCCCACCCACACACTCAGAAGATGGGAAGTGCCATGGCTTTGGCAATTATAGCTGCAGTTTTCTTTCTACTAAGTGGCACAATTTGCCTTTCTTCAAATTTAGGCAAGTCGCCCCATTCCAAAATTTAAAAGTAAATTACTACCTAACATAGCCTTGAAATGCCAGCAAAGATAGTGACTAGTCTTCCTTCATGTGTCTATATAAATTTTCAAACATCTTGAAAGGATGCCAATTGTGGCCTGTGACAAAGAAAGAGTCCAGTTGACTTCCCCTTATATTTTTGGGCTTCTTTGTGTCATCTTAATTCATTATTTGGATTGTGGGATTTTGTTAAATAAAAATCTCATTTAATGGGTAGTAATAAATTTGTGTTTTACTTCCTGTCAACAAAAGTTAATAATAAATAAACCTAATCCATATTGAAATGAGTGTCAAAGTACATTAACCTTTCACACTGCTCTTGAATCTAAGGCTATATCAGAACATGGACTCTTTCCCCCTTTCCCATTTATTCATGTCCGTCTACTCTATGTCCATTTCCAAGGAAAGTTCATCCTTCCCACTGGTCCATTACTATACAGATAATCTCTGTGGTTCTACAGATTGTACTCTTCTTGTTTTCTTTTTTTTCTGTTTTCTCTACTGGCTACTTTGTTTATTTATATTTCAAATGTTATCCCCTTTCCTGATTTCCCCTCTGCAAACCCCCTAGTCCATCCCCCATACCTCCTAAATTTATGAGGATGCTCATTCACCCATCCACCAACTCACTCCTCCATTACTGCCCAAGCATTTCCCTATACTGGGGCATCTAACGTTCACAGGACCAAAGGACTTCCCTCCCATTAATGCCAGATAAGGCAATCCTCTTGTACTTATTTAGCTTGAGGCAAGGGTCTCTTCATATGTACTCTTTGGTTGGTGGTTTAGTCCTTGGGAGCTCTGGGGGGGATCTGGTGGATTGATATTGTTGTTTTCCTATGGGGTTACAACCCCTTCAGCTCCTTCATCCTTCCTCTAACTCTTCCATTGGGGTTCCCATGCTCAGTCAGATGGTTGGCTGAAAGCATCCACATCTGTATTGGTCAGGGTCTGGCAAAGCCTCTCAGGTGACAGGTATACAGGGATCCTGACAGCAAGTGTTTCTTAGCATTTGCAATTGTATCTGGGTTTTGTATCTGCAGATAGGGTAGATCCCTTGCTAAGACAGTCACTGGATAGTCTTTCCTTCAGTCTCTGCTCCATTCTTTTCCTGCATTCCCTTTAGGCAGGAGCAATTCAGGGTTAAGATATTTGAGATAGGTGTGGCCATCCTTCAATTGAGGGCTGTATCTCCAGTTCCCCATCCCCCACTGCTACACTGCTCTGTTCAATTTCTTGACTCTCTGTATATCAGCCCCATCTCCCCACATACCTGATCCTGTCCCACTTTTCCTTCCTCCTACTCTCTCCCTTCCAGGTCTCTCCCTCCTTCTACCTCCCATGATTATTTTGTTCCCCCTTTTAAGTTGGACTGAAGCATCCACACTTTGCTGTTCCATCTTCTTGAGCTTCATATGGTCTATAAATCATATCATGGGTATTCCAAGATTTTTGCCCAATATCTATCCACTTATCAGTGAATACATACCATTTTTGTGATTTTGAGACTGGGTTACCTCACTAGTTCCATCCATTTGCCTATGAATTTGATGAAGCAATTGTTTTTAATAGCTGAGTAGTACTCCACTGTATAAATGTATCACATTTTCTATATCTATTCCTCTGTTGAGGGACATGTAGGTTTTTCCAGCTTCTGGCTGTTATAAAAAAGTGTGCTATAAACATAGTGGAGCATGTGTCCTTGTTATATGTTAGAGCATCTTTTGGGTATATTCCCAGGAATGGTATAGCTGGGTCCTTAGGAAATACTACGTCCAATTTTCTGAAGAACTGCCAGACTGATTTCCACAGTGGTTGTACCAGCTTGCAATCCTACCAGAAATGGAGGAGTGTTCCTCTTTCATCACATTCTTGCCAGCATTTGCTGTTACCTGAGTTTCAATCTTAGTCATTTCTGATTGGTATAAGGTAGAATCTCAGGGTCATTTAATTTGCATTTCCCTGATGACCACAGACATTGAACATTTCTTTAGGTTCTTCTCAGCCATTTGAAATTCCTCAGGTGTGTTTTTTGTTTGTTTGTTTGTTTAGCTCTTTACCCTATTTTAGTAGGTTTATTTGGTTCTCTGGAGTCTAATGTCTTGAGTGTTTTGTATCTTTTGGATATTAGCTCTCTATTGGCTATAGGGTTGATAAAGATCTTCTCCCAGTTTGTATATTGTCATTTTTCCCGTTGAAAGTGTTCTTTGCCTTACAGAAGTTTTTCAATCTTATGAGATTAGGTTTGTCTGTAGTTTATCTTAGACTGAACCATTGGTATTCTGTTCAGGAAAATTTCCCTTGTGCCAATGTGTTCTAGGCTCTTTCTCACTTTCTTTTCTACTAGTGTATATGGTTTTATGTTGAGGTCTTTGAGCCACATAAACTTGAGCTTTATACAAGGAGATAAGAATGGATAAATTTGAATTTATCTACATGTCGACTATTACTTGAGCTAGCACCATTTGTTGAATACATTGTCTTTTTTCCACTGAATGCTTTTGGCTTCTAAGTCAAAGGTCAGGTGACTCTATGTGTGTGAGTTTAATTACGGGTCTTCAATTCTATTCCAATAATCTACCTGCCTGTCTCTGTACCCTGTGCTGTTTATTTTAAATCACTATTGCTCTGTTCTACAGCTTGAGTTCAGAAAGTATGATACCCAGGAATTCTTTTATTGTTGGAATAGTATTGGCTTTCCTGGGATTTTTGTTATTCTAGATAAATTTTAGAATTGCCATTTCTATCTGTGTGAAGAACTGAGTTGGAATTTTAATGTGGATTGCATTTAATCTGTAGATTGCTTTTGGTAAGATGTCCATTTTTTACTAGGTTAATCCTGTCGATCCATGAGCATGGGAGATCACTCTATCTTCTGATGTCTTCTTCTTTACAGACTAGAACTTCTTGTACAGATCCTTCACTTGCTTGGTTCAAGTCACACCAAGATATTTCATATCATTTGTGACTATTGTGAAGGTTGACATTTCATTCATTTCTTTTCAAGCCCATTTAACCTTTGAGTAGAAGAAGGCTACAATTTGAGTTAATTTTATATCCAGCCACTTTGCTGAGGTTGTTTATTAGCTGTAGGAGGTCTCTGGTGAAACTTTTGGGATCACTGAAGTATACTATCATATCTTTTGCACATAGTGATATCTTGACTTCTGTCTTTTCCAATTTGTATCCTTTTAACATGTAGGGGTGTTGTATTTTGTTAAATGCTTGTTTTTGTCAAATGCTTTTTAATCATCAATTGACATGATCACGTTTTTTTTTTTCTTTGAATTTGTTTATATAGTGAAATACATTGACGGGTTTCCATATATTGAACCATCACTTAATTCCTGGGATGAAGCCTACTAGCTCATGTTGAGTGGTTGTTGTGATATGTTCTCAGATTTGGTTTGTAAAAAATTTATTGAGTATTTTTGCATATATAATTATAGGGAAAATTGGGCTGAAGTTCCGTTTTTAGTTGAGTCTTAGTGTGGTTTGGGTATCAGCTTTACTGTGGCTTTATAGAACGAATTCATTTTTTTCTCTTCAGTCATTTTCTCTGAGATGCTGACATGAGCTTATATATGCTTTTACTGCTATCATTTGATATAATATAACCACAAACCACACATCGTATTCTCTTCTTTTCTACCTCCTCTCCTCTAGGTAGCCATTAGTTTTATGCTTTATATAATGCAAGGTTTTCTCTTTTAACTATTCTAAATTACCCAAGTGTTTTCATTTGAGTCTGTCTTTGTACTGGTTTGTTTTGGGTCAACCTAACACAAGCTAAAATCATCAAAGAAGAGGATATTTAGTTGAGGGGATGTCTCTATAAGTCCAGTTATATGGGATATTGCAGTGCATTTTCTTAATTAATGATTCATGGGGATGTCCCAGGCCATTGTGGTTGGTGCTATCCTTGGGGTAGAAATCCTAGATTCTATAAGAAAGCAGATTGAGTAATACAAGAGAAGCAAGCCAGTAAGTAGCACTCTTCCATAGCCTCTGCAAATAGGTCATGCCTCCAGGTCTCTACTATGTTTGAGATCCTGTCCTATCTGCCTTGATGATGAACTGCAATGTAGCCATATAAGCCAAATAAACCTCTTCTTCCCGAACTGGTTTTGGTTGTGTTGTTTTATTACAACAACAGTACCCTTAAGGTAGCCCTTAAATCATTTTATTAATGAGTCTAAAAACCTCAAGAGAGAATTTCCTTGGTATTTTATGTTGACTCTACTGGGATGCTCCATGATTCTCCAAAATACTTCTCTCTTCACTTTCATTTGAGTAATCATAGGAGAAAATTATCTCTTCCTGAGCTGTAAGACAGCATGACTTTGGAAGTCATCCTAGGGTTTATTGATGAAATTGCTTAAGGGGTCCTTCAAACTGTGATTCTAACTCCCCAACAACTATCACTGAATTTGAAAGTATATCCTGGGTTCATTACTATGGAGTGCAAATGTAAAGATGAAGAAAAATAAGGAAGAAGCCATTGGACTATAAGATATGTTATATCAAGGAAATGCTAATAAACTGACTTGATCACATGCACACACACACACACACACACACACACACACACACACACACACACACACAAATCTGGTAGCTGGGCATAGTGGTGCACACCTCTAGTCCTAGAATTCAAAAGGCAGCCAGACCAGTGTAATCTACAAAGTGAGTCCATAGAAAATCCTGTCTCAAAAACAGGACAAAAAAAAAACAGAGAAATATGACAAAAAACCCCTTTTGTACTTCCATGCCTATGTCTTCTTTCTTATAACTTATTATGTCTCCTAATTCAACCATGGTACAATTATCCTTTCTATCTTACATCTGGTTATTATACAAAAGGAACTAACAATGTAATTTTTGGGATCCTTATTAAGAACCACTATGAAGGTACCCAAACTACCACTTCAAATTGTACCTTCCAGGAGTAAGATAGTATAATTAGTCACTGCCCCAAACCCTAAGTAAGAGTTGGAGTTACCTCATCAGAATTGGGGAAGTGTTATGAACATGAAATAGAAGACCAGCAGCTTACAGCAGGAAAAAAAAATCTACAATTCCAGAAATGTCCCTGGTTCTGCGACCTGTAACTGCCAGAAGGGAAGTATAATTTCTTATTTCCTACATGAGCACTAGAGACTGAAAGTTGTATTTGAGAACACAATCTAGAAAATCAGTCCAGACACTGATCTCTTCTGCTGACCATCTTTGGAACTTTGTTACTATATTCAGGGTATAAATGAGTTGTATCTATTTCCTAGTTTCATTTAATCTCAGAAAATTTTATTGTTACCTCTTTAAAATGTGGAATGCTTAATAAAGAATGTCTCTACTTCTATATGGCAGCACGCTTTTTCTCTTCTCTGAACAACTATTCCAGGTAGTCAGGTCAATAACATGGATTAAAGGACCATCCCCAGTGAATCAGGTTTACCTGGGTATAAGGTACTTTTCCTTCCCAGAATACTTAAAACCCAGTACTGTCCTTTTGAGCCACCACAAAGTTGAGTGTCTTCCAAAGTTTCTGAGTTTGAAGACATATTTTCCCCTTTTATGTCTTTTTCTTTTGGATGTTTGCCAGAGCCTAAAGATGTTTTGAGCTCCCTGACACTTTTTGACTTCCTGATTCTAAAGCTCACCATCATACCACATGACTACTGTTATGGTTCACCTCAATGTAGGCTTATCTCAAAAGCTACTTTTTTCTTCTTTTCTATATTCCATCTGTCTTAGTATTTCTATTGCTGTGAAAAGACACTATGACCATGGCAACTCTTATATAGGAAAAACTTTAATTAAGAATGGCTTATAGTTTCAGAGGTTTAGTTTCATAAGGACAAGGAGCATTACAACATGCAGGTATACATGGTGTTCCAAAGGTAGCTGAGAATTTTGTATCTCGATCCTTGGGTGCCAGGAAGAGAGAGTGACACTGGTCTTTACTTGTTCATCTGAAACTATAAAGCCTATCCCCGGTGACAAAATTCCTGCAACAAAGCCATACCCACACCAACACAGCCATACCTCCTGAAAGTGCCACTATCTATGGGCCAATAGGGTTCATTTTCATTCAAGGTACTACATACCACTCCCTGGTCCTCATAGGCAAGTAGACATGTCACAATGAAAAATACATTTATTCTACTTTTAAGAGTCCCATAGTCTATCAGTTTCAACCCTGTCTAAAAGTTCAAAGTATCTTTGGAAACTCATGACAATCTCTTAAGTGTAATCTCTATAAAATTAAAATAAAAAATCAGATCACACACTTCCATAGAGTATACATTTCCATCTTTAAAAGGAGGAAAGGGAATATAGTGAGGAAATACTGGACCAAAGCAAGACCAAACAACAGCCAAGCAGACTCCAAACACTGTATCTCCATGTTTGATGTCAATGTGCACTTCAGATCTCCAATTCTCATCAGCTTTGTTGACTGCAGTACTCTTCATTCTCTTATTCTGGTTACAACTCCCTGTTAGCAGCTTTCCATTGCAGGCAAATCATGACTCTGGTATCTCCGACATCTTGGAGTCTCCAAGGCAATCCATGCTTTAAGCAATGACTTCTTTAGGCCTCTACGCAGTGACATCCCTGACACACACCTAGTCTCAGTGACATTTTTAAGTCACAGATGAGATTCCATAACTCCTTTTTTGTAGCCTTGTCTCTAAAATGGAAACATGTACCCAAAGTGCCAAGTTCTGCTGGTTTTTTTTTTTTTTTGAGCTAGAAGTTGACCCCTCTGAAAATATATTTTCACCTGCATTCTATTTTTGATGGCTTCCTTTATTGCTTAAGGTTGGCTGCTCTGGAACTTACTGCGTAGACCAGGATGTCTTGAACTCCAAAATCTGTCTGCCTATGCCTCTCAAGAGCTAGGATTAAAGGTGTATACCACCATATCCAGCCTTAATCTTTTCTTTAATTCCTTTTAAGAAGTTGGAAGCTTAGCTGGGTGAGATCTTTCCTTGATGTCAGCACTTTTCGTTACTCTATCATCAGGCTTTTTTTTTTTTTTTACTTCTTTGAGCATAGGATTTAGCCTCTTTACATTCCCTGGTGCTACATTTCTCTTCAAACTGTACCATTTGCATTTTTTCTTTCTCCTCTTGCTTATTTTCATTATTAATATGCATAAGCATGGCCATTAACAACTAAGCAATGCAGTCAATACTAGGCTATCTGGATATCTCCTGTACTAAAACTATTAATTCATAATTCTTTAATTTAGACTTAGGCAGGTTTTTGTTTACTTATTTGTTTTTTGGACAAGGGTCAAAAGTAGTCACTTTTTTTTTTTTTGCAAAAATTATTACAAGAATGGTCTCTAGGTCACATAATAATATTCTTCTCTGAATATTGAGCTGGCCCCCCACAGTTTAAATCACCCTCAGCATCACTGCTTTCCATTGATTTACTTATTTGGCCCATTAAGCCTTGCCTGATTAAAGGATTCAAACTTATTTCCTAACCTTAAATCCCAAAGCTTACATTGACAAGAAATCCCACTGTCAGGTCTATCATAGCAATATTCCAGTCCCTGACACCAACTTCCATCTTAGTTAGTTAGTTATAATTGTCTATAGCAACTCTTACATAAAAAAATTTGACGAAGGCTAGCTTACATTTTAGAGGTTTAATCCATTGTCATCAGAGGAGAAAGCATTATAGCATGCAGGTAGACATGGTGCTGTAGAGATGTAGGGTCTGTTATTACTCAAAGAATGATACCCAAGAATCAAATAGTATGAAAACACAAAGAGTAGTTTTTTTTCTGGAGAAGTCCAGCATCTAGGGTTCTACTTTTTACCAAGATGGAAATACCCAGGTGACCACAAAGGCCCAACTTAACATAGGTTAGAGAAATTCTTGGATATGGTAGATGAACTTTCTCTTGATTGGTTTGCTCAATCTCTAGGGTGAAGGGAGTCTTTGAGATTGGCCAGGGCTCTGGGAACATTCATGATCTCTTGTTGGGAGTGGGGGTTGGAAACTGATGTGGGAGAAGACTGGAAACTGTTGTTCCCATGCTGCTCTTGCTTCAGGCCAGGTGGTGAGGCAGCTTCTAATGATAGGGCAGCTTCTGATTGGCTGCCTGAGGCCTGCAGCTTTTACAGTAACTGACTTGGCCAGTCTTGCCCATTTCTGAAAAACAGAAACTTAGGCCTAGTCTCTTAAACTGTCAGTTTTAAGTCTGTCATGGAATCAGCCTATCTCAGTCCTCTCAGAAGTGAGAGTTCTATATCTAGATCTGAAGGTAACAAGAAGAGAGACATGCTTCCTCCAACAAGGCCATGGCCTGTCCATCAAGGTGATACACAAAAGTGCTACTCCCTATAGGCCTAGGGGGGCATTTTCATTTAAACCAGCACATTATCACCTACACAGTTGTTGCACTTTATTTTCTTTTTTTTTCTTTTTTTTTCTTTCTTTTTTTTTTATTAACTTGAGTATTTCTTATATACATTTCAAGTGTTATTCCCTTTCCCGGTTTCCGGGCAAACATCCCCCTCCCCCCTCCCCTTCCTTATGGGTGTTCCCCTCCCAACCCTCCCCCCATTGCCGCCCTCCCCCCATAGTCTAGTTCACTGGGGGTTCAGTCTTAGCAGGACCCAGGGCTTCCCCTTCCACTGGTGCTCTTACTAGGATATTCATTGCTACCTATGGGGTCAGAGTCCAGGGTCAGTCCATGTATAGTCTTTAGGTAGTGGCTTAGTCCCTGGAAGCTCTGGTTGCTTGGCATTGTTGTACTTTTGGGGTCTCGAGCCCCTTCAAGCTCTTCCAGTTCTTTCTCTGATTCCTTCAACGGGGGACCTATTCTCAGTTCAGTGGTTTGCTGCTGGCATTCGCCTCTGTATTTGCTGTATTCTGGCTGTGTCTCTCAGGAGCGATCTACATCCGGCTCCTGTCGGTCTGCACTTCTTTGCTTCATCCATCTTGTCTAATTGGGTGGCTGTATATGTATGGGCCACATGTGGGGCAGGCTCTGAATGGGTGTTCCTTCAGTCTCTGTTTTAATCTTTGCCTCTCCCTTCCCTGCCAAGGGTATTCTTTTTCCTCATTTAAAGAAGGAGTGAAGCATTCACATTTTGATCATCCGTCTTGAGTTTCGTTTGTTCTAGGGATCTAGGGTAATTCAAGCATTTGGGCTAATAGCCACTTATCAATGAGTGCATACCATGTATGTCTTTCTGTGATTGGGTTAGCTCACTCAGGATGATATTTTCCAGTTCCAACCATTTGCCTACGAATTTCATAAACTCGTTGTTTTTGATAGCTGAGTAATATTCCATTGTGTAGATGTACCACATTTTCTGTATCCATTCCTCTGTTGAAGGGCATCTGGGTTCTTTCCATTTTCTGGCTATTATAAATAAGGCTGCGATGAACATAGTGGAGCACGTGTCTCTTTTATATGTTGAGGCATCTTTTGGGTATATGCCCAAGAGAGGTATAGCTGGATCCTCAGGCAGTTCAATGTCCAATTTTCTGAGGAACCTCCAGACTGATTTCCAGAATGGTTTTACCAGTCTGCAATCCCACCAACAATGGAGGAGTGTTCCTCTTTTCCACATCCTCGCCAGCATCTGCTGTCACCTGAGTTTTTGATCTTAGCCATTCTCACTGGTGTGAGGTGAAATTTCAGGGTTGTTTTGATTTGCATTTCCCTTATGACTAAAGATGTTGAACATTTCTTTAGGTGTTTCTCAGCCATTCAGCATTCCTCAGCTGTGAATTCTTTGTTTAGCTCTGAACCCCATTTTTTAATAGGGTTATTTGTTTCCCTGCAGTCTAACTTCTTGAGTTCTTTGTATATTTTTGATATAAGGCCTCTATCTGTTGTAGGATTGGTAAAGATCTTTTCCCAATCTCTTGGTTGCCGTTTTGTCCTAACCACAGTGTCCTTTGCCTTACAGAAGCTTTGCAGTTTTATGAGATCCCATTTGTCGATTCTTGATCTTAGAGCATAAGCCATTGGTGTTTTGTTCAGGAAATTTTTTCCAGTGCCCATGTGTTCCAGATGCTTCCCTAGTTTTTCTTCTATTAGTTTGAGTGTGTCTGGTTTGATGTGGAGGTCTTTGATCCACTTGGACTTAAGCTTTGTACAGGGTGATAAGCATGGATCGATCTGCATTCTTCTACATGTTGACCTCCAGTTGAACCAGCACCATTTGCTGAAAATGCTATCTTTTTTCCATTGGATGGTTTTGGCTCCTTTGTCAAAAATCAAGTGACCATAGGTGTGTGGGTTCATTTCTGGGTCTTCAATTCTATTCCATTGGTCTATCTGTCTGTCTCTGTACCAATACCATGCAGTTTTTATCACTATTGCTCTGTAATACTGCTTGAGTTCAGGGATAGTGATTCCCCCTGAAGTCCTTTTATTGTTGAGGATAGCTTTAGCTATCCTGGGTTTTTTGTTATTCCAGATGAATTTGCAAATTGTTCTGTCTAACTCTTTGAAGAAATGGATTGGTATTTTGATGGGGATTGCATTGAATCTGTAGATTGCTTTTGGTAAAATGGCCATTTGTACTATATTAATCCTGCCAATCCATGAGCATGGGAGATCTTTCCATCTTCTGAGGTCTTCTTCAATTTCTTTCCTCAGTGTCTTCAAGTTCTTATTGTACAGATCTTTTACTTGCTTGGTTAAAGTCACACCGAGGTACTTTATATTATTTGGGTCTATTATGAAGGGTGTTGTTTCCCTTATTTCTCTCTCGGCTTGTTTCTCTTTTGTATAGAGGAAGGCAACTGATTTATTTGAGTTAATTTTATACCCAGCCACTTTGCTGAAGTTGTTTATCAGCTTTAGTAGTTCACGGGTGAAACTTTTGGGATCACTTAAATATACTATCATGTCATCTGCAAATAGTGATATTTTGACCTCTTCTTTTCCGATCTGTATCCCCTTGATCTCCTTTTGTTGTCTGATTGCTCTGGCTAGAACTTCAAGAACTATATTGAATAAGTAGGGAGAGAGTGGGCAGCCTTGTCTAGTCCCTGATTTTAGTGGGATTGCTTCAAGTTTCTCTCCATTTAGTTTAATGTTAGCAACTGGTTTGCTGTATATGGCTTTTACTATGTTTAGGTATGGGCCTTGAATTCCTATTCTTTCCAGGACTTTTATCATGAAGGGGTGTTGAATTTTGTCAAATGCTTTCTCAGCATCTAATGAAATGATCATGTGGTTCTGTTCTTTCAGTTTGTTTATATAATGGATCACGTTGATGGTTTTCCGTATATTAAACCATCCCTGCATGCCTGGGATGAAGCCTACTTGATCATGGTGGATGATTGTTTTGATGTGCTCTTGAATTCGGTTTGCCAGAATTTTATTGAATATTTTTGCGTCGATATTCATAAGGGAAATTGGTCTGAAGTTCTCTTTCTTTGTTGGGTCTTTGTGTGGTTTAGGTATAAGAGTAATTGTGGCTTCATAGAAGGAATTCGGTAGTGCTCCATCTGTTTCAATTTTGTGGAATAGTTTGGATAATATTGGTATGAGGTCTTCTATGAAGGTTTGATAGAATTCTGCACTAAACCCGTCTGGACCTGGGCTCTTTTTGGTTGGGAGACCTTTAATGACTGCTTCTATTTCCTTAGGAGTTATGGGGTTGTTTAACTGGTTTATCTGTTCCTGATTTAACTTCGATACCTGGTATCTGTCTAGGAAATTGTCCATTTCCTGAAGATTTTCAAGTTCTGTTGAATATAGGCTTTTATAGTAAGATCTGATGATTTTTTGAATTTCCTCTGAATCTGTAGTTATGTCTCCCTTTTCATTTCTGACTTTGTTAATTTGGACGCACTCTCTGTGTCCTCTCGTTAGTCTGGCTAAGGGTTTATCTATCTTGTTGATTTTCTCAAAGAACCAACTTTTGGTTCTGTTGATTCTTTCTATGGTCCTTTTTGTTTCTACTTGGTTGATTTCAGCTCTGAGTTTGATTATTTCCTGCCTTCTACTCCTCCTGGGTGTATTTGCTTCTTTTTGTTCTAGAGCTTTTACGTGTGCTGTCAAGCTGCTGACATATGCTCTTTCCTGTTTCTTTCTGCAGGCACTCAGCGCTACGAGTTTTCCTCTTAGCACAGTTTCATTGTGTCCCATAAGTTTGGGTATGTTGTATCTTCATTTTCATTAAATTCTAAAAAGTTTTTAATTTCTTTCTTTATTTCTTCCTTGACCAGGTTATCATTGAGTCGAGCATTGTTCAATTTCCACGTATATGTGGGCATTCTTCCCTTATTGTTATTGAAGACCAGTTTTAGGCCGTGGTGGTCCGATAGCACGCATGGGATTATTTCTATCTTTCTGTACCTGTTGAGGACCGTTTTTTGACCAATTATATGGTCAATTTTGGAGAAAGTACCATGAGGAGCTGAGAAGAAGGTATATCCTTTTGCTTTAGGATAGAATGTTCTATAAATATCCGTTAAGTCCATTTGGCTCATGACTTCTCTTAGTCTGTCGACATCACTGTTTAATTTCTGTTTCCATGATCTGTCCATTGATGAGAGTGGGGTGTTGAAGTCTCCCACTATTATTGTGTGAGGTGCAATGTGTGTTTTGAGCTTTAGTAAGGTTTCTTTTACGTATGTAGGTGCCCTTGTATTTGGGGCATAGATATTTAGAATTGAGAGTTCATCTTGGTGGATTTTTCCTTTGATGAATATGAAGTGTCCTTCCTTATCTTTTTTGATGACTTTTAGTTGGAAATTGATTTTATTTGATATTAGAATGGCTACTCCAGCTTGCTTCTTCTGACCATTTGCTTGGAAAGTTGTTTTCCAGCCTTTCACTCTGAGGTAGTGTCTGTCTTTGTCTCTGAGGTGTGTTTCCTGTAGCCAGCAGAATGCAGGCTCATCTTTGCGTATCCAGTTTCTTAATCTATGTCTTTTTATTGGGGAGTTGAGGCCATTGATATTGAGAGATATTAAGGAATAGTGATTATTGCTTCCCGTTATATTCATATTTGGAAGTGAGGTTATGTTTGTGTGCTGTCATTCTCTTTGTTTTGTTGCCAAGACGATTAGTTTCTTGCTTCTTCTAGGGTATAGCTTGCCTCCTTATGTTGGGCTTTACTATTTATTATCCTTTGTAGTGCTGGATTTGTAGAAAGATATTGTGTAAATTTGGTTTTGTCATGGAATATCTTGGTTTCTCCATCAATGTTAATTGAGAGTTTTGCTGGATACAGTAACCTGGGCTGGCATTTGTGTTCTCTTAGGGTCTGTATGACATCAGTCCAGGATCTTCTGGCCTTCATAGTTTCTGGCGAGAAGTCTGGTGTGATTCTGATAGGTCTCCCTTTATATGTTACTTGACCTTTTTCCCTTACTGCTTTTAATATTCTTTCTTTATTTTGTGCGTTTGGTGTTTTGACAATTATGTGACGGGAGGTGTTTCTTTTCTGGTCCAATCTATTTGGAGTTCTGTAGGCTTCTTGTATGTCTATGGGTATCTCTTTTTTTAGGTTAGGGAAGTTTTCTTCTATGATTTTGTTGAAGATATTTACTGGTCCTTTGAGCTGGGAGTCTTCACTCTCTTCTATACCTATTATCCTTAGGTTTGATCTTCTCATTCAGTCCTGGATTTCCTGTATGTTTTGGACCAGTAGCTTTTTCCGCTTTACATTATCTTTGACAGTTGAGTCAATGATTTCTATGGAATCTTCTGCTCCTGAGATTCTCTCTTTCATCTCTTGTATTCTGTTGGTGAAGCTTGTAGCTACAGCTCCTTGTCTCTTCTTTTGGTTTTCTATATCCAGTGTTGTTTCCATGTGTTCTTTCTTGATTGCTTCTATTTCCATTTTTACTTCCTTCACCTGTTTGATTGTGTTTTCCTGGAATTCTTTCAGGGATTTTTGTGTCTCCTCTCTATGGGCTTCTACTTGTTTATTTATGTTTTCCTGGAATTCTTTCAGGGATTTTTGTGTCTCCTCTCTATGGGCTTCTACTTGTTTATTTATGTTTTCCTGGAATTCTTTCAGGGATTTTTGCGATTCTTTCAGGCATTTTTGTGATTCCTCTCTGTAGGCTTCTACTTGTTCTCTAAGGGAGTTCTTCACGTCTTTCTTGAAGTCCTCCAGCATCATGATCAAAAATGATTTTGAAACTAGATCTTCCTTTTCTGGTGTGTTTGGATATTCCATGTTTGTTTTGATGGGAGAATTGGGCTCCGATGGTGCCATGTAGTCTTGGTTTCTGTTATTGGGTTCCTGTGCTTGCCTCTCGCCATCAGATTATCTCTAGTGTTACTTTGTTCTGCTATTTCTGACAGTGGCTAGACTGTCCTATAAGCCTGTGTGTCAGGAGTGCTGTAGACCTGTTTTCCTCTCTTTCAGTTAGTTATGGGGACAGAGTGTTCTACTTTCGGGCGTGTTGTTTTTCCTCTCTACAGGTCTTCAGCTGTTCCTGTTGGCCTGTGTCTTGAGTTCACCAGGCAGCTTTCTTGCAGCAGAAAAGTTGGTCTTACCTGTGGTCCGGAGGCTCAAGTTCGCTCGTGGGGTGCTGCCCACGGGCTCTCTGCAGCGGCAGCAACCAGGAAGACCTGTGCCGCCCCTTCCGGGAGCTTCAGTGCACCAGGGTTCCAGATGGTCTTTAGCTTTTTCCTCTGGCGTCCGAGATGTGTGTGCAGAAAGCAGTCTCTTCTGGTTTCCCAGGCTTGTCTGCCTCTCTGAAGGTTCAGCTCTCCCTCCCATGGGATTTGGGTGCAGAGAACTGTTTATCTGGTCTGTTTCCCTCAGGTTCAGGCGGTGTCTCAGGCAGGGGTCCTGCCGCTCCTGGGCCCTCCCCCACGGGAGCCCAGAGGCCTTATACAGTTTCCTCTTGGGCCAGGGATGTGGGCAGGGGTGAGCAGTGTTGGTGGTCTCTTCCGCTCTGCAGCCTCAGGAGTGCCCACCTGACCAGGCGGTTGGGTCTCTCTCTCACAGGGTCTGGGGGCCAAGAGCTGCTGCAGGCCGGGATCCGCGGGTCGCACTTTATTTTCAATATAAATTCTTTCTTATATTTTAAATGTTTATTTATCATATATGACACTGTAGCTGTCTTCAGATATCAAATGAGGGCATCAGAACCCATTATAGATGTTTGTGAGCCACTATGTGGTTGTTAAGAGTTGACCTCAGGACCTCTGGAAGGGCTGTCATTGCTCTTAACCTCTGAGCCATCTAACCAGCCCATAAATTCTCTTTCAAAGTCTAGGAATTGTTTTCTAGTTTATGAAAAGAGGGAAGCATTCCCTGTTCATACTATACCTATAAGAAGGGTTTAAAAATCATTCTTTTTAAATGATTGTATATTTATTTTAAAAGTATGGGAATACTGATACATATATCAGAATTGGCCCTGTTTCCTGTGGCTGGCTTGCTAAGCTGACGAAACATGTAGATCATCTGGAACTGAAGTTACATACAGTTGTTAGCTGCCACATGGGTACAGTCAATAGAACTAGGAACTTCTGCAAGTACTTTTAACCACTGAGCCATTTCTCCAGTTCCTTAACAATCTTTCTTTGTCATCAAATCCTCAGAATGTCTCAAGCTCCCTCACCCAATTGTTCAGTCAACTTTATTTTTTGATCCCTTTTAACATTTTCTGTTTGAATAATGACTCATTTTTTGATGTTTCACTTATGAAATTCTTCTGGATTTTAGACTGTAGAAATCATAAGTGTGTGGGATTGTATTTGCAGGAACGCATGCTTTCCTAGCAAGTAAATGGTCCCTGTTGCATCCCAAGGATAACTTACAAATGATTTAATTAGCTAGATACCAAAATAAATAAATAATTGCATGCATGTCAAGTCCAAATCATATTTACCTTAAACTTTTCTCCTTGTATTATTTTTAAATAAAAATATTTGATATTATATTTCTGACTATATATGTATTCTATGAACAGTTCATTTAATTCAGTAATAATTTTGGTATGTACAGAGGCAAAAATCCTTGGCAGCTTATTTTCTTCCTGCAAGCTGCAATGTTCTCTACCTCCTATTGCTTTATCTCTCTGCAAATGTATATCTCTATCATTTGTCCTGGATTAAATTTACCTTCGGGCTGTAAACTAGGTCCACAGTATATGATTCTCACAGAATTATTCTGTACAGATCTGTTTACATGTGCTCTGCAAAGCATGATTAGTGAAGTATCTCATTTTATAACATCTTATGTTGAACTTATTCTTTATCTTCTTTGGGTCTTTTTACAATATTGTGGCCAAAGAACAGTTAAGAGCAAAAGGTGAAATCAATACAGATTTTGAAAAGATAAATATTTACTTTTTCCTTATCCATATTGTCATTATTAGAAATTAAAAAAAAAAAGGTCTAACCATTCTATTCTTTTCTCCATCTCTATTTCTCTCACTTTTGGGTTTGTTGTTTGTGAAAAATTCCAATAAGTTGCCAAATCTGAACTTAAACTCATGATCCACCTGTCTCATCATCTCCAGTTCCAGGAATATAGGTATGCATGATTATAGCTAATTAATAGGTTATTAGATCATTTCTTATTTACTCAAGCAAACAGTGTTCAAATTTAATTGTTTAACATAAATTTCTTCTATTAATGCCCTTGGAGAAATAAAAATAAACAACGATAAGAGCCTAATTCCAGTATGTAGCCTATAATTTTTAAAACCCATGCTTGTAATGGATACAGAAAATGTGGTACATCTACATAATGGAATATTACTCAGCTATCAAAATTAATGATTTTATGAAATTCATAGGCAAATGGATGGAACTGGAAAATATCATCCTGAGTGAGGTAACCCAATCGCAGGAAAACACACATGATATGCACTCATTGGTAAGTGGATATTAGCCCAAATGCTCAAATTACCATAGGTGCACAGAACACATGAAACTCAAGGATGACCAAAATGTAAATGCTTCACTCCTTTAAAGGGGGAAAAAAGAATACCCTTTGCAGGGAATAGAGAGGCAAACATTAAAACAGAGACTGAAGGAACACCCATTCAGAGCCTGCCCCACCTGTGGCCCATACATATACAGCCACCAAACTAGATAAGATGGATGACGCAAAGAAGTGCAGGCCAACAGGAACTGGATGTAGATCTCTCCTGAGAGACACAGCCAGAATACAGCAAATACATAGGCAAATGCCATCATCAAACCACTGAACTGAAAACAGGACCCCTGTTGAAGGAATTTGTGAAAGGACTGAAAGAGCTTGAAGGGGCTTGAGACCCCATATGAACAACAATGCCAAGCAACCAGAGCTTCCAGGGACTAAGCCACTACCCAAAGACTATATATGGACTGACCCTGGACTCTGACCTCATAGGTAGCAATGAATAGCCTAGTAAGGGCACCAGTGGGAGGGGAAGACCTTGGTCCTGCCAAGACTGAACCCCCAGTGAACTTGATTGTTGGCGGGAGGGCTGTCATGGGGGGGAGGGTGGGGAGGGGGACACCCATAGAGAAGGGGAGGGGGAGGGGTTAGGGGGATGTTGGCCTGGAAACCGGGAAAGGGAATAACAATTGAAATGTAAATAAGAAATTCCCAAGTTAATAAAGATGAAAAAGAAAAAAAAAAAAAACAACCATGCTTGTTTCAGCTAGGTTCTTAGTCCAGCAGCCGTTCCATCTCACTCCACTCCCATTACAGCTCTCCTGGTTGCCACTTACTTTTGGCCCTGTTTCATGTGGCTGGCTTGCTAAGCTGACCAAACCTCTTTTTCCTGAAAATGTCTGGAGCCAGGACTGTTATTCCGCAAGCCATTCATTCCCATAGCTGGTCTGCAGCACACCAACAACCACTCTGGTCTCCTCATTCAGATCCTTTTAGCCCCATGAAAGGAAAACACTAGGGCCTTTATATTTATAAGAGACAGATTTGTATTGGTAAATCTTCAACCCCAATATACTTGTGAAAAGAATACGTAACTCAGTTAATACATTTACAAGTTGCATGACTAAATTTGGCAGATAAACCACTACACTATTCTGTTGCCTAACTCTGAGATCCCTAGCTACTTTTGGCTTCTTCAGGCCATGTGGGTCTACTCCATCTCCCACCTGCAATTCCTCTGTCTTCTCTCACCTTTCCATCTTGTCTTCCACCTTCCTTCCTCTCTCTCCTTCTCTAAAACTTCCAGCTCCACATTTCCCTTTCACTGCCCAATCACAGTCTCTAGCCTGTATCTAACCAGCTAAGTTCGGGAGCAGGTTCACATAGAATTATCTGAGGATGTGATCTGCTCCTTTTAGTGGTCAGTATTAGCATCAAAATACAAACAGCACCAAGGAAATCCACAACACAAGTACACACTATTTCAACTCACAATACTTATTAAAATAAAGAAGTGCATATTTTGTCTGCATGTATATATGTGAAAAACCAAACGCCCGGTGACTACAGATGTTAGAAGAGTGTATTTGAATCCCCTGGAATTGAAATAGCAGTGAGCTGCTATGTTGGTACTCGGAACCAAAACCAGACTCTCTCTAAAAGCAGCAAGCATTGAGTAATCTTTCTATGCCCAAAATATGAGACAGAAACACAGGAATTCATTGACCATTAACACAGTCAAAATTTCCTTCTGATTCTACACATAAACAAAAATTTTATCATAAAATTAATATACAACAACAGAACATTCTAGATACCCAAAATAATCCTCACACAATTTGACACAATTTACAATTATGGGATTAACACATTCCAGATCTTTTTTTTTAAATAGGATATTTCTTTATTTACATATCAAATGTCATTCCTTTCCCAATTGCCGGTACATAAGCCCCCATTCCCCCCCTCTGCTACTTCTATAAGGGTGTTCCCCTCCCCATACCTATCCCCTTACCATGCCCCTCCGAAAATCCTCTACACTGCAGGTTCAACATTGGCAGGACCAAGGGTTTCTCCTTCCATTGGTGCCCAGCAAGGCCATCCTCTGCTGCATATGCAGTTGGAGACTTGGGTCAGTCCATGTACTTTCTTTGGGTAGTGATTTAGTCCCTGGAAGCTCTGGTTGGTTGGAATTGTTGTTCTTATGGTTGCAAGCCCCTTCCCCTCTTTCAAACCTTTCTCTAATTCTTCCAACAGGGGTCCCGTTTTCAGTTCATTGGTTTTCTGTAACCATTCCCCTATGTATTTGACATGCTCTGGCTGTGTCTCTCAGG
The DNA here is from genome assembly GCF_021556685.1 of Rattus norvegicus. NCBI lineage: Eukaryota > Metazoa > Chordata > Mammalia > Rodentia > Muridae > Rattus > Rattus norvegicus. The sequence continues at coordinate 48,299,545 of NC_141554.1, read as the reverse complement.
AGACATCTATATCTGGTTCCTGTCAGCATGCACTTGTTAGCTTCATCAAACTTATCTAATTTTGGTGGCTTTAAATATATGGGACACATGTGGAGCAGGCTCTGAATGGCTGTTTCTTCAGTCTCTACTCTAAATTTGTCTCCATATCACCTCCTATGTTTTTTTTTGTTCCCCCTTTTAAGAAAGAGTGTAGAATCCCCATTTTAATCATCTTTCTTCCTGAGCTTCATGTGGTCCATGGATTGCATCTTGGGTAATTCAAGCATTTGGGCTAATATCCACTTATCAGTGAGTACATAACATGTGTGTTTCTCTGTGATTGGGTTACCTCACTCAGGATGATATTTTCTAGTTTATTGCATTTGCTTATGAATTTCATGAAGTCATTGTTTTTTTTTTGTTTTTTTTTTGTTTTTTTTGTTTTTTTTTTGTTTTTGGAGCTGAGGACTGAACCCAGGGCCTTGAGCTTGCTAGGCAAGAGCTCTACCACTGAGCTAAATCCTCAACCCCAAAGTCATTGTTTTTGATAGCTGAGTAGTACTCCACTGTGTAGATGAACATACATTTTCTATATCAATTCCTCTGTTGAAGGGCATCTGGGTCACTCCTACAACCTGATGCTGATTCCGTGGAGGTCTGGCTATTTTTGTAGGATCATGCCACTGCTGATGATTCAAGTTTGGTGTCCTGATACTACTAAACCGAACTGCTGATATCCTGACTGAAATTGGAATCACCTCAAAGAACTACTTCTAAACAGGTGCACATCCCCTTGTCCTATTTACTATCCTTTCTCCTCTACCTTTAATGCTGGACTAGAAGAGGGGTCAAAACGTTTGAGAAACCTTAATAAATGTAGGTTTTTTTTTTTAAAGAGATCAAAGTCTACACAATTGTGCACTTCATTTCAGGATTGTAGTTCTTTTCTGATTAAAAGATGAAATGAAAACAAGAATTAGGTAATGACAACTAACATGACATAAGTATTACTTGTTCATCTGAAACATAAACAATAAGTTTCTGTGTGGGATCTTCCCATGGAATTACCACTCCCTTAATATGTTTATCTCCCTTGAACACAGAATTCAGCTCCAGAACACAGAATTGGTGGCCCTTTATTGTGAACCACACATTTTGTATTTTCCCTTTCTAAACTCACTGTGCTTGTTGAAAACACTGTTTATGAGAGTAAACCAGAGCCCAAAGTCTATGCTGGGTTGTATTGAGACTTGGATAATGAAAGTCTGCATTCGCCTGCAATTTCATGAAGGTCTGACCTAGATTTCAGACACTCTCCTAAGGATGAATTTTCTCTTCCTGTTACTAACCTGTATTATCCAAGAACTAGGAGTGGAAGATAATGTGCTATGTTCTTAATGTGTTCTCAGCAACAAGAAGACCACGAGAAACTTTCAAAATGCCCTAACACTAAATATTCTGACTTAGACAATGTCAAGATTTTACTCTGATCTGAAGGGAATGGAAGAAACAAAGAAAAACATTCTGTGTTTTCTATAATAACGAAAAAATCTGGACATCAGTCTTCAGAAGTCCCTCCTCCTGTCTCTTTCAGCAAAGTGGAAAATCTGCAGACAAATCAGCATCCATCACACTAATAACACCCTGCTGAATCTTAACAACTGTGACATCTCCTCATGTTCTTGTGCTGGTTACTAAATGCTTGGCTGTCTGAGAAATTATATTGTTTTAGTGGGTTGGCTTTGCTGTATTTTTTTCATAGACTTTTTTTGGGGGGGAGTAGTTTTAAATTAGGAAAGCAGAAATTACTTTTTACAGTATTTTCCCTTTATTAAGGCTTTATCTTGTAATAACTGTAGCTGGCCTGGAATTTCTAGGTAGACCAGAAACTTGGGATGGTCTTCCTAAGTGTTGAGATTTATGTGCCTATACCACACTGCCTAGCTAGTACAGATACATTATTGATTATAGTATAGAGTTTATTGCTTGTGTTAAACGATATTTAGGTGTTGACAAGTGTCTAGAGTGCCATACATTTGAAGTCATATAGTGTGTTACCTTTCAGATTGACTTTTACCTAGCAATATGCATGTGAGAAATAAAAAGAAAACCAGAGATGCCAACTTAGACTACTGTACCCAACAAAACTCTCAATCACCACAGATGGAAAAAACAATATTTCAAGACACATCCAAATTTAAACATTATCTATCCATAAATCAAGCCCTATAGAAAACACTGGAAGGAAAACATCAACCCAAGGAGGATAAAAAAATACAGGAAATAAGGAACTCCATATGAGTAAAAACAAGGGAGGCACACATGTACATGCATACACACACCACCACCACCACCACCACCACCACCATTACCATCAAAATAACAGGAATTAACTGTAGGTTTAGACTTTTCAAAACCTGTGTTAGGTTTCTTAAAACTGCAACCTCCCTTCTATCCCACTGACTAGTGTGAGAGAAAACGGTAATAGGAAAAGGGGGCTGTGGGCATGCTTAGGAGTAGTTCTTTAGGGGAGATTCCACTATTCATTGTCAGGACACCAGCAGTCCAGTCAAGTAGCAAATAACAAACATGAATCAGTAGTGGTCACATGATCCAGCAGAAAAAGCAAGGCTCTGTCAAATCAGCTTGAGTCACTGAAAGTGGCCAGAATACCCTGAGAAGTTCATTGATACAATCCTTTCTATGGAATGAAGACCAGAAAATATTTGCAAGGACCAAAGATCACCAGTGAAGCTTTGCCTAGCTAGCATAGCAATCAGAAAGCATCCTCTCACTGTTCCTCAGGTTCTATCTATATTCTTTCTAAACATTGCATGCCCTGTCAAGTATCTGTTTCCAGCAAAATATTGCACACCCCCTCATTAGACAGCTTCCAGAATATTACCACATGAAACAAATGAATAATTAAAGCATCTAGAAATTGAAGTAGAAATATCTATAAATATCAATGGACTCCCATTAAAAAGGCTCAGGCTTAAAGAATAGATAAAAAAACAGGATTCTACTGCCTACAAGAAATACATATCAGCAATAATGATAGATATTACCTCAGAGTAAAATGCTGGAAAAAAGTTTTACATGTAAATGAACTGAAGAAAAAAGCTGGAGTAGCCATTCTAATATGTAATTAAATAGATTTTCAACTAAAATTATTCCAAAGAGACAGGGAAGGACACTTCATACACATGAAATAAAAAATCTACAAAGATATTATATCAGTCCTGAATGCATATAATCAAATTATAAGGGCCCCCACATTTGAAATAAACATTGCCAAACCTTCAACTTGCACACTGAGTCATGCATATTAATAGTGAGCGGTATACTTCAACATCCCATTCTTACCAATTGACAGATCCTCCAGGCAAAAACTAAAGAAAGAAATAATGAAAATGACTGTCACTACGAATCAAATGGGCCTAACAGATATCTAGAAAATATTTCACCCAAACACAAAAGAATATACATTTTTCTTAGCACCTCATAGATCCTTTTCCAAAAATGACCATTTTGCTGTTCCCACAAAAAGCCTCAACAGATACAATAACATTGAAGTAATGCGTTGTATAGTATCATACCACCTTGGATTACAATTTGTCTTCAACAAGAACAGAAATGCTAGGAAGTCTCCAAAATCATGGAAACTGAATAACACTCTAGTCAATGATTTCTGAGTCAGAGAAGAAATAAAGAAAGTAAAGATTTTCTAGAATACAATGAAAATGAAGGCATGACACAACAGAAATTATGTGTCACAATGTAAGCACTGCTAATAGAAAAGTTCCTAGCACTAAATGCCTCCGTAAAGAAATTAGAAACTTTTCATACCAGCAATTTAAAAGTACATCTGAAATCTCTACAAAAATGAATCAAACATAACAAAGTGGAGTAGAAGGCAAGAAATAATGAAAATATGGTTTGAAATTAATTTGTTAGAAACCAAGAGAATCATACAAAAAATTAACAAAATCAAGTGCTGGTTCACTGAAAAAAAAAACAGGATAGACAAACTCTTACTCAAATTAACAAAAGCAAAGAGAGACAGCATCCAAATAAACAAAATCAGAATGAAAATGAAGATATAGTGACAACTAGGAAATTCAAAGAATGATTAGGTTTTCATTCAAAAGCCTGTACTTCACAAAATTGGAAAAGTTTAATGAAATGGATGGTTTGTTAGACAGATACCACTCACAAAAGTTAATCAAACTCAGTGATAAAAACTGAATTGTATCGTTATAGGAATGTGAAGGGACAGAAATAAACCCACACATTTATGGACCCATGATATTTGACAAAAAAGCAAAACCATGCAAGGGAAAAATGAACATCTTCAACAAATCATACTGGTGCAACTGGATATCTGCATGTAGAAGAATGCAAATAGACCCATACTTATCACCCTGCACAAAATTCAAGTCCAAATGGATCAAATTCCTCAATATAAAACCAGACACACTAAATCTAATAGAAGAGAAAGTGGGGAATAATTGCCTTGAACTCATTGGTACAGGAGACAATTTCCTGAACAGAACACCAATGGCTCAGGCTCTAAGATCAACTTACTGATAAATAGGACCTCAGGAAACTGAAACATTTCTGTAAGGTAAAGGACTGTGAATAGAACACCAAGAAAGCCTACAGATTAGGAAAGTGTTTTCAACAGCACTTTATATGACAGAGGGTTAATATCCAAAGTTTAAAAAGAACTCAAAAAATTAGAAACCAGCAACCCAAATAACCCACTATTAAAAAATGGGGTCCAGAGATAAACTGACAATTCTCAACAGAGGAATATCAAATGGATAAAATTTGCGTAAAGAGAAGCCGGGAGGGCTAGCAGAATGATTGGAATATGCAGCCTTGGGGGGTGTGAGGTGGGAGGACCCTCTAGAGTGTGCTAGAGACCTGGGAAGTAAAATATTCTCAGAATTCAAAGGGAGGGTCCTAGGATGAAATGCTCAACAGTATGGAGAGGGAACTTGTAGAGTGCACATCCAGTATAAAGTCAGGGCATCAAGTAGAAGAATAGGGTTGCCATCCTATAACCAAAAACTGACCCAGAATTGTTCCTGTCTAAAAGAACTACAGGGACAAAACTGGAGAAGAGACTGAAAGAAAGGAGATCCAGTGACTAGACCAAATTGGGATCCAGTTCAAAGAGAGGCTCCAAGGCTTGGCACTATTACTGATGCTATGGTGTGCTTACAGACAGGAGCCTAGCATGGCTGTTCTGTAAGAGGCCCAACAAGCAGGTGACTGAGACAGATGCAGATACTTACATGCAACCAATGTACTGAAATCACAGACCCCTGTGTTTGAATTAGGGAAAGGCTGAAAGAAGCTGAGGAGGATGATCCCATAGGAAGACTATAAGTTTCAACTAATATGGACCCTTGATATCTCTGAAACTGAGCCACCATCCAGGCATCATACACTGACTGGTCCAAGGCCCAACACATATACAGCAGAGGACAGTTTGGCCTGGCCTCAATGAGCAAAGATGTGCCTTAACCCCAGAGACCTTAGCCACCGGGAAGTGGGGAGACCTGGTGGTGGTAGGGGAACATCCTCTTGGTGACAGGGCTAAGAGGAATGAGATGAGGAAGTGTAAAAGGGTGGACAAGGAGGGGGGTAGCCACAGGAGTGTTTCATCATGGAAATGCATATCAAAACAACTCTGACATTCTATCTTATACCTGCCAGAATGGCTATTATCAAAAGCTGAAGTGACAGTACATATTGGTAAGGATCCTCAGTGGCTGGTGGAAGTGCAAACTTGTACAACCACTCTACAAATCAACTCGGTGGTTTCTCAGAAAACTGAATAGTTATACCTCAAGAACTCACTTTACCACTCCTGGGCATACACCCAAAATATGCTCACCTATTCTACAGGTACATTTGTTCAACTATATTTAAAACATCTTTATTCATAATAGCCAGGAACTGGAAATAATGTAGATGTCCCTCAACTGAAGAATGAATAAAAAAATGTGGCATATCTACATAATGAATTCAGCTAGTAAAAACAAAGACATCAGGAATTTTGCAGGAAAACTGATGGAACGTAAGAATATCATCGTGAGTGACATACATGGTATGTAATCTCTTTTTTTAATTGAATATTTTATTTATTTACATTTCAAATGTTTTCCTATTTCCTGGATTCCCTTGTGTAAACACCCTATCCCATCCCCATTCCTCCTGCTTTTAGGAGGGTGGTCCCTCACGTACCTACCCACCCACTCTCATCTCATTGCCCTGGTATTACCCTACAATGGGGCATCAAGCCATCACAGGACCAAGGGCCTCTCTTCCCACTGATGCCCAACAAGGCCATGCTCTACTACATATATAGCTAGAGCCATAAGTCCATCCCTGTGTACTCTTGGGATGGTGGTTTAGTTCCTTGGATCTCTGGGGGATCTGGATGGTTGATATTGTTGTTCTGCCTATGGGGTTGCAAACACTTTCAGCCCCTTTAGTTCTTTCCCTAACTCCCCAATTGGGGTGCCTGTGCTCAGTCCAATAGTTGACTGCTAGCATCTACATCTGTATTTATCAGGCCTTGGCATAGGCTTTCTGGAGACAACTATATCAGTCCTGTCAGCAAGCAATTATTGGCATCTGCAATAGGGTCTGGGTTTGGTGTCTGTATGTGGGATGAATCCCCCCGGGGCGGGGGCAATCTCTGGATGGCCTTTCCTTCAGTCTCTGCTCTGGATATTTTCTATACTTCCTCCTCTGAGTTTTGTTCCCCTGTTCAAAGAAGAGCTGAAGCATCTATACTTTGGTCATCCTTCTTCTTGAGCTTCATGTGGTCTGTGGATTATATCTTGGGTAATCCAAGATTTTGGGCTAATATCCACTTATCAATGAGTTCATACCATACATGTTTTTTTGGAATTGGATTACCTCACTCAGCATGATATTTTCTAGTTCCATCCATTTTCCTATGAATTTCATGAAGTCATTGTTTTTGATAGCTGAGTAGTACTCCATTGTGTAGATGTACCGAATTTTCTGTATCTATTCCTCCATTGAGGGATATCTGGGTTCTTTTCAGCTTCTGGCTATTATAAATAAGGCTGCTATGAACATAGTGGAGCATGTGTCCTTGTTATATGTTGGAGCATCTTTTGGGTATATGCCCAGGAGTGGTATAGCTGGGTCCTCAGGTATTCTGTCAAATTTTCTGAGGATCATCCAGACTGATTTCCAGAGTGGTTGCACCAGCTTGCAATCCCACCAACAATGGAGGAGTGTTCCTCTTTCTTCACATCCTTGCTAGCATCTGTTGTCACCGGAGTTTTTGATCTTAGCCATTCTGACTGGTGTGAGGTGGAATCTCAGGGTTGCTTTGATTAGAATTTCCCTTATGACTAAGGACGTTGAACATTTCTTTAGGTACTTCTCAGCCATTCAATAGTCCTCAGTTGAAAATTATTTGTTTAGCTCTTTACCCATTTAATAAGATTATTTGGTTCTCTGGAGTCTTGAGTTCTTTGTATATATTGGATATTAGCCCTATGTTGGATATAAGATTGATAAAGATCTTTTTCCAATCTGTTGGTTGACAGTATCCTTTGCCTTACAGATGCTTTTCAATTTTATGAAGTCCCATTTTTTGATTTGTGATCTCAGAGCATTATCCATTGGTGTTCTGTTCAGAAAAATTTCCCCTGTGCCCATGCGTTTCAGGCTCTTCTCCAATTTTTCTTCTACTAGATCTACTGTATCTGGTTTTATGTGGGGGTCTTTACCATAAAATACAAGATACACATGCTACTCTCCTCAGGCCAAAAGAAGCTAAACAAGAAGGAATGCCCAAGCAATAAGTTTGAATCTCACTTATAAGGGGAAATATAAAATCCCTAGGACCTAGGTGGAGGGAGGGAAATAAGTGGGAAAAGGGATAAGGAGGTGAATGTATGGGTGTTCAGGATCAGATGTGGGGAGGAATAGGAGAGATGGCCAGATAGCCAATGAAAATGTATGGAAATCTGATGGGAGTAGGGGTTGGGGATAAAAGGCATCTCAAGGATAGGTGAAAGACCTGGGATAGGACAGGTTCCTAAGAATCAATTGGGGGTCACCTAATCTGAGGCTTACAGCAATGAGAATATGGAACCTGAAGGGATCACCTCTGTAGCCAGGGAGGAACCACAGTGGTGTGATAGGAACACCTACTGATCCAAAAAGCTTTGACATAAAATTTATCTTGATTGCAAGAAATGCTGGGCTTGGGAATGGAGTAGAAACTGAGGCAATGGCCAAGCAATAACCAGTTCAACTAGAGACCAATCCCACAGGCAAGCACCAATTTCTGACACTATTAATGATACTCTGATATGCTTGCCATACAGGAGCCTAGCCTGGCTGTCTTCTGAGTGTCTCCACCTAGCAGCAGACATAGATGAATGCAGAGAGAGCTTGGCATTGTATGGAGCTTTATTACTTTTATCGAGGAGATGGGGGAAGGATTGAGATCCCCGAAGGGGATAGGAACTCCCTAGAAACACCAACAGTCAACTAACTTGAAACACTAGGGGCTCTCAGAAACTGAGATAACAACAGAAGTCCATATATAGCTGGAACTAGACTCCCTGCATGTTTAGCATATGTGTAGTTCAGTCTTCTTGTTGGCTCAGAACACTGGAGTGGTGGCTATCCCTAAAGCTGTTGTCTGTCTGTGGAACTCATTTTTCTAGCTGGACTACCTTGTCTGGTCTCAGGTGGAGAAGATTTGCCTATCCCTGCAGAGATAGGCATCAGGGCTAGCATATACCCAGTAGTGTCTCCACTCTCTCAGACTAAAAGAGGAGTCATCACGAGGGGACTGTGGAAAGGGGGACCAGGAGTGGAGGCAGTGAGTTGTATGTAAAGTGAATAAACAATGAAATAATCTATATTTGAATAAAAAGTATATAAAAATTGATACATAGAAATTTACTAAAGCAGTTTTACTACTCTGCAAACATCTATGAATGGTACATATTATGTTTTACTCACTGTTTAAATAATTGCTATTTAGTACATACACATATATATTTCTGTAATTTTGATAAAGTTAGTAATGGAAAAGGGCCTATGGTGAAAATAGCATATATGCTTTACTGGACACAGAGATGGGCCTTAAGAAGAAGATTGTGGTTAAAGTGGCAAAACCTATAACACTGATAAAGTTGAGTAAGCAGGCTTGTAAGTGGCTATGTGATAACCAGACAAACTGTGGTAGTTGGAATATGCTTGGGCAAGATTTTGGCACTATTAAGAGATGTCACCTTGTTGGATTAGGTATGGCACTGTTGGAGGAAGTGTGTCATTGTGGATGTGGGCTTTGATACTTCCTCCCAGTTTTGTGGAAGACAGCCTCCTCCTAGTTGCTTTTGGGATAGGAGGTAGAACTGTCAACTCCTTCAACACCATGCCTGTTAGACTGCCATGCTCCTGAAATAATAATTGACTGAACCTCTAAACCGCTACCAAAGCCCCAACTAAATGCTGGCCTTTATAAGAGTTGCCAGGGTCATGATGTCTCTTCAAAGTGGTAAAAGAAGACACAAACCAAATAAATGGAAGGACAAAGATTGGGGACATTGGCAGGAGGCCATTTCACTCCCTAAAAACCATGAGGAATCTATGTAAGACACATTATATAAAATAAATAAAAATGTTTAAAGAAAGCCTCTGTTTCAGGAGACTACCTTAAATTGCTTCATTTGCAGGTAAATAGTTATGAGATTGCAGCTACCTCTTTGTGTGTGTGACTACTATATATGCTGTGTAGTAAAACTCTAAGCTAGTCATGAAAATATGTGAAGAATAAGAATTTATTATAATTAACAGCACTCAAGAAATCTTAAGTTCAGAGATTACAATAACCAGGCACTAAAATCCAGTTAGCAGAGAGACAATGTCAGTAATTGTATAAGTCCAGAGTCTGTGATGTATGCAGCAGGGCTTCAAGTAGTAGCAACTGGGTTGACGAGGCACAATTATTCCCCTGGTTGAACCAGGGTAACTTGCATGTAGTGTGTGGATATACCACTGTCTGAGCATATGTTAGCTACGAGAACTATTATGTTTCATAGCAATTATCTCACACTTTTTCTAGTTTCCTTCAGGGCCCTAAAATCCTATGGACAAGGAGTTTTTAGCACTTCTTCCTTGTTTGGTAAGCACTCCCACACTCCACTCAGGAATTTCTCTCATCTTTCTTTAATTTTTTTCCCCTAACTTCAGATATCTCTACAATTTTAATTAATAAAGGTCATTTACCCTTTGCATACTTCCAGATCAGTTTGTCTCTTTACTCTTATGTTGAATTGAAACTAGGGATTTCTAACCACTGTCTCAGATTGACCTTTGGTGACCACTGATTTCCCATGAACTGGATCAAGGGTAACTGTGCCAAGAAAGATCTTGATGTACTAAAAATCCTTGCATTAATTTTATTTCATACTGTATGATTAGATTCATGTTTGTAAATTTAAGTAACTCTTAATTGCAGATATTTCAGTATTATAAAATGTGTTGATTGAATCTATATTAATATGCTTACATGTTTGATAAACAGTAACTTATATTTTTATATGATCATATATATATATATAGTTACAGTAATTAATTTCTTCTTATATTTACTATATGTGTGAGACTGTTCATGGGAAGTGAGTAGGGAGTAGAGGTATGTCTCAGTACATGTATAGAAGAAGAGAATAATTTGTGAGAGTTAGTTCTCTCCTACCATACAGATCCCAGGGATCCAACTCAGGTTGTGAAATGTGATGGAAAACATAGTAAATAGGAACATATAGGTCAAAATTATTGGATAGTTCTGAGTTTTTTTTTTTTTTTGATAAATCTGTCCCTAGTTACTGTTGCAATGGAGATTTTAAAAGGTTCTGTGGTTTGTTTCTCATATTTTGGTCTGGAAAGTGGTTTGGATCAACACTTTCTACTCTTGCAGAAGGCCTTGGTCTGGCTCCAAGCACCCACTTCTCAGTTCACAGTTATTTCACTTCCTGGGTATGCAATGCCCTTTCTGCACTTCTCTGGACACCAAAATGTACATGAGACATAAACACAGTACACACACACACACACACACACACACACACACACACACACACACACAAAAATCTTTGTTTTATGTGTGCATGCATGGGTGTGTGTGTGTGTGTGTGTGTGTGTGTGTGTGCATATATATGCAGTAACACATACTTATACATTTTTTTACTGGGCATTATCAGTTGAAGCAGCCTACCCTGGAATGAGGCTCTTAGAATATTTTATTGTTTTTAATTTTTATTTCTCCAAGTATTTCTCCAAGAACTGTGGGGTAAGAAAAACCACTCCCCACACACAAAATGACAAAAAAGATAGACAAACAGAAGGAAGGAAGGAAGGAAGGAAGGAAGGAAGGAAGGAAGGAAGGAAGGAAAGAAGGAAGAGCCCCAACAGGACACTATGAGACAAAGGTCCTCCAATGATAGGGTTAAATTCATTTTATAATGGCCATCTACTCCTGAACATGTGATGTATCTTTAAAAGTAGTGCTTTCTCAATGAGACTCCCTAGGAGAAAATTAGATTTCCATTTGCAAGTGGTTACTAGTTGAAAATAACTTCTATATTAAGGATGGAGACATGTTTCTATTTCTACTCCTAACTCTAGTAACCTCTTGCGTAGATTTGTGCACGTCTTTTTCATGCTCTCTGTTTGTGAGTTTATATGTGTGTGTGTGTGTTTGTTCTGTGCATGTAAGACCATGTTTCCTTGGTGTCATCTTCTGGTTATTACACTCTTACTCCAATTCTTCAATGGGCTCCCTGGGCCCTAAATTGTGGGACTTTATGGAGCCATGCCACTTGAGATGAGCATTCCAATGTCTCTCACTCTGTGGATACTGTCAGATGTAGGTCTCTCTATTTCTACCCATCTGCTGTAGGAGGAGGCTTCTCTGATAATGGTTGGGCAAGGAATTGACCTATGAGTATAACAGAATATGATTTTATCCTAAATTTCCCTTGGTAGAACCCTTGGGCCCTGGGCTACCAAGAATCAAATTCTAGGTCACTCAGAGTACTAGATAAGGGCACCACTTTGTGGAGTGTGCCATAAGTCAAATCAGACATACAGCCTGGTGACCATAAACATTATACCAACTTTATATTATTGTATCACACAGGCTAGAGGCCATTTCACAACAAAGGTTTCTAATTGGTTTGGTGTTTCTATTATTCTTTGGCAGGATGCAGAGAAATTTCTGGTACCATTAGCCCTAGCTTGTAGGTTTGAAGGCTACATTTAGGCACCACGTTTACTCCCCCTTGTTCAATCAGTTGTGAAAGTGGTCAGCAATGCTGCTGTGTTGTCAATTTAGAGAGAACAGCTTGTAGCCTTGACAACAGCAAGAGTTATTTGGGGTTTCAAATGAGACCACTTTAGCCAACACGTCAATGAAATGTATCCAATTCCCAGCTTAGTTTCATGACAAGAGATATTTATTTTATGCTCTGGCTTCCCTATTATTTGGTGATTTCCCATAGATCTTCTTCATATTTGTATATATTTTAAGAGGCTTCAACTCTACTAGGTCTGCATACCATCCTTCAAATGGCTTTTCATTTTAGCTGTCTCTCTTCATATTTCCCCTATTCATTCACATCGTCCTTCCTTCTCCTTATTTGAATTACTCACTCTTCTTACTCCTTCATTTATCCATAATTATTTTTCCATTTCCTCTTCTAAAGAACCATCTGTACAAGCCAGTTCCTTACTTTATACCTATGGTAGTTTTATATATCCCATTATTGACTTAAGAGCTATTACCCACATATAAGCAAATGCATAAAATATTTGTCTTTTTGGGTCTGGGTTATTTTAGTCAGGATTATCTTTTTCTAGCTCCATCTATTTACCTGTGAATTTCGTAATTTCATTTTCTTACCAGTTCCATTGCATAAAAATACATTTTATTTATTCATTTTTTGTTGGGAGACATCTAGATTGTTCCTAATTTTAAGCTATTATGAACAGAGAAGCAATGAACATGGTTGAGCAAGTGTCTTTGTAGTAGGATGTGCAGTCCTTTGGGCATGTGTTCAGGAGTAGTATAGCTAGATAGTGAAGCAGATCAATTACCTACCTTCTGAGAAGCTGCCACAATGATTTCCATGGTAGCTATATAAGCCTGCAGTCCCATCGTCAATAAATGAATGATTCCCTTGCTTCAGTTTCTCTTTTGCATGAGCTATTATTTGTCATGTAACAGATTTTGACTTATTTAAAGTTGACCACTGCCTGCTTGAATAAATTAGGAGATTTTAGCCATCTCTAATGATAGATAGCTATAATCTCATAACTGGAATTGCTAAGACAGGTAGATCAAAAGCTCAAGGTAACTGTGTCACATAGGGAAATATTGTCAAACAATATTTTTTTAAGAATTTAAAATTTGGTTAAAAGTTTTGTTCTAATAATCACAATGTGGTTAAAGAAGAGGTTTAATTTAACTCCTTTCAAAATGTGTGTTATATATTCTTCTAAAACAACAGAAGACAGCCTTCTGTTTCTATGTGGCCACAATGGTATATCAAGACACACAGGTGACAAATAAGATCAAGATGAGATTTTGCATGAAGAAGAGTTGCTTCCTTAAACACATTAAGGAGAACTTGCCTGCATAGTTATCTGGCATAGTCACTGATATTAACATATACTGTTAAGGATCTAAGGGAAGTGAATGCTGAACAAAGGAGCAAGGAAATATAGTCCCAGAAAGATAAATCAAGAAGAGGTAAGCAACACTGTTCCTCCCAGGAAGAAATCAGCTCCCAAGGTCTGAGCCACTATTTAAACTAAAAGTACTCCTGAACAAACATTTATTGAAGTATACATGGATTAAATATTTATTTACAATGATGTATTTTTAGATAACAGATGATTTGAGATGATGCAGAGAGACAGGGTTCAGCCAAATATGACTGGTCACATGTACATCATCATTGATGCTAAAACTGATCTATATTTGATATATGTCTTAGGTAATTTTATGTCAACTTTATGCAAGTTACAGTCATCAGAAAGGAGCTTTGATTGAGACAATGCCTCTATAATATTGGGTTGTAGACAAGCCTTTTAGGGATTTTTATAATTACGGATTGATAGGGAAGAAACCAGTCAATTGAAGCTGCTGCCGTAGCTGTGCTTTGATCTTGGATACTAGAAGAAAGCAGGTTGAGCAAGCCAGGGGAGGAACCCTCTAAGCAAAACAGGCTGCTGCAGGAGATCCCGTCTCCAGTTTCCTATCCTCTTTGAGTTCCTGTCTTGACTTCCATTGATGATAAACAATGATATGGAAATGAAAGACAAATACCAACCCCAAATTGCTTTAGTCATATTTCATCAAAGCAATAGTAACCCAAAGTATGATAACATACATTCAATCATTTATTTAATTTTGTGGCTAGCTAATTAAGTAGTTACTTAGATTTTTAAAAATATTTATGTATTCTATGTATATGAGTACACTGTAGCTGTCTTCAGACACACCAGAAGAGGGCATCCGACCCCGTTACAGATGTTTGTGAGCCACAAAATGGTTGCTGAGAATTGAACTCAGGACCTCTGAAAGAAGAGTCATTGGGCTTTGTATGTTTAGGTGGGTGATTATATCTTATCAATTGGGCCAAAGGTTATTGTGTTGTGTGTTCTTTCACGTAGCAATTTAAGTGTAACAAAGTGTGTGGCAGCTGGTCTGGGTTGCCACAGAGTTGGGATGTGTGTTTCTGGCATGGAAACCTGCCTTGGGAACTAGATAGGTAGACAGATTGCTGCAAGGCTCAGAGAGAGACCTTTGGCAGTGTGATATGGCATGAAGCAGAGTGGGCGAGACACTTTGCTGACTGAGATTAAGATATCTATCAGATATCATGGGGCACTGTGTTGCCATACTTAGAGGGGATAAAAGACAAAAATATTTTTTTTAATTTTTTATATTTTTACAACAGAGCAATGAGAGGTTACTATACTTTGCTCTCATTTCAGTACTAGGTTTATTATTTACTTTTGTTCACAGTAAATAAAACACAAATTTTATAAGACCAAATGGATTATGGATTAGATTTTATTTTTTTGACAATCCATAATACAGCAATCAAGTAATAAATCAAACAAGAAATACAGAAATTATAAGAGATCAACATGGTCATTTTCCATCACAGGCCAAATTGAGTTCTTTGAAAATTTTGTTGACACATGCTATCATTCCAGGTAACTTTTGATTTTAAATGTATGTAAGGTAAAAATTTACTTTTAATATTTAGAATGCATTGGCTTTTCTCTAGGAAAAGTTGAAGTAAGCAAAATTGTACCACTTAATAGAAAGAAAACTGCAGCTATAATTGCCAAGGCCATGGCACTTCCAATTTCCTGTGTGTCTGGCTGGGAAGGCACATTAAAAGATGGTGGGAATACTATTCCCTCCTGTAGTATGATGGATATATAGTTAAACAATACGGCAAGGCAAAGAAAACTGCTAGCAATGATGTTCAGAATTCCAGATAGACCAAATGGATTGTAAGTGGTATTTGTACGTACTCTTCCTCCGCACACATTCCAAAGGGAAATAATGGTGGTGGCTTTCCCAACCAGTCCAAGAAAACTAGCAACCAGTAGCAATTGTTGGGTCACTCGGATATCCAAAGGAATGAAGGTATCATGGTAGTTGTATCGGTGACATATTCTGATGTTGCTAAAGTTGTCATTATGCTGGAAAGTACAGACTCTCCACATGCCAACAAATGCTGTAGTAGGCTTAAAGACCTCAGGGTCTTGGAAGTGCCACACTCGCCACTGAGGTAAGCCTATGGAGATACAGCAAATTATCCAAGCCAATGTGGTCAAAGCAAAGCCTCCCATTTGGCTATTGTATCGTTTTTTGATCAACATGATGGTCACAGTGGATAGTCAGCAACTGTAAAGAAATACAGGTCAGGATGAGGATGAGTTCTCAGACCTCAGACAGTTTACTCAGGGGAATGGTACCAGGTACAAAAGAGTTATGTTTGATAAAGTTGTCCTTAGATCTGGAGATCTGCTACTGGGAATGTGGTTTGAGAAATCTAAGGCCCCTGTGGCAATTATGTCCAAACAGTTTGATAATCCACTAGTCCTATAACATGCACACATCTGATATTTAGATAAGTCACAATGGCATTTGGTCACAATTACCTAGCCATCAAAATGGTTATCCCAGTATATATAATTCTACAAATGCAAGATACTTGAAATTCAAGAATTGAATAAATTATTCATGCTGCATCCATTCTTTTAAAAATATGGCAACATTAAAAATGACAAATGGTATTATAGAGTCAATGTGGGATGTTTTGGGCTCAGTATTTTTATTTAGTATAATTTTTGAGACATAATGTTCTATAGATCTGGCTGGCCTGCAAATGTCCCCTCAGCCAGTCTCTGAATTTCTGGAAATCCTGCTGAATTTTGCACCCAAGGGCTTGTATTAGATTCATGAGACTTTACATTAGATCACTAACAAGTTATTTTCAAGGGTAAACAATATTTAGCATGTGAGAGAAGCTTGTTTTCTCTTTTTCATGTTGACTAGTTTCTCAGGATAACAAAGTATCAAACTTTGCTTACTCATTCATTCATCTTGGGCATCTGCACTAACTCCAAATTTTGCTTACTAAGAATACCACTGTATGAATAAATATGCATATATAAAAATTTGTGTTGATGTATTATATAGTCATTCTTTTCATAGATAGTAAGACATTCAAATGCAGGGATATATGATGTCAAGTTCTTATCAAATGTATTTTGGAATTTCTCTTCACAAAACAGTTGTACCCTTTTACATACCCAGTAGCAAACTTGGAAGTTTTAACCTTCTTTATAACGTCCTTCACATTGACTGTGTGCAATGCAGCAACTGAAAGATAGTAAATGAATGGAAACTCATAAAATGATTGAAAATTAACTTATTTTGGTATATGCAATATAATATATATTATACTTTATCTGAAAGCAATGCATTTCACTGAAATACTTAAAATGTGTCAAATCCTATAAAAATTTGTGGACATAGATAATGTTCACAATTAAGCAATTATAAAATACCCAGATGCTGTAAATTTGACATTCATATTTTGATGATTAGTTTTGATTTTCTACTTGAAACAATTTAAGACTCATCTGGATTGGGATTCTTAGTTGAGGGATTGTCTAGAATTGGCTGACCTATAGGACTGCCTGTGAGGGACTATCTTGATTATGTTACTTGAATTAAGAAGACCTTCCTAGTGAGGGTAACACCTTCACTAGGGTTGTAGGAAGGGGATAATGAGATATATGTTTGTAAAAAGGCATCTGAGTATTAGAGGAATGAATGAATTCCTTGCTCGTCTTCTCAACTGTGAATATCATGTGCCTACATGCTTCAAATTATTGTCACCTTCACTATAAAGTCATCACTTCATATGCACCCTTCGTTATGCCCTGAAGAAGAACTTTGAGGCTGTATTTCAAGGTGTTCCAACAAGAACTCAGGTCCCTGAAGTTCACTATTTTAGAATAAAAAATGCTAAGGCATCTTAACTTTCATTGATCAAGAAGTAGCATTTTGAGGAAACGTGTTTAGCTTTAAATAAGCCTTTATAAATTACATAGATAGCACTTGTTCCATGACTTTTACATTATACTTAATAAAGATGATCTCTTCATTAGTAAATTTTTACATTTCAAACACAGGACAAGTCACTAGGGCATATATTTAAAATATTAAAGCAGACCTGGCCTCCAGGTTCTCCCAGCATTCCTCAGTACCTACCTGTTACAGGAGATGAGTAAGTACTCCACCTTCTACAATCAACTTTCCAACCTAGAGGCTGAACTGCCTTTCCCTTAGAATCTCTTCCTTATAGAACCCAGACACTTTAGTTACATGCCTTTTTTTAACCTTTGTATCCTGGTTGCTGAACTTTGTACCCCTCTCTCCCTTCTCCCACCCCTCTCCACATAGTACAGAATCATGGCTATGGATTCTTCCAAATGTGTCTTCCTTTGGATGTGCTCTCTCACATTTCTATAATAAACTTTCTCCTCTACCATACCTAGGATCACCTACTGTGATTTCCTAGACCTGTTATTTATTTATTTATTTTGCTAATAATCCTAAATGAATCAAATACTCCATAGTTATGCTGATATGTTGAGACTTCAAAATGGTGTTACAGAATCTTACAAGGTACAATAAGGAACAGGCCTGTGCATGTGAATGAGATTAAAAGAACCAGAAAGACTGCTCAGAACATTATAGTATGAAGGATAATATCCTCTATGCCAAGGATTTGTAGTTCACAAAAATAGCTTTCACAAACAACACCATTGTAGGGCAAACTATCAGCCATAGGGAGAACAACAGGACAAGTAAACGTCAAAATTAAAAATTCAAATATGGGGGTTGGGGATTTGGCTCAGTGGTAGAGCACTTGCCTAGCAAGCGCAAGGCCCTGGGTTCGGTCCCCAGCTCCAGAAAAAAAAAAGTTCAAATATGGTCTCTGTTGAGAATATTAACCTTTTCACACATGTTTTGTTTTAATGACATGATGAAATTGAACCAGGGTAACACAAAGATCTCTGTTAGATTTCAGCTATGAGCAATACACCTCGGGGAACTACTCAAGAGGAGCCCAGTTTTGTTTGTGTTATAGTTTCAAATACTTCAGTTGATATACTTAGATTCTTCAACATATGGGCATGAAAAGTTAGAATGTGAGAGCAGGTAATAATAGTAATTTAAATCACAGTGGACAGGAAAGAGAGACACATAAGTGACCAGGGAAGAGGTACAATCTTTAAAGGCAAACCTTATAGTAATTCTTCCATCTACATGCCATCTTCTTTCGTATCTAGAACCTCTTTTAAAAGCACCACTGGATAGAGGAACACATGTGGCAATACAGATTACGCTAGGGACCATTATGTTACATGAATTAAGTCAATCAAATAATCTCAAATACTCGAATCTTATTAAGCAAGTCTCTAGGAGCTCAAATTCATCAAGTCATAACACATAATGGTGGTTGCTACATGCCAAGTCAGACATTCAATAGGACAAAATTTTAGTTGGAAAAGTTCATAAACATTACCGATAATTTAATTACACAACAGTGAATGGTCTTTATGATGTGAAACTGTAACTATATCTTTAAAATGGTCAGTGGTTAATATTGATGAGTGTATTCATTAACCTCATTATTCAGAGGGTAAAATAACGATGAGTAGAAGCTTTACTAACCAGAAATACTGTCTTCCAGTGAACTAGCTGATAGTGGTAGATTATGTGGCAGGTCAATCAGCTATAGAGGCCAGTGGAGCTGACAAGGAAAGGGATCCTCTCACTTGTCCTTTGAGGTTCCTTCACCATCAGCTCTGAGCTCTGGCATATTATGGCTTCTTCTAGTTCTGAGAGTTCTATTGTGTCATCAAATTCCAAGACTCAATGACCTCACTGTCCTGTGTTTTGTCATCAGTATTTTAATGACTTGACACTTGATGTTGTGGAGGAAACTGGCATTTTCTTTGTTGTCTTTTTTCATGTGCAAACATTTCAGGGTTTTAGTATGGTGCGTGTTTATTAGTGGGACTCTCTGCTCATAAACTGACAGACCCAAACTTGTATGTCATCACTTTCTCTTTTTCCCTCTTTGAGAAATAATTTCTATCCACTGTCATTGTCATGAATAGATGCAGTTGCTAAACAAGGAGGTCTAAACATCAGAAGAATGAGCCTGGCTAATTTCTCAGAGGTGTATGTATAGATCAAAATACATATACAGACAATGCGATTATAGGTGCAAAGAAAGGCAAAACTTTTTAAAACATATAGAAAACCATTCTGATTATAGGTCAGATTACTTTAGAGCAACTCTGTATTGCATGGAAATGCACAAAAATAAAGTTTCCCACATTGCTTAACAAAAAGAAGTTGCTATAAATGGGTCACTATGGGGATGGTGAGATGGCCAAAGCTTAAAAGTAATTGCCTCTCTTCTAGAGGATGCAACTGTGGTTTCAGACATCCATGTCACAACTGGTCTCCCTGTGGAGATTTTTTACATACACACACACACACACACACACACACACACACACACACACACATACACACACACACACACACACACACACACACACACACACACACCCATCTGTATCTCCATTACAAGGAAATCCAGGACTCTCCTCTACCCTTAGTGGACACAAGAAAGCAGTTGATGCAAAAAAACATTCATGTTTTATAGAGAGAGAGAATGTGATAGACAATGGCGTGGGATAAGTAGAAATATAATATTTTCTTTATTTTCTTAATGATTTTTGAAACAGTCCTATTATATAGTTCCCAGACATTTTGATAATTTATTGCTATTTAATTGGATATATTTCTTTATTTATATTTCAAATGTTATTCGCTTTCCTGGTTTCCTCTCCATAAGCCCCCTATTTTCTCCATAAGGGTGCTCTCCCCCCATCCATACCCCATTACAACCCCCTCCGACATTCCCCTACAATGGGGGTCCAACCTTGACAGACAAGGGCTTCCCCTTCCACTGGTGCCCCAACAAGACTATTCTCTGCTACATATGCAGTTGGAGGCCTGGGTGAGTCCATGTATAGTTTTTCGGTAGTGGTTTAGTCCCTAGAAGCTCTGGTTGGTTGGCATTGTTGCTCTTATGGAGTTACAAACCTCTTCAGCTCTTTCAACCCTTTCTCTAATTCCCCCAAAGGGGGTCCCATTCTTAGTTTAGTGGTTTGCTTCTAGCATTCACCTCTGTATTTGACATGCTCTGGTTGTGTCTCTCAGGAAAGATCTATATCTGGTTCTAAGCACTTCTTAGCTTCATCAATCTTATCAACTTTTCGTGGATATATATATATATATATATATATATATATATATATATATATATATATATATATATATGCCACATATTGGGTAGGCTCTGGATGGCCATTCCTTAACGCTCTGCTCTAACCTTTGCCTCAATATCCCCTCCTATGGATATTTTTGTTCACCCTTTTAAGAAGAAGTGGAAGCATCTACATTTTGGTCATCCTTCTTCTTGACTTTGCTGTGGTCTGTGGATTGCATCTTAGGTAAATTGAGTTTTTGGGCTAATATCAAGTTATCAATGAGTGCATACAAAGTGTGTTTTTTTGTGATTGGGTTACCACACTCAGGATGATATTTCCTAGTTTACTCCATTTGCCTATGAATTTCAGGAAGTTATTGTTTTTGATTGCTGAGTAGTACTCCATTGTGTAGATGTACCACATTTTAAAATCCATTCCTCTGTTGAAGGATATCTGTGGTTCTTTACAGCGTCTGGCTATTATAAATAAAGCTGCTATGAACATAGTGGAGCATGTTTCTTTGTTGTATGTTGGAGAGTCTTTTGGGCATATACCCAGTAGAGGTATAGCTGGGCCCTCAGTTAGTGTAATGTCCAATTTTCTGAGGAACCTCCAGACAGATTCCACAGTGGTTGTACCAGTTTGCAAGCCCATCAACAATGGAGGAGTGTTCCTCTTTCTCCATATCCTCACCAGAATGTGTTGTCACCTGAGTTTTAGATCTTAGCCATTCTGACTGGTGGGAGGTGGAATCTCAGTGCTGTTTTGATTTCCCTTTCCCTGATGACTAAGTATGTTAAACATTTCTTTAGGTGGCTTTTCAGTCATTCAATATTCCTCAGCTTAGAATTTTTTGTTTAGCTCTGTACCCCAGTTTTTAATAGGGTTATTGAGCTCTCTTGAAGCTAACTTCTTCAGTTCTTTGTATATTTTGGGTATTAATCCTATATTAGATAGAGGATTGATAAAGATCTTTTCCCAATCTGTTGGTTGCCATTTTGTCCTAGTGACAGTGTCCTTTGCTTTACAAAAGTATGATGTTTTATGAAGTCCCATTTTTCGATTCTTGATCTTAGAGCATAAATCATTGGTGTTTTGCTAAGGAAATTTTCCTCAGTGCCCATGTATTTGAGACTCTCCCCACTTTTTTCTATTAGTTTGAGTGTCTCTGGTTTTATGTGCAGGTCTTTGATCTTCTTGGACTTAAGCTTTGTACAGGGTGATAACAATAGATCAATTTGCATTCTTCTACATGTTGACCTCCAGTTGAAACAGCACCTTTGTTGAAAAGGCTATCTTTTTATCAGTGGATGCCTTTAGTTCCCTTGTCCATAGGTGAATGGGTTCATTTCTGGGTCTTCAATTCTATTCCACTGATCTGTCTGTCTATGTACCCATACCATAAAGATTTTTATGACTATTGCTGTGTAATACTGCTTAAGGTCAGGAATGGTGATTCCCCCTGAGGTTCTTTTATTGTTGACTACAGTTTTTGCTATCCTAGGTGTTTTGTTATTCCAAATGAATTTGCAAATTGCTCGTTCTATCTCTATAAAGAATTGAGTTGGAATTTTGATGGAGATTGCATTGAATCTGTAGATTGCTTTTGGCAAAATGTGCATTTTTACTATATTAATCCTGCCAATCAATTAGCATGAGATCTCTTTCCATCTTCTGAGATTTTGTTAAATTTCTTTCTTCAGAGACTTGTCATACAGAACTTTCACTTGCTTGGTTAAAGTCACACCAAGATATTTTGCATTATTTGGGACTATTATGAAGGGTGTCATTTCCCTAATTTCTTTCTCCTTTGAGTAGAGGAAGACTACTGATTCATTTGAGTTAATTTTATACCCAGACACTTTGCTGAAGTTTTTATCAGATTTAGTAGTTCTCTGGTGGAACTTTTGGGATCACTTAACCATATTACCATATCCTCTACAAATAGTGATATTTTGACACCTTCCCTTCCAATTTATATCCCTTTGACCTCCTTTTATTGTCTGATTACTCTGGCTAGGACTTCGAGGACTATATTGAATAAGTAGGGAGAGTGGGCAGCCTTGTCTAGTCCCTTATTTTAGTGGGATTGATTCAAGTTTCTCTCCATTTAGTTTGATGTTACCTACTGGTTTGCTGTATATTGCTATTGCTATGTTTAGCTATAGGCCTTGACTTCCTGATTTTTCCAGGACTTTTATCATGAAGGGGTGTTGAATTGTTTCAAATGCATTCTCAGCATCTAATGATCATGTAGTTTTTATCTTTGAGTTTGTTTATATAGTAGATTACGTTGATGGATTTCCTTATAGTGAACCATCCCTGCATAACTGGAATGAAGCCTACTTGATCATGCTGCATGATTGTGTTGATATGTTCTTGGATTCAGTTTGCAAGAATTTTATTGAGTATTTTTTTGTCAATATTCATAAGGGCAATTGGTCTGAAGTTCTCTTTGTTCAGTCTTTGTGTAGTTTAGGTATAAGAATAATTGTTGCTTCATAGAAGGGATTTGGCAGTGCTCTGTCCATTACTTTTTGTGCAATAGTTTGGACAGTATTGGTATAAGGTCTTTTATGAAAGTCTGATAGAGTTCTGCACTAAGCCAATTTGGTCCTGGGCTCTTTTTGGTTGGGAGACTTTTAATAACTGCTTCCATTTCTTTAGGAGTTATGGGGTTGTTTATATGGTTTATCTGTTCCTGATTTAACTTTGGTACATGGTATCTGTCTAGAAAATTGTCCATTTCCTCGAGATTTTCCAGTTTTTTAAAAATAGGCTTATATAGTAGGATCTGATGTTTTTTTTTAATTCCCTCAGATTCTGTTGTTATGCCTCCCTTTTCATTTATGATTTTGTTAGTTTGGATATTCTCTCTGTACCCTCTGGTTAGGCTGGCTAAGGGTTTATCTATCATGTTGATTTTCCCAAAGAATCAGCTCATGGTTCTGTCGATTCTTTGTATACTCCTTTTTGTTTCCACTTGGTTATTTTCAGCCCTGACTTTGATTGTTTCCTGCCTTCTACTCATCTCATGTATTTGTTTCTTTTTGTTCCAGAGCTTCTAAATGTGCTGTAAAGCTGCTGATCTATGTTCTCTCCTGTTTCTTTTTGGAGTCACTCAGAGCTATGAATATTCCTCTTAGCACTGCTTTCATCCTGTCCCATAAGTTTGGATATGTCATGTTTCATTTTCATTAAATTCTAAGAAGTCTTTAATTTCTTTATTTCTTTCTTGAACAAGTTGTCATTGAGTAGAAACATGTTCAACTTTCATGTATATGTTGGCATTCTGTCGTTATTTTTGTTATTGAAGGCCAGCCTTAGTCCATGGTGATCTGATAGGATGCATGGGATTATTTCTATCTTCCTACATCAGTTGAGGCCTGTTTTGTGCACAATTCTATGCTTAATTTTGGAGAAGGTACCATGAGGTGCTGAGAAGAAGGTTTATTATTTTATTTTAGGATGGAATGTTCTATAAATATATGTTAAACCATTTGGTTCATAACTTCAGTTAGTTTCTCTATGTCTCTGTTTAATTTCTGTTTCCATGATCTGTCCATTGATGAGAGTGGGGTGTTGAAATCTCCTACTTTTATTGTGTGAGGTGCAATGTGTGATTTGAGCTTTACTAAAGTTTCTTGTATTTGGACCATAGATATTTAAGATTGAGAGTTCATCTTGGTGTATTTTTCCTTTGATGAATAAGAAGTGTCCTTCCTTATCTTTTTTTAATGACTTTTGGTTTAAAGACATTTTTGTTTGATATTAGAATGGCTACCCCAGCTTGTTTCTTCAGATCATTTGCTTGGAAAGTTTTTGTATAGACTTTTACTCTGAGGTAGTCCCTTTATTTATATCTGAGGTGTGTTTCCTGTATGCAAAAAAATGCTGGGTCCTCTTTTTGTATCCAGTCTGTTTGTCTATGTCTTTTTATTGAGGGATTGACTCCATTGATGTTGAGAGATATTAAGGAATAGTGATGGTAATTTCCTGTTATTTTCATTGTAAGAGGTGGTATGATGTTTTTGTGTTTCTTCTTTTTGTTTCACTGTGAGGAGATTACATTCTTGCTTTCTGTATGGCATAGTTTCTCTCCTTATGTGGAGTTTTCCATCTATTATTATTTATAGGACTGGATTTGTAGAAAGATATTGCATAAATTTGGTTTTGTCATGGAATATATTTGTTTCTCCATCTATGTTAATTGAGAATTTTGCTGGATATAGTAGACTAGGCTGGCATTTGTGTTCTCTTAGGTTCTGTGTTTACTGTAGGCAGCAGAATGCAGGGTCCTCGTTGCATATCCAGTTTGTTAATCTATGTCTTTTTATTGGGGAATTGAGGACATTGATGTTGAGAGATATTAAGGAATAGTGATTATTGCTTCCTGTTATATTCATATTTGGATATGAGGTTATGTTTGTGTACTTTTCTTCTCTTTGTTTTGTTGCCAAGATGATTAGTTTCTTGCTTCTTCTAGGGTATAGCTTGCCTCCTTATGTTGGGCTTTACCCTTTATTATCCTTTGTAGTGCTGGATTTGTAGAGAGATATTGTGTAAATTTGGTTTTGTTATGGAATATCTTGGTTTCTCCATCTATGTCAATTGAGAGTTTTGCAGGAGACAGTAACCTGGGCTGGCATTTGTGTTCTGTTATGGTCTGTATGACATTCGTCCAGGGCCTTCTGGGTTTCATAGTCTCCGGAGAAGTCTGATGTAATTCTTATAGGTCTGCCTTTTTATGTTACTTGATCTTTTTCCCTTACTGCTTTCAATATTCTTTCTTTATTTTGTGCATTTGGTGTTTTGACTATTATGTGACAGGAGGAGTTTCTTTTCTAGTCCAATCTATTTGGAGTTCTGTAGGCTTCTTTATGTTGATGGCCATCACTTTCTATAGGTTAGGGAAGTATTCTTCTATGATTTTGTTGAAGATATTTACTGGCCCTTTAAGTTGGAATCTTCACTCCCTTCTATGCCTATTATCCTTAGGTTTGACCTTCTCATTGTATCCTGGATTTCCTGGATCTTTTGCACTAGGAGTCTAGGAGTCTTTTGCATTTCACATTATCTTTGACAGTTGTGTCGATGTTTTCTATGGCATCTTCTTCCCCTGAGATTCTCTCTTCTATCTCTTGTATTCTATTGGTGATGCTTGCATCTGTGATTCCTGATCTCTTCCTTAGGTATTCTATCTGTAGGGTTTTCCCCCTCTGTGCTTTCCTTTTTGTTTCTATTTCCATTTTTAAATCCTGGATGGTATTGTTCATTTCCTTCAACTGTTTGGTTGTGTTTTCCTGTAATTCTTTCAGGGATTTTTGTGTTTCCTCTTTAAGGGCTTCTACTTCTTTACTTGTGTTGTCGTACATTTCTTTTTTTTTCTTTTATTAACTTGAGTATTTCTTATTTAAATTTCGAGTGTTATTCCCTTTCCCGGTTTATGGGCCAACATCTCCCTAACCCCTCCCCTCCCCTTCTTTATGGGTGTTCCCCTCCCCATCACCCCCATTGTCACCCTCCCCTCAACAATCACGTTCACTGGGGGTTCAGTCTTAGCAGGATTCAGGGCTTCCCCTTACACTGCTGATCTTACTAGGATATTCAATGCTATCTATAAGGTCAGAGTCCAGGTTCAGTCCATGTATAGTCTTTAGGTAGTGGCTTAGTCCCTGGAAGCTCTGGTTGCTTGGCATTGTTGTTCATATGGGGTCTCGAGCCCCTTCAAGCTCTTCCAGTTCTTTCTCTGATTCCTTCAACAGGGGTCGTGTTCTCAGTTCAGTGGTTTGCTCCTGGCATTCCCCTCTGTATTTGCTATATTCTGGCTGCGTATCTCAAGAGAGATCTACATCCGGCTCCTGTCTGCCTGTACTTCTTTGCTTCATCCATCTTGTCTAATTAGGTAGCTGTATAAGTATGGGTCACATGTGGGGTAGGCTCTGAATGGGTGTTCCTTCTGTATCTGTTTTAATCTTTGCCTCCCTATTCCCTGCCAAGGGTATTCTTGTTCCGCTTTTAAAGAAGGTGTGAAGCATTCACATTTTGATCATCCGTCTTGAGTTTCATTTGCTCTAGGCATCTAGGGTAATTCAAGCATTTGGGCTAATAGCCACTTATTAATGAATGCATACCATGTGTCTTTTTCTGTGATTGGGTTACCTCACTCAGGATGATATTTTCCAGTTACTACCATTTCCCTACGAATTTCATAAAGTCGTTGTTTTTGATAGCTGAGTAATATTCCATTGTGTAGATGTACAACATTTTCTGTATTCATTCCTCTGTTGAAGGGCATCTGGGTTCTTTCCAGCTTCTGGCTATTATAAATACGGCAGCTATGAACATAGTGGAGCACGTGTCTTTCTAAAATGTTGGGGCATTTTTTGGGTATATGCCCAAGAGTGGTATAGCTGGATCCTCAGGCAGTTCAATGTCCAATTTTCTGAGGAACATCCAGACTGAATTCTAGATTGGTTGTACCAGTCTACAATCCCACCAACAAGGAGGAGTGTTCCTCTTTCTCCACATCCTCGCCAGCATTTGCTGTCACCTCAGTTTTTGAACTTAGCCATTCTCACTGATGTGAGGTGAAATTTCAGGGTTGTTTTGATTTGCATTTCCCTTATGACTGAAGATGTTGAACACTTCTTTAGGTGTTTCTCAGCCATTAGGCATTCCTCAGCTGTGAATTCTTTGTTTAGCTCTGAACCCCATTTTTAATAGGGTTATTTGTCTCCCTGCAGTCTACCTTCTTGAGTTCTTTGTATACTTTGGATATAAGGCCTCTATCTGTTGTAGAATTGGTAAAGATCTTTTCCCAATCTGTTGGTTGCCGTTTTGTCCTAACCACCGTGTCCTTTGCCTTACAGAAACTTTGCAGTTTTATGAGATCCCATTTGTCGATTCTTGATCTTAGAGCATAAGTCATTGGTGTTTTGTTCAGGAAATTTTTTCCAGTGCCCATGTGTTCGAGATGCTGCCCTAGTTTTTCTTCTATTAGTTTGAGTGTATCTGGTTTGATGTGATGGTCCTTGATCCACTTGGGCTTAAGCTTTGTACAGGGTGATAAGCATTCTTCTACATGTTGACCTCCAGTTGAACCAGCACCATTTGCTGAAAATGCTATCTTTTTTCCATTTGATGGTTTTGGCTCCTTTGTCAAAAATCAAGTGACCATTGGTGTGTGGGTTCATTTCTGGGACTTCAGTTCTGTTTCATTGTTCTATCTGTCTGTCTCTGTACCAATACCATGCAGTTTTTATCACTATTGCTCTGTAATACTGCTTGAGTTCAGGGATAGTGATTCCCCCTGAATTCTTTTTATTGTTGAGGATAGTTTTAGCTATCCTGGGTTTTTTGTTATTCCAGATGAATTTGCAAATTGTTCTGTCTAACTCTTTGAAGAAATGGATTGGTATTTTGATGGGGACTGCATTGAATCTGTAGATCGCTTTTGGTAAAATGGCCATTTTTACTATATTAATCCTGCCAATCCATGACCATGGGAGATCTTTCCATCTTCTGAGGTCTCTTCAATTTCTTTCTTCAGAGACTTGAAGTTCTTATTGTACAGATCTTTTACTTGCTTGGTTAAAGTCACACCGAGGTACTTTATATTATTTGGGTCTATTATGAAGGGTGCCATTTCCCTATTTTCTTTCTCAGTTTGTTTCTCTTTTGTGTAGAGGAAGGCTAATGATTTATTTGAGTTAATTTTATACCCAGCCACTTTGCTGAAGTTGTTTATCAGCTTTAGTAGTTCTCTGGTGGAACTTTTGGGATCAGTTAAATATACAATCTTATCATCTGCAAATAGTGATATTTTGACTTATTTTCCGATCTATATCCCCTTAACCTACTTTTGTTGTCTGATTGCTCTGGATAGAACTTCAAGAACTATATTGAATAAGTAGGGAGAGAGTGGGCAGCCTTGTCTAGTCCCTGATTTTAGTGGGATTGGTTCATGTTTCTCTCCATTTAGTTTAATGTTAGCAACTGGTTTGGTGTATATGGCTTTCATTATGTTTAGGTATGGGCCTTGAATTCCTATTCTTTCCAGGACTTTTATCATGAAGGGGTTTTGAACTTTGTCAAATGCTTTCTCAGCATCTAATGAAATGATCATGTGGTTTTGTCCTTCATTTTGTTTATATAATGGATCACGTTGATGGTTTCCCGTATATTAAACCATCCCTGCATGCCTGGGATGAAGCCTACTTGATCATGGTGGATGATTGTTTTGATGTGCTCTTGGATTCGGTTCACCAGAATTTTGAGTATTTTTGCGTCGATATTCATAAGGGAAATTGGTCTGAAGTTCTCTTTCTTTGTTGTGTCTTTGTGTGGTTTAGGTATAAGAGTAATTGTGGCTTCATAGAAGGAATTCGGTAGTGCTCCATCTGTTTCAATTTTGTGGAATAGTTTGGATAATATTGGTATGAGGTCTTCTATGAAGGTGTGATAGAATTCTGCACTAAACCCGTCTGGACCTGGGCTCTTTTTGGTTGGGAGACCTTTAATGACTGCTTCTATTTCCTTAGGAGTTATGGGGTTGTTTAACTGGTTTATCTGTTCCTGATTTAACTTCGGTACTTGGTATCTGTCTAGGTAATTGTCCATTTCCTGCAGATTTTCACGTTTTATTTAATATAGGCTTTTATACTAAGATCTGATGATTTTTTGAATTTCCTCTGATTCTGTAGTTATGTCTCACTTTTCATTTCTGATTTTGTTAATTTGGACACACTCTCAGTGTCCTCTCGTTAGTCTGGCTAAGGGTTTATCTATCCTGTTGCTTTTCTCAAAGAACCAACTTTTGGTTCTGTTGATTCTTTCTATGATCCTTTTTGTCTCTACTTGGTTGATTTCAGCTCTGAGTTTGATTATTTCCTGCCTTCTACTCCTCCTGAGTGTCTTTGCTTCTTTTGTTCTAGCGTTTGTAGGTGTGCTGTCAAGCTGCTGACATATGCTCTCTCCTGTTTCTTTCTGCAGGAACTCAGAGCTATGAGTTTTCCTCTTAGCACACCTTTCGTTGTGTCCCATAAGTTTCGGTATGTTGTATCTTCATTTTCATTAAATTCTAAGAAGTCTTTAAGTTCTTTCTTTACTTCTTCCTTGACCAGTTTATTGTTGAGTAGAGCATTGTTCAACTTCCACGTATATGTGGGCGTTCTTCCCTTATTTTTATTGAAGACCAGCTTTAGGCCGTGGTGGTCTGATAGGATGCATGGGATTATTTCTATCTTTTTTTACCTGTTGAGTCCCATTTTTTGACCAATTATATGGTCAATTTTGCAGAAAGTACCATGAGGAGCTGAGAAGAAGGTATATCATTTTGCTTTAGAATAGATTGTTCTATAAATATCTGTTAAGTCCATTTGGTTCGTGACTTCTCTTAGTCTGTGTAGGTCTCTGTTTAATTTCTGTTTCCATGATCTGTCCATTGATGAGAGTGGAGTGTTGAAATGTCCTACTATTATTCTGTGAGGTTCAATGTGTGTTATGAGCTTTAGTAAGGTTTCTTTTACATATGTAGGTGCCCTTGTATTTGGAGCATAGATATTTAGGATTCAGCATTCATCTTGGTGGATTTTTCCTTTGATGAATATGAAGTGTCCTTCCTTTTCTTTTTTGATGACTTTTAGTTGGAAATTGATTTTATTTGATATTAGAATGGCTACTTCAGCTTGCTTCTTCTGACCATTTGCTTGGAAAGTTGTTTTCCAGCCTTTCACTCTAACGTAGTGTCTGTCTTTGTCTCTGAGGTGTGTTTCCTGTAGCCAGCAGAATGCAGGCTCATCTTTGCGTATCCAGTTTGTTAATCTATGTCTTTTTATTGGGGAGTTGAGGCCATTGATGTTGAGAGATATTAAGGAATAGTGATTATTGCTTCCTGTTATATTCATATTTGGATATGAGGTTATGTTTGTGTGCTTTTCTTCTCTTTGTTTTGTTGCCAAGACGATTAGTTTCTTGCTTCTTCTAGGGTGTAGCTTGCCTTCTTATGTTGGGCTTTACCATTTATTATCCTTTGTAGCACTGGTCTTGTAAAGAGATATTGTGTAAATTTGGTTTTGTCATGGAATATCTTGGTTTCTCCATCTATGTTAATTGAGAGTTTTGCAGGAGATAGTAACCTGGGCTGGCATTTGTGTTCTCTTATGGTCTGTATGACATCTGCCCAGGATCTTCTGGCTTTCATAAAATCTGGCAAAAAGTCTGGTGTAATTCTGCCTGTATATGTTACTTGACCTTTTTCCCTTACTGCTTTTAATATTCTTTCTTTATTTTGTGCATTTGCTGTTTTGACTATTATGTGATGGGAGAAATTTCGTTTCTGGTCCAATCATTTGGAGTTCTGTAGGCTTCTTGTATGCTTATGGGTATCTCTTTCTTTAGGTTAGGGAAGTTTTCTTCTATGATTTTGTTGAAGATATTTACTGGTTCTTTGAGCTGGGAGTCATCACTCTCTTCTATACCTATTATGCTTAGGCTTGATCTTCTCATTGAGTCCTGGATTTCCTGTATGTTTTGGACCAGTAGCTTTTTCTGCTTTAAATTATCTTTGACAGTTGAGTCGATGATTTCTATGGA